>NC_071614.1:43098931-43448098 GCF_014839835.1 Dryobates pubescens
TCTAACTGGGATTAGCTAATGTTTCACAGAACCTGATGTTTCTGTGGCTAGGGAATCCCTTGAGGAAGGAAGATATCTACATTTGATGAAAAGCTCCTAATAAAATTAGATACTGCTTCTGAGATTCTCAAAGGAGAAGCTACTCAAGGAACTAACTCAGAAGGTTCCTTGGGAAACAGCCCTTAGAAATAAAGGGGTCCAGGAGAGCTGGGCCTACTTCAAGGAGGAACTCTTGAAGGCACAGGAACAGGCTGTGCCAATGTGCCGGAAGATGAGCCGCCGGGGCAGACGGCCAGCCTGGATGGGTGATGAGCTTCTAAAAGAACTAAGGGAAAAAAAGAGGGTGTACCATCTTTGGAAGAAAGGTGAGGCAACCCATGAAAAGTTTAAGGATATTGCTAGGTCTTGTAGGAAGAAAATTAGGGTGGCAAAAGCACATTTGGAGCTTAGACTGGCCTCTGCTGTGAAGGACAACAAAAAGTCCTACTATAAATATATTAATAGCAAGAGGAAGGGCAGGGACAACCTCCACTCCTTGGTGGACAAGGAGGGGAACGTTGTAACAAAGGATGAGGAAAAGCAGAGTTACTTAACACCTTCTTTGCCTCAATTTTTTCTAGCAGGACAGAATGTCTTCCAGACAGCTGGCCTGCAGAGCTGGCAGAAGGAGTCAGGGAGCAGCATAGTTTCTCTCTGTTCCAGAATGGGGTAGTTGGTGATCTGCTTAGCCGCTTGGATCCCTACAAGTCCATGGGACCAGATGGGATCCATCCTAGGATGCTGAGAGAGCTGGCAGATGAGCTGGCCAAGCCGCTCTCCATCATTTTTCAGCAGTCCTGGCTCACTGGAGACATCCCAGAGGACTGGAAGTTGGCCAACGTGGTGCCCATCCACAAGAAGGGCTGGTTGGATGAGCCAGGGAATTATAAGCCTGTCAGTCTGACCTCAGTGCCAGGCAAGATTATGGAACAGGTCATCTTGAGTGCAGTCACACAGCACTTACAGGATGGCCAAGGGATCAGGCCCAGCCAGCATGGATTTAGGAAGGACAGGTCCTGCCTGACCAACCTGATCTCCTTCTATGATCAGGTGACCTGCCTGGTGGATGTGGGGAGGCCTGTGGATGTAGTCTACCTGGATCTCAGCAAGGCCTTTGATACCGTCCCCATAGCAAACTCCTGGCCAAGCTGTCAGCCCATGGCTTGGATGGGAGCACACTGTGATGGGTTAGGAACTGGCTGGAGGGCCGAGCCCAGAGAGTGGTGGTGAATGGTGCCACATCCAGCTGGCAGCCAGTCACTAGTGGTGTGCCCCAGGGATCGGTGCTGGGCCCCATGCTCTTTAACATCTTTATTGATGATCTGGATGAGGGCATTGAGTCCATCATCAGTAAATTTGCTGACGACACCAAGCTAGGGGCAGGAGTTGATCTGCTGGAGGGTAGAGAGGCTCTGCAGAGGGACCTCGACAGGCTGGACAGATGGGCAGAGTCCAAGGGCGTGAGATTGAACACATCCAAGTGCCGGGTTCTGCACATTGGCCACAACAACCCCATGCAGAGCTACAGGCTGGGGTAAGAGTGGCTGGAGAGCAGTCAGGCTGAGAGGGACCTGGGGGTGCTGGTCGATGGTAGGCTGAACATGAGCCTGCAGTGTGCCCAGGCAGCCAGGAGGGCCAATGGCATCCTGGCCTGCATCAGGAACAGTGTGGCCAGCAGGAGCAGGGAGGTCATTCTGCCCCTGTACACTGCACTGGTTAGGCCACACCTTGAATACTGTGTCCAGTTCTGGGCCCCTCAGTTTAGGAAGGATGTTGACTTGCTGGAGCATGTCCAGAGAAGGGCAACAAAGTTGGTGAGGATCTTGAAGCACAAGCCCTATGAGGAGAGACTGAGGGAGCTGGGGTTGCTTAGCCTGGAGAAGAGGAGACTCAGGGGTGACCTTATTGCTCTCTACAACTACCTGAAGAGAGGTTGTAGTGAGGCAGAGGTTGGTCTCTTCTCCCAGACAACCAGTACCAGAACAAGAGGACACAGTCTCAGGCTGCGCATGGGGAGGTTTAGGCTGGAGGTTAGGAGGAAGTTTTACACAGAGAGAGTGATTGCCCACTGGAATGGGCTGCCCGAGGAGGTGGTGGGGTCACCGTCGCTGGGGGTGTTCAGGGCGAGGCTTGACAGGATGCTTGGTTGCATGGTTTAGTTGATTGGGTGGTGTTGGATGATAGGTTGGACACAATGATTTTGAAGGTCTCTTCCAACCTGGTTTATTGTATTCTATTCTATTCTAAAATGAAAGTAGTGGAAATTAAAACTGCAGCTCTAGAATCTTGTAAAATCCTGACAAGATAGCAGTCTGGATTTCACTGTCCATGATTGTCCCCCTTTTTTCTGTCCCATATCCCCATATATCCACAATCCTACAGACACAACCCCTGCTTTTTCTCCAGTCAGATGACCTAAGTTATGTCTCTCTTCTTTTCTCTCTTGGCAACCCCACCTCTAAACCACCTACCAAACCAACCAACCAACCAAAAGAATAAAACCTAAACACAACAAAAAACCTAGCAACAATCTAGCAAGGGTGACTTGCCAAATGCTGGACTTTCTCTAATGAAGACAAGAATCACCAGCAAAACAAAATATAAGCTCCAAGATACCAAGTAAAGTTTTCTATTCCCCTTATTTCTTTATAAATTAAGTAAAGACCTGGGACGTTTCCAAAGAAGCAGGACTTCTTTTATGAAAATGAAAAAGCTTGTGGTTCTGACAATTTATTTGTGGTCAGAAAGCCATCTTAGGGGCCAATATTCTTTATGACTTTTACATGAGCAAAATAGTAAAAAAAAAGTGGAAATAAAGAGTGTGGTGAAGAAGAAACAAGCACTTTCATCACTGTTAAAAAAAAAACCCAAACATGGTTTAGTTGATTGGGTAGTGTTGGATGATAGGTTGGACACGATAATCTCGAAGGTCTCTTCCAACCTTGTCTATTCTATTCTATTCTAGTCTAGTCTAGTCTAGTCTAGTCTAGTCTAGTCTAGTCTAGTCTATTCTGTTTGTCTACCTCTTTGTGAAGAATTAAACTTTCCACTATATGAAAGGTAGAAAACAGGGAAGATTTTCTGATTGTTTGTGCTGTGTCCATTTTATGTGTTTATAGACTATTCTTTGTCCAAACTTTATCAGGAATATTGATTTGCAGGGATGCCAAAAAGTATACTTTGTACTATCCTTCTTATGTGACTGTCCCAAGATTACCTCTGCCATACTTGATACTGGTTTCTAAAAGCAAACTGGCCGTTGAACATGTGGGAGAATGTCAAAATACAGGTGAGATTAGTGATTTTATTATTGTCTGCAGAAAAACCTACCTGTACAAAATCTGGAATTTGATCCCTGTTTTTAGTTACTTGCTGATGTGCCTTGACACCTGAAACTCTAGCAAGGACATTGCTTGGATTTTTTTCCTTTCTTTTTTCCCCTCCTTTCCTGCCCCTCCTTCTTCCCCACCCCCCTATCCCACCCCTCCCCGGTTGCTTTAATTTGTAATATTGGCAATAATCACTGTAGTATTGTTGCCTAGGCATTCTTGAAGAGTCAAAAGTTGACTGTAATTGAGGAGTTCATTACCAAGATCAGCTGGCTCCTTGATTGCAGTGGCAAGGTGAAATATATATCCTCACCAAAAAGCAACTGCTAAACCTTTAGAGAAGTCACCCACTTTTCACTCTTTTTCATTAGGACCCCGACAAGCTTGTCAGCAAAATTAAAGGTATGTCATTCACATCGTGCATGCATTGCAAAGGACTATAAACCTGCCAACCTCTTTGATGAAATAAAAGGGTTTTATTTATGATTCATGTAGGAATATGAGGTTATTTTTATTCTGTCAGTACACTAATAATCACACAAGAGCTCAGGAAATGAGAAGGCAAACTGACAGGGGAGGTTCTGATAAAGGCAAACCCTCTAGGGTATTTTGCCCCCTTTGTAATCTCCTGCTTTTTATTGTGAGGTTATAAGTATGGCATAGCATGATCTTGCAACTACCTTGGCTCACAGGATCAAAGATAACTACCTGACAGAACCTGGGGGATAATTCCACAAGAAAAAGAAAGCACATCCACCAGAGAAGTCTTCATTTCTGCACTGATGTGAACAGGATCTTCCAATCTGGTCTTCCAAGAGCATAGTGGGTTGTAAAGTTACCCTTGTTTTCTACTTGCTTAACCAATCTTAACCAAAAATGCAGCTGTAAATCTTATACAGTGCCACTGCAAATTTGTTACCTATTTGCTTTATACTAATTTTTACAGGATCCAGAGCAAATTTGCTCCCATTCTAGCACCACATGAGATACAGCAGCACATTTCACCTCTGTCCAGGGCTAAACTATAGCACTTGCTCTGTGACGCAATGACCACTTCCCAGCAGAGAAGGGAGATCAGGAAAAGGAGAGGGCACCCTTGAGTTGAAATGCAAAGTGATTTAATAGAATGAAACATCAAAACATCAATGCCCAAATAAAGTATATGAAATTATACTCAGACCAGCAGTCAGTATAGCAGTCACAATAAGCAGAAAGGCAGGGCTAGATCCCAGTGAAACCAGAACAAGGCAGGATGGTGAAGTAGCTCCATTTATAGTCCCTGGACATTTATGCTATCAGAGTAGCAAGGTAGCAGGCTACATTTCAAAACATGTCTTCCCCTGCATGTTTCAAAACATCTTGGCAGTTTGAAGCTGCTTTAGTTCTGTCCCAGCTCAGTAATGCTCTTGGAAGTTCATTTGTGCTTCTTGATGTAAGCTGTCATTTATATCACAAGCACAACCGTGATTACGGAAACATTCCTTGTGAGCAAAAAAGTATCACTGTATTAGCTGACTGGCCTTAAGTACGGTGGTTTGCTGAACAGTGGTGTGCTGACAGGAAAACACAGCCTTGCAAAATATATGCAGGGTGAAGTGAAACAAAGTTCACTGGAGGAAAGAAAATAATACTAATCCTTCATTCAATAAGCAGTGAGTTAAGTACATTTTGTGTGTTGAATAAATGTAAAAGCAAAGGGAAGGAAGCTCACATACAAAGGTGGTGTGACTGCCTTCCTCTCTAAAGACAACATATGGGTCATTCAAGTATTAATAATACCTGGAGTTATAGGCAAGCTGCTAATATGAAATGCAGTCCCAGGTTTAAAGTTCCACCAAGTTTCAGGGTGTTTTAATTCCCTCTAACCAAAGAATTTCATGGATTGTTTCAATTGTTGAATAGACCCACGGAGGATAATAACCAGGGTTTGAGATGGAATTATATTTGCTTTCAGTGCTGCAGTCTCTACTACAATTTTCCATATTCAGATCTGCACCTTCCAAAGGTTTCTGAGGTTTGGATTTGGTTACAGGGAGTTGATTCTGTAAAGATCAGTCAGTGCCTGGATGTTAGAGATGCCTTGAGCAGATAACAGTCTGGTTGTTAGACTGTGATCATTTCTGGATACTCCAGAGTTATGTCTTCCCTTCTTGTTGCTTGTCCTATACCATCCTCCTTGTGCTAAGATTAGGGTTAATTCACAAAGCACCTGATCCTTTTAATGGAAATCATAAGCCACAAAGGGCCTCAGATAAATACAGAACATGTTTACACTGCTGCCCATAGTGTTTTACCTGCTCCTGTTTATAGCCTCGTGATGGTTCCTGGGTGGTCACTTGCTTTCTTTTCCCATAGGTAGCTATAGAATCAGCCATTGTTTTTGTTAGTCTGGTTTGTTGTGTTATTTTGATTTTTTTTTTTTCTTATTTATCTATTTTTAAACAGCTACAACATAGAACCATAGAATCATAGAATTGTCAGGGTTGGAAGGGACCTCAAGGATCATCTAGTTGCAACCCCCCTGCCGTGGGCAGTGACACCTCACACTAGATCAGGTTGCTCAGAGTCCCAACAGAATTTGTAACAATTTGAAACTCTTGATGGCAAAACCTGCTGCCATTAGCAAAGGAGCTTCGGGACAGATGCAATACTTGAAAATATTTTCAGTGCCTTCTTGAAAATTGGTTAGATGTCGGGCAGGAAGCAGCAGGATCCTGCTGTTTGCAGAACACTTGGCACATGTTCTTTCTGAAAAGCTAGCCAACTGGCAGGAGTTCACTGGGGTTTTGACTACTGTGAAATGTTGAAAGGGCACTGAGTAGCCCCAAGGTGTTTCTGTTCCTTTAAAAACCTCCTTTCTTCTGTTGACTCAGTGATCTACAATAAAGCATAAATTTCATTTCTTGCAGCTAATTACAAACTGCTCCCTTACAAATTCTTGATCTTTTCACACATCCAAAGGCATCACTAGCAAACCAGACCTAGTGTTCAGGAGGTTGCAATACTGCACCACTGTTCCTGTAGCAGCCACATACTTCTTGTATCTCTCAGGCTTTCCATTGTGCTAGAAAGTAGAGCAGGTAACTACTTCATCAGTCCAAGATTTCATTCTTGTGGAGCACGGAGGTTCATTATACTTACTTTATCAGCAGTAAGGTTTACTGCTGAATCCATGAGAGATATTCATGTGAAACATGAGCAGAGAGAGAAGCATTGCATCTTTTCATTAATAAGCCCTCTTCTGGGATCCGGCATTAGTGAGATTCAGCGGATCATAGAGCACAGGGGTATCATTTTTACATGATTACTCTAAATTCTTAAACCAGAGGCTTAAGAGAGAGGCTTTTCACAAAGGCAGCTGTGGGAATTGTTAAATGATTGGCACAGCACTCATGATGGGCTGAACCACTCTGGGTAACTCGAGTCATGGGGGGTACCAGCAGATATTTTATTACCTGCCATCAAGAGAAAAGTAGAAAACAGAGAGTGTATCACACAGAGGGAGATATACTAACCCTGCAAATTGCCCCTGTAGCTCTGTCTCTGCTCCTGAACAAAACTCTTGCCATAGCACTGATGCAAGGCTTCATCATATCATGCAGGCTAAACTATTCTCTTCCCTTATAGTATCTTTGTTGTGTCTCAGCTTATTTTTAACCTCTGTGATCCTTCATTCATTAGTGTGACTACTAAAATAATCCCCTTGGAACCTCCACACCCCCCCAGTAATTAATTTTTGATGGAGCAGAGGGTCATTTAATTCCACCAAATGTGATACTTCTAAGATTTGTTGTCTATGTGTGAGAAAGTCTTGGTGGCTCAAAGGAATGGTACGCAGTTAGCAAATCTATGCTAGATTGTGAGGTTGATGACATTAACAACAGAGAAAAACATCCATGGATTCTGAATACTTACGTTGTCTTCTTGACATGTTCTTCTTACATGTTTCTTCTGTGAGTTGATGCCGTTCCATCCAAAAATATTGCCTGGTACTCCCTCTGTCCTAACTGTTTTGTTTTATCCTGCCAAGGTGTGTGCAAACCAGAATGAGAAATTTGATGTGGCTGATACAAAACCTCTTTTTTTTCCCTCCCTAGATTAGTTTTCAGATGGCTAAGTTTTTAGTCAGTTCCAAAACACAGATGCACAAATGCTTATCCCAGCGTGAGAAAAGGGACCCCACAGGGACTGGAGGGACTGAACTGCTTCTGTCATTGACAGCCAAAAGTATTGACTGAGCTGCAGCTTCCAGTCTCTCCTTAGAAAATGGAGATAATAGTAATTCTTTATTTCTTACTTCTTATGTTAAGGAAAGCATTACCAGAATTTGCCACATATGTTTGCATTTCTTCATAGAGCTAGATCACAGAGCAGGTGTTAAATCCATTCAAACTGTGCATAGCTTGGGTAGGTAGATGTGCAAGAAACAAAACACTCAGTTCACCAAGAAGCACTTTCAGTGGGAGATGAACTTGAGAATCAGTGCAATGAGCAAAAGGTATGATGTTGAACTACAAACCATGACCTGCATGTGAAGCCTTCCATATTCTCTTCCACAATCTATACCTGTCCTAATGCAGCTGGTCTTGTAGGCAACAACTGCCAGAATCTTCTCAAGGTATCATTAACTCAGAAATATGTAGGTGACCGTTGCTCCGTTTATATTTCTTTGGTGAGTGTTAAAAGAAAAATCCTTCCTGAAGTATTTCCCCAACATGTTGAAGAACAGTTGTAAAAACCTCCAGCTTCCCAGTTAGCCTGATCCTGATTGCTAATAGTTAGAGATTCTTTTAGGTTCTGAAGTTAAAAAAGAGAACAGAGAAGGAGGAAGAAGTGAAGTGAAAGGAGAAGACTGCAACAGACCTATGAAACCAAGAAGCCGTATTGGAGATTTCTGAAGTATCCTGCTGTAAAATACTTTGAGCCTTGGTCTAAATCCATCAATTTTCAGATTTTTAGTTACAAGTGCTTTTAAGCAGAGATATTCTTCTTTGAGAAGAATTCTTTCAATCTTGTGAATTCTACAAGTCTGACAAGAAAAAGAAAAATAAGGACCAAGAAGGTGAGGTTATGTGAGGGGCTGAAAAGTCCAGAACAGCAAAGAACACATGATTAGAAGCCAACAAGTTTCTTTTTCAGTATCTCTGAATTAATTAGAAACAGGTGCAAGCTATAATATTTATTACAACAATGCATCATTTTTGTCTGTTTCCAAGGTCATCATCCTAGCCAATAGGAAGGCAGCAACCCACAGGGAATATAACTTAGCCTATATGGGTAAAACCTGAATTACTTAACCCTTTATCTAATGGAATGAAATATAATATTGCACGAAGTGCAAAGCTAACAAAATAGAAAATCCTATGAGAAATCTTCATGATAACAGGTTCCAGTGAAGTAAGTGACATCACCAGCTGAGCTAATAGCCAGCCTTAGGTAAAATGGAGTAGGTACAGATAAGGAATGAGGAAAATGCGGTTTACTACTCTTTCAAAGGCCTGGGTTTATATAGGATTTACTGCAGTAGGAGGCCATGGTTGCGTGTTATCTAGCGCCTGCTGTACAGTTGTGTCTCGTATGCTGCATTTGGCTAAGGTTTAGCAATATATTTCTTTGGCTACATCTCCAGATGTAGATCTCTTTGGCTACATGTCTCCAGAGGAATCAGGCTGCTTTATACAGAGGCACCTAGACAGCGCCTTTTTGAGCTGCCAGTTGAGCATGCCAGAGTTTTCAAGCAAGGGAAGCCTAAGAAAGAAAGTCATTGATCCTTCCTGCCTTGTAAATCAGTAAATTTAGAGAGACAAGGTCCATGTGGTTCGGTCCATCTGAGGGCAAGTGTCCCAATTTCACCTGGTCCCAAAATGATTCTGTTGATTAAAAGTGATGGTGCCCTTGGTTACAAAAAAAGCCCTATTTTAAAACCTTCCCTCTTGTGAGTTTTTCTTACAATCTTTGCATGATTTCCTTGTGCCTTTGTGATCATTTGGGAATGAGAATCTTATTTTAAGTTCCATTTTATTTCTTTCAAATGTGACAAATATAAATACAGAAACAAAGCAGCATACGTTAATAATAGAGATGTGTGAAATTAGAGGATTTTTGCCTTTTTGCAAAAGCCACGAGTTGACAGTATTTCTGCAGACAGAAACTATTTTTTCCACCCTCAAATCATCACACAGCATAAAAATCTGCCGGTATTTGTGTATCTTTGGATGGAAAATCACATAGGAAATACAGACTGCCTTTTGAGAATTTACATGCTCTGGGTCATTTCTTGTTCTCTTGTCACCCAGAACCCCCTCAAAGGCACCTCAGCATCTAGGCATCATTGCTGCCCTGATTAATTGCACTATGTCTACTATGTCTGCAATTGGTTACTAATGTTCTGTGTGATCTCAGGAACCATTCTTAAATGAGTATTATCTGTCCATTGAGTTCAGAGGTAAAATAATCTGAATACATGATATTGATAGATTTGGGATTAAATTTTGAATGGTCATTTTAGCAAGAGAGACAGATCCTGAAGTCATTTTTAGAGAGTTCAACAGAATAAAATGTGATGTTTAGTGAGAACCCCTTCTCCCCAACACTCCAGGCAATGTCCCAGCATTAGGTTCTTGAGCAGTTCAGACCTAGCTGGAAACTTTGCAACTCAGTGTCTTCACTGAGTGAATTTAATATCCCATACTTTACAAATGAGCCTGGCTCATGGTTTGAAAATCTTTTGGTATAGGACTGGTGAGTTTGTACATCATCCTGAGCATCACAGATTGGCTTAAATAATCTGTTCCTTGAAGTATAAAATCCACACACTGTATTTTTTCCCTCCTGTGTCTCCCCTCCTCCCCCAAAGTAGAGGGCTCATGCAAAGCTAGATCTGAACCTGGGAATCTGATGTGTTGTTACAGCCAAGGCTCTTGCCAACATGACACAGGTGTGCACCATGAGAAGCATAAGGAGAAAAGGGACATTGGAATTGTCCAAAGCCTGCTATGATGGCAGCTGCCTTCCTGTGGAGTACCTCTGGCACCAGGGAGCCAGTAAAATTAGGGGAAGGTAGGGGAGACCCTCCCTGCTCTTGGAAGGCTATTTCAAGCCAATTATTTACACAGTCCTTCAAAAGGTGCCCAATGTGAGTAAATATGTGGGGATGTGAATGAGCAAGCAAAGCTATGCAAGGAAGCTGAGCAACACCTAAGAGTAACAAGCACATCTGTGACTTTTGGAAACACACTGAGGCCACTTAAAAATGGGGATGGTGATTCTGGGAGACTCTGCTCAGCTGAGCTGTTTCACTTTGTGTCCTGAGTGCTAAGCTGTACCTGAATTGTATTTTACTGTGAATCAGGCAGCTCAAGTTACAGGTGAATGGCTGGGTAACCTGCTTGAGTCTTGGTCTTTCTGCTTTGTATTTAACTGAATAAAACCTTCTCTTTAATTTTTTTTCTTTTATTTTTTTTTCCTTTTTACTCATTGATCAAGCTGCTTTGGAGAAAAGTGATACTTTGCATATCTGGCTAAGTGCTGTTAAAGCCTCTGCCTGCGGTTTGTTAAAATTAAAAAAAAAGAAAAAAGAAAGGGAAAAAAAAAAAGAAGTGTGATCTTGCTGGAGAAGTAATTTGCTTCTCTCCAACCAATGATGGCTTGCACTTTATGCAAATTGGTATCTAGGGACAACAAATCCCATTTAATACATATGCATAGTTCATAAAAAAAAAACGACGTGAGAGAAAGAGAAAAAAGATAAAACAACGAGTCAGCAAAAGAACAGGTTCCGAGGAAATTTATTGTCCCAAATTGGACATTTGTAACAGATGATGTGAACAAGTGTTAACTTTGTTTTCAGCAGCTCTTCACGTACATTCACGAGACATCACACAGATTATGTTTTAAGGATCTGAACTGTAATAAAAAAAAGTGTCTGTGGGCTTTAGAGTGTTGTGTTCCATATGGTTGGGGAAGTGCGGAGTTATTGCGACAAGCATCTTGTGAAGCTCATTACGCACGGCGGTGTTAGATGCGAATTGCTGCGCATCGCTATAGGGTACGTACATGACATCCCACAGTCAGCAGATAGCAACTGGAAATGAAAGATATGAAGGCACAGAGTACAGCTTCAGGGAACATGTTAGACAAAACATCTGCTGGTATCAGAAAGCTGCATTATCAGATCATTGTGGCCATGAATTTTTTATAAAGACTTTTTTTTTTTTTTTTTAAAGCTGCAACTTTGAAAGTGACATTTTGCGAGAAAGTTTTTGATTGAAGTGTGATGTCAGGAGAAAGGCCAGTCTAGTTTATTATCTGTGTAAGAGCCAATATTGGCAGCCTGAATCAACTCCTTTCTCCAAGCAGTTCAGTTGGCCATTCACATACTACAAGTGCTTTTTCTCTTCTGATCTTGACAGCCGATAAAGCCTTGACCCAGATTACAGGTTGTAGCTTTAGTACCAAGCTTCTCAGCAAGGAGTTTTCAAAGTTTTGTCCCTGAAAGGCTACTTAATGACATGGCTGAAGGATACCGAACAAAATTCACCCAAAATGCAGAACCTTTCTGCTCAGAAGGGGGAACACAGCAAGCTTCACAGAGAGGAGAGTTCAACATCCTTACCAAATTCCCTCTCAAGTGGGACCTTGTCACCACTGTAATGATGATAATTGGCTGCCTTCTTAATCCACAATTTTAAAAGGCCATCACACATTGCTTCAGAAAGCTTCTCAAGCTCATGGAAGCATTGCCATACATAGAATACATACATAGAACACATACATAGAATAAACCAGGTTGGAAGAGACCTCCAAGATCATTGCGTCCAACCCATCAACCAATCAAACACCACCCAAACATCTAAAAAAACGGCACCAAGCACCCCATCAAGTCTTCTCCTGAAAACCTCCAATGATGGTGACTCCACCACCTCCCCAGGCAGCCCATTCCAATGGGCAATCACTCTTTCTGCATAGAACTTTTTCCTAACATCTAGCCTGAACCTCCCCTGGCGCAGCCTGAGACTGTGTCCTCTTGTCCTGGTACTGGCCGCTTGGGAGAAGAGACCAACATCCGTCTGTCATCTCAGTGCTTGGAGAGACCTCATACCTTCTTAACATTCCTGACATTTATAAGGGCAGTAAGATGGCGTGAAGAATATGTGCATATTGTTGACTATTTACATTAAAAAGGACAGGCATTTTCCAGGTGACCTCCTCCTCTGTGCCAAGAGGTACCAAGGACAAACTTGGCTCTTGTTGATCAGATGATCTTGTTGATCAGTTGAGTAGATGGTCTCTCTCTCCAGTGCACTGCCTTAACACTGCATTGAAAAGTGAGCAAACTAATTTCCTGTAGCAATTCACAAATAGTTGTATCACACAGAAGACCAAAATTTCCCTGTCTTTTTTTTTTCTCCTTCTTCCTAAATTTTGTCCCTATGTGTCTGTAAGGGAAGCTGGGAAAATGGAGAGATGTGTCCAAAAGCATCATGACTTATGAAAGGATTTAGTTGTCAACAGCAATTTTTTAGGTAATGCCATTCACCAACGTAATGGGGGGTGCAGAGAAAAGCCAGAAGCAATTTGCACTGTCACTGATACTTAGGAAGCCTGAAACTAAGCAAGGGATTTTACTGACCTGACCTGTTGCTGAAAGAGGTAGTTGCCAGGTAAGGGATATAGCTGCTGAGAGAAGCTGCAGAGAGAAACGATGTCCCCTGAGATGACAGCCCACATAGGCCATGGCTGTAACATAATTTTCCCAACTGCTGCTTTTGAGTAACATTTAAAAACAGCAGGCCTGGCATATAGGACATGCAGATCAAGGTTTGGCTGTGTCACTTACCTTGACAGGAGCTACATCAGGAAGGTAATTCAGTGTCATCATCATCACATAAAAATAACCCTAATGAGTTTTTTGTGATTGCTTCCTTAGATGAAATTTTTAGAAAATACTTAAAGATATATTTAATGAAAACAGAAAGAGGCCAAAGCCAAGCATTCCTATTTAATTGAAGTTTAGAGGTTGGAAGATTACTGTGAGCTGAAATTTTGATTTTAAACTTGCTCATATTTGTAGAAACAAAAAGCTTAATATGGATCTTCATTTCCCAGGAGAACTCTTCACCAGAGTATCTCAAATCTGTGCATCACAGCATGAAGCTCTCAAACACTGGGTTGCTCTGGTTGAGAAGGACATCTGGCCTTATCTGAGTACAGGTCATCAAGGACATAGTTACAGTTACAAAAATATGAATCAGAGGTTACTAAGTTTTTAATGTTTTTTAAAAGAGCGCAAAGCTCTTCCATGTGAACTCAATGTTCCTTTATTGGCTTCACACGTACACTGATGGGCAGCCCAAGAAAGAGCTTCTGCTGGGCTCAGGCACTGCTTATCTGGGAACTTGCCTGGACAAACTCATGTCTCCAGAGTGGAGGCTTTCCTCTGAACCAGTGTCCCAGCAGCCTGTTAGGAAATGCTATGTATTACGTTGGTGAAAGGCCTTGAGCATAAGCCCTACGAGGAGAGGCTGAGGGAGCTGGGATTGTTTAGCCTGGAGAAGAAGAGGCTCAGGGGAGACCTTATTGCTGTCTACAACTACCCGAAGAGTGGTTGAAGCCAGGAGGGAGTTGGTCTCTTCTCTCAAGCAACCAGCACCAGAACAAGAGGACAGTCTCAAGCTGCACCAGGGGAAGTTTAGGCTCTAGGTGGAGGAGAAAGTTCTTCACTGAGAGAGTCATTCACCACTGGAATGGGCTGCCCAGGGAGGTGCTGGAGTCACCATCCCTGGAGGTGTTCAAGAGGGGATCGGATGTGGCACTTGGTGCCATGGTTTAGTCATGAGGTCTGTGGTGACAGGTTGGACTTGATGATCTTTGAGGTCTCTTCCAACCTTGGTGATTCTGTGATTCTGTATTTGTAGTTAGGAGGCTGGCAGTACAGCTCTTCAAAATCAGTCATCAACCAAATTTTTTCTTAACAGTTGTGGTCGTATGCATTGACCCAACACTGAGCAAAAATGAGCCCTGTAAGTCAGTCCTATCTGTGTGTACAAAGCAAGCGGAAACGTTTAACTACTTCTTATGGACATGCAGTCAGATACTGCTTTATCTGTAAGCCAATACATCAGCATATACTAATTGGTCTGTACTACTGCAGGAACTGTGGTTTTAATTGCAGAGGCTGAGATGTGAGCATTATAGTTCTTCCCCTCCTTTTTATTTACTTCAGCTTCTGGTGTGGGCTTTCACCATACTTTGGCAGATTTTATCAGCTACTCTCCAACTTCCCTTTGTCCATGTCTGCTCTCCCTGGTTGCAAAAATAACTACTTTAATAAATAACTACTTTAGTGATGGAATAGATATGCTTTCTTATAGCATGTGTGTATATATGTTATATAATTTTTATATATATATATATATATATATTTATATATATATGAAAATTTGGTAACACATATCAACATTCTGTCCCCATCTACAGATGACTGTGATAAAGGAAGCTTGTAAAGAGTGCAGGCAGTATGTCTAGACAGCAGATCAGGCAGAGGGGCAAAAGAGCTGGCATCACAATGCAGTGAAAGAGTACAGAAGAATATATGGGCATGCAGCTAACAGGAAGGGAAGTGAAGTGGCTGGAGGGTAAAGAGATATAATGGGTCCCAAATGTGGCAAGCACATATGCTGCCACAGAGCAAATGCAAAGTGCCACCACTAGTGACAAGTGTATTGCACCTAAGGAAAACAGCTGTGCTGAGCGCCCAGATCCACGTTCAGCCTCCTGACCCTGTGTCTTTGTGATCTGATGTGGATTAAACTGGTCAGGTCTGAGAGCCTGAGTACACATTCCACAGAAATAATGGCTCAGTAAATTTCTGAAATACTTCTTGCCCCTCTACATATTTTGCATTTGCAATATTGCGTTTGCAGAATTGTTTCATTTTGCTTTATCTTACTGTATTTATTCTGCTGTGCTCAGTGTCACATGAACCCTTTAATTATCTATTTAGATCATTGAATGGTTTAGTGCAGTTTTGTGTTATGAACCCTCCCACACAACCCTATTATTTGTTAATAATTTTTCTAATTCGAAGAAACACCCTTTACCTGAGCTGGATCTCCTGTTCTTAGGCATAAATATAATAAAGTTTCCTGTGAAGAGCATCCCCCTAACTGGTCCTATCCACTCAGTATACATTTTAATATTAAAAAATATTAATAAATGATTCCAAATATTTAATGCTATCCATTTGACTCTATGAGACTCTGTGTCTGTAGGGCTTTCTGTGATAACTACATACTACTGATTTATTGTTGATCTTGGGTTTTTTTAAGCAAAATAACACTGAGGGTTGCAATTTGATTTGAATTAATTATGTCTGATTAGACAAGAACAAATCAGGCTGTTCTGAAAATCCCAGAATCTCTCTAATACAATTTAATGTGCTATTCAAAAAGAAATCCTTCATATATTCACTAAGATTTAGCTTTTTTTCATTTTTCCTGAGTGCTGAATCCTCTGGAGGGGGTCATTATGATGATGTTCAAGGTGTAGGAAAGAAAGCATTTTGTCTTATGAAAATACAGGTATTTTAGGATGGAGTCACCTGGTGGTAGATCTCATAAATGTACATAAAGAGATGCATCCTAATATCATTAGTTTGCGTTTTTTCTTCACATCACCCTGACTGTCCATCTAGAAGCTTTGATAGATGGAGCCACAAAAACAAAAGACTGTATTTAGTTTAATAAGCCAATTTAAAGAGAAAGCTTGGAATTATATATGGCAGAGGACAATTATGCAGACTGAATGATTCTTTAATTAGTAATGAGGTTCATGAAAGGCAAAGGAGAAAAGATCCTCCTCTCAGAAGGCTTGTGGTTCTCTGTACACCCTCCGGTGCCTGCCAGTCAACCAAAGCATTTTAGGGGCTCTGCTGCAGGCATCCTTTTGGTGGAAAGTCTCAGATGGAAATCTTTCATTCCTAAACAGGCTCACCACACATCTCCATCTTGCCAAGCTCTCTTAGAAAGCATGAAGTGGCAAGTGAACCTGTGTCTCATAAGTACTTGCCAGATCCTAAACTGCGAGTATGGTGCTGAAGGTATTTTAACAACAATCCACTCTTTCTCTCTTGCCCTTCTTTTCCTCACTCTCTGGTTTGCAGCCTGGAAAGCATGGCATGGAGAGATAGAAGGCTACCTGCAGATCCATCAGCTTGGCCTTTTCCGTGTAGCTTTTATCCTTCTTTTAAATCTCTGACTGTTGTGTGCTGGAGCAACAAGCCATATGTTAAAGATGTTAAAGAGCAAATAGTTTGCAGACTGTACCAGCATGCAGAGTCAGAGGGGAAGCGAGCAATAATGTTGAGAGAAGGTGGAAGAAGTGATTATCTAGAAGTGATTATTTGGGAGGGCAATAGTGGGAGGTGCTGTAAGTGACAAGGATTCACTACGGGATGCGAATCACTTAAGGCAAAGCTATTAGGATCAATTTAAAACACCAAAGAGGAAGACTAAAGTGACAATAACATATTTTAATTGAAATCACAAATATCATTCTGCAAACTGATGTAAAAGAGACCAGGCAGAGTTATTTTATCTGAACAGAGGAAAAAGTTTTCCTTTTCCATTAAGGGAAAAAAAAAAAAAAACCAGCCCTTTTTTTGCAAAGGCCAAAATGGAGCAGAATTGGGGTCTTTTAAATTCTTAAATGCCAGTTATATATATTTCTCTGTTTTAATGTTCTTTTTTCTCTTGATGGGCATGTTATAAATGGAATTAGCTACATTACTAATGCTTTTAATCTGATTTTAATAGAGCCAAGGGCTGAAGCATGGAATCAGCATGTGTCCCATTAAAAGAAAAATACAGTTATAGAGACAATAAATAGCATGTCCAGATAAACACATTTATCTATGCATTAGTTTTATTTATTGAGATAAGTAGCCTTATGTGCAGACACTGGGGTGTTTTTTGGACACTCTTCCAAAGCTGAAGTCCGTATGATGGGGTTGTTACTGCTTTTGGCAGCAGAAATATGAACTTGGTAAAAGAGCCTGGCATGAAAAACCACTGAGTTCTGACATACTCCATTTGCTCCTAACTCTTTGATTTCTACTCACAGGATCTGACATATGTTGGACATTGACCTTGCTCTTTAAATAAGCTTATTTTAGAGGACCTTTGCAGAATGCTGTCTGTTTGGCCTCTATGTAAGCTGTTAGGGAAATGTAGTACAAACACAGAAGTTGTATGTTTTGAATGCCACAGATGTTAATCTGAAGAGCAGTTGGTTAGATCTATACTTTTGACTGCTTTCTGTGCTCTTAACAAGGAAGTGTCCTTAAAGAAAAGAAAAAATCCTGCATTTTCATGAAGTCTTTTCAAAAATTTATTTTTAGCAAGAAGTTCAGGACCAGACTTTTTTTTTTTCTTTCCCCCAGTCTGAAATATTCTGATTGGGCTCTCAAATGCCTCTCTGTAACTTCTCTAAAGTTTGGTCTCTTCCTTTATGAAACAACACACTTCACTCACTGAATTTCAAGAAGAGCCATAACCTTCAGTGTGGAGATTTGCTTTCCATTTGTCATAGGGGAGCAGCTTGCATAAAAGTTCACAGTAGAAGTGCTGCAATCTAGCAAATGCCAGCATGTATCACTATGCAATAAAACAAATCACCGGGTCCCAACATAGCAAATTAGAGTGAGGGAATGACTGTGCCTTTATGAGATGGGTAGAAAAAATGTCCTTCATTAAGCCTATATCCACCGAAGTAAATAGAAAGCTCCCATCAGCTCCAGTGAAAGCAAGAAGAGAAAGAAACTTGGAATTGCATTTGGGATGTGTTTGATGTTCTGCTACTGCTGGTAGACAAACTCCTGCACTCTTTACTTGGTCTTCAAAGTTTGGAGCCTGGAAATTCAATCAGCTGAACATGTTCCTGGAAAGGGTTGCTGAGTTTAGCCATATCTGAGTAAATGGCAATAAAATTCTACACATAGGAAAACAGGTATCAAATTGCCAAAATGCATGTAAATTTGGATTCATGGTTGTGTGTAGCTTTTCAGGACTTAACTTGGCTCTGTATGCAGCAAGGAGAGGCATCTGAGCTCTGCCAGAACATTAATAATCATCTTTGCCTATGGGTGACTCTGGACGTTTGGCTTCACAAACACACAGGAAGGGCATGAAGACCTGTCTTTGTTGGCACTGGGTTGAGAGGCTGTGACCATTTGACATGGAAAACTTCCTTGGCTAAGGGAGCTAGGAGTAGGTATTTTTACCTCTCCCTGCAAGCTTGTCTCCCTGATTCACTGGCATCCCCTCCTGTTACTAAGAATAACTCATCTCCATTGCATATACAGGGTTCATAGTCTGACCCATAAGGTCCTTTTGGGAAATACTTGAGCATTGTGACACCGTTGCCAGTGCTGGTGGCTGCTCAACGTAGGATCAGCAGGACGTGTGCCATCAGTCAAAGGGAAAGATGTACATTGCAACACAATTGGGCAAATACAAGAGAAGCAAAGAGCTTTAGGGTTTTTAAAGGGAAACACTGCTAGCCTGCTGTGCACCACTGGCCCAGGCACTGTCTCTTGAGATCTGCCACCTCTAGCAGCCAGATCCCTGCCCTTGCTCTTGTCATTGACAACATACAGCATTTTCTCAGGCTGCCCAGAGAGGTAGTAGAGTCTCCATCTTGGGAGCCATTCCAAACTCACCTGTGTGACCACCTCTAGGTCAGCCTGCTCTGGTGGGGGAAGCTGGGACTCAGTGATCTCCAGATGTCCCTTCCAGACCCTACCATTCTGTGATTCTATGAATCTATGTCAGAGCTGCTCTGTCTCCTGTAAAGAGTAGTTGCTCAAACTTCCCTTAACCATTATTCACAAGCTCTTTTTTTTTCAGGGAAATGGCTTTTATTTGTTATGAATTCTTCATACAGAAAAGCTTCTTACAAAAACTAAATAATGTAATGTATTCCAGGTTCTGGACAGATAAAAACTGAAAGGGCTGTGGTGTTTGTGCAAGTGGAATGATAGTGACAAGTACCACATGAAGTCCCCAAAGAGGACTCCATCCCCCATAAAATGACTGAAGACTCTAATGTAGTGGTGTTTTGTGAAACAATTTGAGCATAAATGCCACATTCTTTCCCATTAACTGACTTCTGTTGTCCCAGGATTTTTTATTTTTAATATGCATTTTCAGCACACTGAGAACAACACTTTCCATTGTGATAGTGCTGCGGGAAGATTTAAAGGTTGTAGTGTACTGAGCATTGAGATGCAAATCACATTTACATCCAACCTCCTGCTGGGGCCCAAATTTTTATAGATCAGATTCTGCAGCCGTGATGAAGAATCAGTGATCTGCCTTTTCTGGGATTCACAAATTAGTTGCGGTCTAAGGTATCATTTCCTATGATATAATTGTAACTTAGCAGACGAAAGTTTGTCACTGAAGACAGTCCCCTGATCTTCCATTATTTTTCCAGCTGCAGTGCCACTGAGGATCCTTTCACAGACAATGCAAACACACACATCACAGCTCCCCACCCTGCAATATGCTTTTCCTGAATATAAATATACTGTATGTATTGATCCTCTCCCTCTTGCTTTTTTTTCTCCCCCAGTGTGCAGATGGTAAAACACTGGCTGCCATGAACTTCATGTTTAAAAATGGAAAGAAGAAAAAGTTGTGGTTTGGAGGCTGCTAGAACAGCTCCTGCAAGCTTGCAACATGATGGCTGCTGACATGGCCAAGAAGATAATAGGGCATGCCTGTCCTATTGTGGATAACTGTGTTTTCTAATTGCTCATGAAGTTTCAGGTAAGGAGCATGCAATTCAATTTGTTGTAATAAGTAATGTCCTGGGTTTACTTTTCAGAGTGATTTTTTTAATTATTTTTATTGCTGTCACTACAAATACATGGCTCTCCACACTTGGAAGGACACTACAGAAAGGCTGGGGCAGTGCTATGTGGCAGCACGGGACGTTTTTAGCCATGTACGTGGCAGGCAGTACCAATTCATATCTGTCTGCTTCACTGTGGTGCTCCTGACTGTAAGAGGACAGATCCCTCTGAAGACTTCATGCCTTCTTCTCTCTGAAACACACTGTGCCAGCAGGAAAGACTGTGCTGAAGCAGATGTTTTGGGTTACCAAGTCCTGCTTGTTGAGGCTGCAAAGTGCTAGTGGATACACTTCCCTATTGATGTGCTGTGTCTGCTCTTGCAATTCATGCAGCACAGCATCCATGACGAGCCCACAGTAGGTAACTCATTGCCTGACAGAAAAGTTAGAGGAGATGGATATTGCTCTCTTCTCCTAGAAATGGAATGGAAACTTATTTTTATAGTGCACTGAATCTGTCTGAATGATGACAACATTCAGTTCTTAACAGTTTTGGGCTAGTAGCTTAAACGGATAGTTTTGCTTCTCAATGCCCTGAACAACTGAAGCCTCCAAGAAACCAGCGAGGTAGAGATTCTTGACTGTGCACAAATGTGCTGAAAATTATCACCAGCAGTGATCATAAGTTCAGAGCTGAGTCCACCAATCTGCATCTGCTTGCTATCCTGTGACCTTAGTCCCACTATTTATTACTAATTAGCCACCAGCTAATACTAGTAGCTACTAGTGTTGCAACATTGAAGGGCTCCATACAGATTAATGAGAATGAGCACTTGTTGACAGCCATGGTGGGAGTTTCCTGTCTGCAGCATTTCAAGGGTCCCCATGGCTATAACATTCTATTACCTCCTTTGGTAATTATAACTGACATTGAGCAGGGTTTTCATAGGTCTCATTTGCAGAGCCAAAAGACATATTCTGTCTGTGGTGAAAAGAGGCCAGTATTAATATATTTCCCAATAACAGTCCCTTCTTCTCTCCACATCCCACACATGGGTGACACAATGCAAAGGGACAGAACTGGGGGTTCCGCTGCCACATGAGAAGGTGGCTGCAGGATGGCAGCTGAAGGACAGATGCTGGATTCATCCTCCCAGCAGTGCCTTGGCCAGGCTGCTCAAAACATCACTTTTTCATGCTTTGCTGTCCTACAGGAAATACTCTTTCCCTGCTTTTTGAGTATGTGGAGAACAATTTAGCCATTTTATCTTAAAGTCAATTGCCTTCTTCATTTGTGACTATGAAGGTAGTTAAAATGCTACAGAAATTCAGTGCACCAGCAGTAAATAATTTTAGTGGGGCTTTCAGCACCTATTTCAAAAAGGGTGCATAATAAGAATTAATGTGGTGGGTTTAAAAGGCACAGAGAAATATAGGCCCCTGGTAACTCTTACAGGGAATATGAGTGCATGAATGCAGCTTCCTTAGGATTTCCAATTGCCTGTTTGGAAAAAGAGGTACAGGGGAATGCCCTGGCCTCCTCATCAGCTTCTTAAATCCATTCTGCAGAGAGAGGCACATGCTGTACATCCAGCCTGTGGATCTGGCTCAGCTTTGCACTGAAAGGTGAGCGTTTTCCATTTGCTACCATGGAAATGAAGCTGCTTTCACCCTTACCCTGAAGAAGATGAGCTGCAGCAATGTACAAGGGGCTCTTTTTTATAGTTAGGGGCCAGGAGGGGAAACAGTGGTCACAAGCCGAGATAGGAAGTTGCCTTGTTAAGTAAATCTCAGGCTGTAGCTGGTTTTAATTTATTTTTTATGTGCAGGAGGCTAGGCCTTGCAGGCCTGGCTAATATCAAAGCTTGGGGGGTTGTAGATTTTTAATCAAGGTCCACTTTGGGGGGGGTTCTGCTTTCAGTGGTTGTGGATGTGGAGGGTTTTTGGTTGTGCTTTTGGTTTGTTGTTTTGTTTTTGGGTGTTTTTTCATGCTGCAGTGTCTGGATTTCCTTAGTTAAACTTTTCCATTCTTCACTCTTGAGCCAAGTGAGTAATTTCAAATTAACCAGCAGTTTTCAGAGAAAGATTTTTTTTCATGTTTTGTGGGGGATTCTATTTTTCTTTTTGAAGTGAACTTGCAGTCCGGTTTTGCTGACAATTACAGATGGCATCTGCAATCCTACCCCATGGCCTTTCACTAATTTGGCATTGTAAGCAACGTCTAAATAGTTTATTGTTCATCAGACCTGTATGAAAGGAATTTTACATATTTTGTTTGTTTGTTTTGTCCCTCTGCTGGCAGGAAAAGTAAATCCCAAAGTGTTTCAGCAGGTGCTATTAATATGCAAATAAAGCAGAGTACACTAGGTCTAATAGACCTCCCAACTACATGGGAGGTGTCGCTGTTGGAGCAAATTAGCTTTCCGTAATTTGCATGCTTTTTACAGCCTCCTGGGATTATATTTTAGATCAGAGACAATAAAAGCATATGCTGATCGTTTAAAATGTAACTAATTTTAGACTTTGAAACTATTTTAACCTAACTTCTTTGCGTTAGACTGTTATTTGCTAAGAAACTTTTCACAGAGCTTGTAATTTTCATGGACTTTCTCTTTCCTCATTAACTGCTTCACCTTTCTTTCCAGGTTGAATGTGAAGAAGGGAATCTTCCAGGTGGCCGCACCTTGAAAAACAGGTATTTCTTACAAAAGCAAGTCCAGATTCTCCTAGCTTAGTTCTGACTCTGCATTCAGCTCCTCTTGGAGCCTTTTTTTTTTTTTTTTTTAATATAAAAGTCATTCCTCCCCTTTGGCATTTTCATGAGATGTAAATACATTCAAAAAGAATGCTGTGGTCCCTGCTGACCACTCACACAGTAAGAAAGCTGCTTGTAGCATCCAGAAACATTCTTTACTAACGCACCAAAGCAAAGAGGCACTGAGCAGATGTGGTGTAGATTCCCGGTGTGCTTGCCTAGCCTGCATCTAGATCTCTGGAGTCTGTTGGAAAAGTCCTTTTTAAACAAATATGGGTGAACAAAAAGTAAGGATTTCAGTGCTGTTTGTGGAGTCAAACATCACTGAACGGTACCGGCGCATTATCAGTGGCACTTTCCAAATTGATATTGACAGGAAAAATCATATCGTTGACATCTGTGGCTTGTGATAACATGAATGATGGGACACCAACTGTTGTGCCTGAGAATTTGTGTCTTTTCTTCAGGTGCTGCAGTGATTGCTTCTATCCTAACTACTCGAAGGGGCTGCCCAGGTAGTTACATACATAGCAGCTGCTTGAAATCTGTCCCTTAACCTCTATACCAGCTTCTTCTCCTGTCTCGTTGGGTATTTGTTGAGCTATTAGGAAACTGTTCTCCTGGCTTGCAGTGTAGGCTTTGCCTACCCCAGTTCATCCTCCTTTGAAAGACTTCAGCAAGAGGTTTGTTAGAGCAACAGCAGGTTTAGCTGTTACAAATGTGCTTCAGCAGCAGAATGTAGTGGTGTTGGCTGAGGAAGTCTGAAAGGTAGAGAGACAGTAATTTTTTTTTGTCTTCCTGCCAATTGTCCCATTGTCCAGAGTATGTGATTTCTGAGTTTCCTTTGGCACGGTTGCTCCATTGCTCATATATCTCCGTGCAGTGTTTCCACGTCACTCAGTCCACAGGGTGGTGGCCATCTTTTATTTCAAGAGGGGTAGAGTTCAGGGGTAGGATCAGATGTGTGAAGGAGATGGCTGCCAGGTGGAGATGAAGTTAGCATTGTCAAATTTAGTTCTAGCCTGGGAAAGGTGAGCGCTAGCAACAGAGAGTAAGTCTGAAAGATTTCCTTTGAGACATAGGCAGGAAAAACCCCTTGTGGTACAGCTTTGACCATATAGGGATCTGTGGTAAGGCTCTTCTGAATTTCTGGGGCCACAACTTTGCCATCAGTGTTTTTATAAATATATTTCAGACACACAGTATGTGGAATACAGAATACAGAACTAACCAGGTTGGGAAAGACCTTGGAAAAGACCCTCGAGATCATCAAGTCCAACCTACTACATTACTTAATTTCCCAATTAATAAAAAATAGACAGGACTTGATTGGTGCTTGACAATACTGTGAGCTGTGATCCTAAGGAACTCTGTTCAGATGTGACCAATGCACTGAACCCTCTGAAAGGGAAATCCCTTCCCAGCATGAGCCCATTTGAGTTAGTGAAATTACAGCCAATTATCAAAAAGATAGAGAATTAAAATATCGAGTTCATTCCCACTCCCAAAGGTGGCTGCACCACTAACCTGTCCCTGACACGAATTATTTTCATTTTCCAAAACCAGAATCCAGAGATGGAATGAATGCTCCATAAACGGTGCTCCCAGCACACCGGACTGTATTGGCTCCTGTGTGATCCTGTGGTGTCCCATGAGCTGTCCCTGGTGCCCCATAGGTCCTTCTGCCGGAGCCTAGACTCTTTACAGCAAACCTGAAGAAGGTTAAGTTTTAAAATAACCATTTCTGAGGGTGTAAATCAAGGGGAAGGGGGAAAAATGTGCTGGAGAAGGCTTGTGATAGTCCCATTGAAAATGCTGTTGTGTTTTTCTTTTTTCTCTTGTCTCACCTTTAATGTTTTACAGCATTAATACCAGTGACCTCTCACTTCTGCTGCTTTTTGTTAACGGGTAGTGGCTTGCCTATTATAAGCCTATGCACTAGAGCTGAAAACAAAACAAAACAAAAAAAAAAGGAGAAAAAAGGGCTGTGATTACTCAGGTGTTGATGAAAAAAAAAAGAAACGTTGTGCCAGATGGCTGTATTTGTGAAGCAGAGCATAGTCAGAAGGGAAGTGGAAGGAGACAAGGCAACTGTACATCAGAAGTGTGAAAACATGATCAAAATACCTTCAGCCTTGTTTCACCAACACTGCATTAGAAGGCAACTATGGTGAGATGCAAGCTAAGAAAAGCATAAAGGGATACTGTTTGGAAAACAAAAATACCTTTCAGTAATGGACTGCTTAACTTCCTCCAGCAAAAGCTTAGAAGTTTATAAAAATCAAGAGACTTTGTAATAAAATGGAAGGACTGAACCAGTAAGTTGCAGAACACTGTATCTGGTGTTGCTGCAAAATGCCATGTGCAATATAGTAAAATATTGATAGCAGGCTGTGTCACAGGCTTAGTTAGCATTATTGCAGGATATGCTGCTGCCAATCATCTATAAGTAACCACTCTCTCCAGTGACACAGACAGTCAGCTCCATGCCATGGCTGCAGACATCCAGGAGGAGTTTTCTAGTAATGTGAAGGAGATGTGTTTTATATCAGGCACATTCACGTAGTTTGCTCACTGCTTTCCCCATGCCCACACAAGTGACATCAAGGAGCCCCTGTACTGGTGGTGGTCTGGATTAGTGTCTGTTCTCAGAGTTAAAAGTGGTGGACTTGTAATAACAGCACGGGCTAGCTTGTATCTCAGACTGTTTGGTCAGCTCTCAATGCCAGCGCAGAGTACTTGCTGAACTGTAAAATCTGAGAATTTGACAGGTCCATGGGCAGGGTCTTTTTTATGCTTTTGTATACTGAAACAGATCCTGGGCATTTTCAGGTTTGTTTCCATGCTGCAGCTTTTGGCTGTCATATGGAAAAAGCTTTGAATAATTTGCTTGATCTGAGATCAGAAATCCAAATTTTATGGGGTTTTATCCATGTTTAAGCTGGCTCTGCTCAAACTGCTTTGTAGTTCCACAATCTCTTCTGCTCTGTGAGCTCTTACAGGAAAAGGAGAAAACCGACAGGGTCAGCCTGAAACATTGGCCTCCTGTTCCCTCAGTTATATCTTGGGTTACAAACTTTGTGGCCCTTGGGCTTCATCACAAGTGTGAAATCTTTGTTCTTAGATTGCAGTTTGATTAGAATATCACAAGGAAAATCTGTGTTGCTTTTCACCAAAACCATTTCTAGACACACAACTTTCTCACCCCCAGCCCCCAAAGTGACTTCAATTTCATCAGGTACTTTCTAGCAATGAACTTCATCCAAATATTCTGAAGTTAAGTTACATTAGTAACAATAGGTACAGCAAATATGGCAGGAACATATATCTTCCTCTGTTTCTTGTTCTGTTACTACTAAAGCTTGAATGCAAAAGTTTCATTCTTCTGTTTTTATAGTCTGAATTTCTTTAATAATTTTAGATCAGAAGTTTGGGGTCTTTTTTTTCTGTTGGCGGTGGTGGGGGTTTTGGTGGGGGTTTTTTGTTACACACTGCATTGTCTTATTTGGGGAAGATGGTCACAACTGAGAAAGAATTGCTTTATTAACAAACCAAAAGCTTGTGCTGTCAAAACTGAAATCATTCTGCCTTTTAATGTGCAAATTAAAGCTTCTGTCAAACCTTCAGCCATGGTGCATTTAATTTGTGGAAATACAAAAATATCTGGCTTAATATTAAAATATTCTACATGAGGAAGGAAATATTCTAAGCAAGGCATTGCATTTGAGATTCTCAAATAATCAGATATGAAAGAATTTTTTTCTCTACTTTCACCAAAGTTCAGTGCAGTTCTGAAAAGCATGTTTAAGTTATACAGGTTTGGTTTTTTTATCTTATTTGATCAAAGGCTTGGGAAGGGAATCAAGCTAAACATGTGTCCAAAGCATGGGAGCTACATCCCTGGTATTTTTCCTTATAAAAGGGTCACAAGATTTTAAACTAATGACACTGAGAAATCTTTGAGCCTGGATTCAGTCAAGCTTGGGCAAAATATAAAAAGTAACTACTGGGTTCATGGTGATAATTTGTGTTTTGCAAGGTCTCTGTAGAGGGGATAAAATTCTGATTATCTAAAGTTGGGCACCAGTTCTACATTTAGGCTTCTAAAATAAAGAGCTATCTGTTTACCCAGCAGCACCCAGGAGCTTGGCATTTCTGGAGACCTGGTACTGTGGGCCTTGGGTGAGCAGCATCTAGCAGCACGTGCTTTACTTCAAGCACATGAATGAGGCCATTGATGAACACTGGAATCTTGAACAGGGCTTTTTGTTAGATGCTTAAATGTACATAAATCCTGGTTTCAACTGCCAAATTTAGAAAGATTTTGGCGAAAACATGGCCCTGAACCTGGCTATCTCTGTGGCCTGTGGTCAAGCTGCCAGGATGATAGCCACAACTGGCATTAGTACAACAAGTTACTATGTGCTAAAAGTGAGCCCCTTTCTGTGGAAAGCAGGTTGGGTTTGATCTTAAGACAGACCATACTCACCCTAGGCATGTGTCTGATGGTTTCTTTCCCCTTTTTAATGGGGTAACAGCAAGTTATCCTTTACTGTTTGCCTGTTCCTCTTGGGAGAACAAGGGAAACCCTGGTCTCCTCCTGCTGTATTGCAAACCTACAGAACCTCCTTTTTCAGTGTGGTCAGTGTCTTTAGCTATGTTTTGGCTTGTTTCTTTCTATCATTCCTTGAGATTATTTCATATTTAATTCCCAGCTCTCCTTCTGTGACCAGGAAGCTTTCACTGAGGCTCTTTGAGAGTAGGGGTCCTGTCAAAGTAGGCTGGTTTTGCCTGTCACTTCTTTCAAATCAGATAGTCTAATATCTCATCCTGTCTTTGGGAAAGTTTTAACGGTGCTGAGTCCATTTTACCTCATTATTTCCAGGGCCTGAACCAGTGACATTTGCCATTCTGCAGTGCTGAGGAGAGAATGAGTGCCTGTATTTTGAGGAGCAGACTCACTCCCTGAAGTGGCCCATGAAGTGTCATGCAATTATCGTTCCCTAAAGGCTGCCCCTGCATTGCATTAGTATGTATGTGTCTAGGCCAGGATGCGCCCATGAAATCACTGAACGGGTGTTGCCTTTCCAGCCGCCTGACCAGCTCTACCACAGCAACATTCAAGAAGGGGAGTCCTTCCAGTTACACCAGCACTGGCTTGACCACCCACTTCTCCTGTGCAGAGGGTACAGAAAATACTGTATGAATTTTGTCAACTGCCAAATGTTTGTGTTTGGGGATCCAGAGCACCCACTCCTCTGTTGTGCTTATGCCAGTGTCATTAGCAATGCATACTTCCAGCATCTTAGCTTATTAATGAATAATTGTGTTCTTCTGGTCCCTCTCTGTAAAGGCACTTTCTGCTGGCTGAATGTGGAATGTCTTAAATTTGAAGGTGGTTATTAGTGATATTAAGCTGTTAACCATAATTAATGGCAAGACAGCTATAGAGTCTGTGGGTTGTCCCAGGATTTTTGCACACGTTCTTTTTTCAAATCTGCTCCCCAGCATCCTGGCCTGCATTAGGAACAGTGTGGCCAGCAGGAGCAGGGAGGTCATTGTGCCCCTGTACTCTGCATTGGTTAGGCTGCACCTTGAGTACTGTGTCCAGTTCTGGTCCCCTCAGTTTAAGAAGGACATCGAGACACTTGAATGTGTCCAGAGAAGGGCAACAAGGCTGGGGAGAGGCCTTGAGCACAAGCCCTGTGAGGAGAGGCTGAGGGAGCTGGGATTGTTTAGCCTGGAGAAGAGGAGACCTCAGGGGTGACCTCATTGCCCTCTACAACTACCTGAAAGGTGGTTGTAGCCAGGAAGGGGTTGGTCTCTTCTCTCTAGCAACCAGCACCAGAAAAAGAGGACACAGTCTCAAGCTGCACCAGGGGAAGTTTAGGCTCGAGGTGAGGAGAAAGTTTTTCACTGAGAGAGTCGTTCGTCATTGGAATGGGCTGCCCAGGGAGGTGGTGGTCACTATCCCTGGAGGTGTTCAAGAGGGGATTGGACGTGGCACTTGGTACCATGGTCTAGTCATGAGGTCTGTGGTGACAGGTTGGACTCGATGATCTTTGAGGTCTCTTCCAACCTTGGTGATACTGTGAAACTGTGAAATATGATCTTCATATCTGTCTCTCACCATTAGAAATCAACAAAGTGATTCAGGATGGGATCTTCTGTTTCAGGTCATAAACATGTGATCCAGCTACCCCATAAATTACATTCCTCCAGCTTACTGCTTTCCATGAGTTCTCAAGTATACCTATGGCACAAGGTGGAGTTTGGATCTGGTCCTTGCAGATGGTGAATATCCTACCCAGCAAAGCTGTATGGCACAATGCAAATTACTGATGTGATGAAGCTTCACCCAAATGGGTAAGGTGTGCCTTGGGGCATGGCTTCCTTGGTTTCTGCAAGAAGCCTATGGAACAGTGGAGACTGTGATGTCCCCACAGCCTATTTTTGTGCAAGGATTCAGCATAGAAGGTCTCCAAACACCGTGGTTGGCTGCCAGAAGAGCTGGGTAGGAGGCAAATGCACAGGGGTGAGTGTGCTATTAAGCTTAACACCTCCTTGCTGACTTTTCCTTGGTCAGGAGTGCCATAGCCTTGTGCACTTGATGCTTTAATTGGCCTCTCTGCAAGCTGGACATCTCTTTCTTAATAATTGTTGTTATTATGCAATCAGACACTGCTTCCTTACAGAATGCACTGGGGATGCACTATTTATACAGAAACTATGTACGCTGAAATCCGCTTTCTCCACGGTGATTGCAGATAATGTGGTAAGCTTTGCTTTGATTCATTAGTATAGCACAAGAGATATTCAGAATTATTTGGTCTCATTCACAGCATTTCAGAAGCCATATATTTTCACAGTACTCTAACTGCTGATTTTGCTAGTAACTCAAGCAGGTGGTGACTGGTTTGCCATAGCACTGTCACGGGACAGTGGTGGTGCCATTTTTTCGTTGTAACTGGCCAGCTCACATGTTTGTATGTGTCATGAGCGACCACTGTACAGTGATGAGGCTGTTTGCAGAAGTGCTTCTGACCATGGTGAGAATCATGGATGCCTGCAGACCCCGGACTCATAGCAGACCCTGACTCCATGGACACCTGAGTGAAAGCTATGGGGAATCCTCCAGAATGGAGGGACTGTCTTCTCTGGCCTTGAGCTGAGAACATGGTTTCCAAAGTGACACTGTGAAAGTCTTAAGTAATTTTGGTTCTTCAGCTGAAAGAACCACACTGTTAATTTTAATTAGTTATTTTTCTGCAGTAGAAGATTATGTTTTAATATTTCTTTGGATAAAATATTGTGCCACTTCTAGGCTGCTTTTTCTTTTTGCTTTTTCTTTTGTGTTTTGTTTTGTTTTTTTTCTGGCAAGGTGAGTAAGCACACTCTTGGGATTAGCAATGATTCACCAGTATCTTACCTCCCATTTCACATTCTTTCCATTCTTGCCTTATTGGGACCATCCTCCTGGCCTCACTGACTTGAACACGACTTCATCTGATTCAATGCTGGATGAGTCTTAAGAGATTTGTCACATACATCCACACAAGCAGCCAGCACCATCCTGTAAAATCTCTGTCTTTAAACACTGCTTTTAAAATAGAGGCTCCAAACCTCTTTCTAGCCAATGGTAACCTTTGGCCACAAAAAAATCCTTATAATGTCAAAATGTGTGTTCTAATTTTTTTACAAAAACACAGACTGCAATTTCTGACAGTCATTGGAAATCTTTTCACCCAACCATTATGTACATCTAGAGCTCACCACCACCATCTTCACAGCAAGACTTTTTTAAGGCACCTGTGGAGGTCCCAGATGACTGGAAACTGGCCAGTGTGGTCCCCATCCACAAGAAGGGCAGGATGGAGGAACCTGGAAACTACAGGCCAGTCAGCCTGACCTCAGTGCCAGGGAAAGTGATGGAGCAGATTATCCTGGCGGCAATAACTGCGCACCTGAAGGATGGCCAAGGGCTCAGGCCCAGCCAACATGGATTTAGGAAGGGCAGGTCCTGCCTCTCCAACCTGATCTCCTTCTATGATTAGGTGACCCGTCTGGTGGACGTGGGGAGGCCTGTGGATGTAGTCTACCTGGACTTCAGCAAGGCCTTTGACACCGTCCCCCACAGTAAACTGCTGGCTAAGCTGTCAGCTCGTGGCTTGGACAGCAACACTCTGTGCTGGGTTAGGAACTGGCTGGAGGGCCGAGCCCAGAGAGCGCTGGTGAATGGTGCCACATCCAGCTGGAGGCTGGTCACTAGTGGCATCCCCCAGGGATCAGTACTGGGCCCCATCCTCTTTAACATCTTCATTGATGATATGGATGAGGGGGTTGAGTCAGTCATCAGCAAGTTTGCAGATGACACCAAGTTGGGAACAGATGTTGGTCAGTTAGAGGGTAGAAAGGCTCTGCAGAGGGACCTTGACCAACTGGACAGATGGGCAGAGTCCAATGGGATGGCATTTAACAAGTCCAAGTGCCGGGTGCTGCACTTTGGCCACAGCAACCCCATGCAGAGCTACAGGCTGGGGTCAGAGTGGCTGGAGAGCTGCCAAACAGAGAGGGACCTGGGGGTGCTGATTGACACCCGCCTAAACATGAGCCAGCAGTGTGCCCAGGTGGCCAAGAGGGCCAATGGCATCCTGGCCTGTATTAGGAATAGTGTGGCCAGCAGGAGCAGGGAGGTCATTGTGCCCCTGGACTCTGCATTGGTTAGGCCGCACCTTGAGTACTGTGTCCAGTTCTGGGCCCCTCAGTTTAAGAAGGACATCGAGACACTTGAATGTGTCCAGAGAAGGGCAACAAGGCTGGTGAGAGGCCTTGAGCACAAGCCCTATGAGGAGAGGCTGAGGGAGCTGGGATTGTTTAGCCTGGAGAAGAGAAGGATCAGGGGTGACCTCATTGCCCTCTACAACTACCTGAAAGGTGGTTGTAGCCAGGAAGGGGTTGGTCTCTTCTCCCAGGCAACCAGCACCAGAACAAGGGGACACAGTCTCAAGCTGTGCCAGGGGAGGTTTAGACTCAAGGTGAGGAGAAAGTTCTTCACTGAGCGAGTCGTTCATCATTGGAATGTGCTGCCCAGGGAGGTGGTGGAGTTGCTGTCCCTGGAGGTGTTCAAGGGGAGATTGGACGTGGCACTTGGTGCCATGGTCTAGTTGTGAGATCTGTCGAGACAGGTTGGACTTGATGATCCTTGGTTATACTGTGATACTGTGATAATATCACTACTGAAATGACTGAACTTTGCCTTATACACCTGTGACCATCATGGGAGATGTTTTAACTTCCCCCCAGACTTCCCCTGCTTTGAGCACTGCTCATTTCTGACTTTATTGGGCACTGTAGTATATTTGCACATCTCTGGAAATGAGTAGCATCATTTAAATATCTAACTTCAGTTGCCTGGTGACCAGGATTTCTCATTTAGTATCACAGATTAAAATGTTCAGATAAAATCTGAACATCTTTATTTAGCCCTGATGAGTCTCTTTGGCCCATACCTGGCAAATGGAGGTGTGACCAAACAGCCTTTCCTCTCAGTTTTCAGCTGCTTCTTCCTCTAAACTGGAGGTTGCACACGAAACTGATTTACCCAATTCAATTCCCTCTAATCAGTTATATACTTTCAAAATAATTGACAAATTTCATAGCAATTACAAGAGAGGATCGCTTAACATGAGAAGCTGCTTTCATTGCTGAGCTGCTTCTATGTATATATTTGCTTCTCTGTCTGAACATCCTAAATGTTCAGGAAAAAATTTAAACGTGGCCCATGACTCCGTTTAATGCACAAGATTTCACACCTCTGGGCTCTGTATTTATAGCTCTGTCATGTTCCTTCCTTGTACTGACCTGAAGAAGAGGATTTTTTTTCCTTATCTGATGACGAGGTTTTCTGTCATGGTATGGTTATTGCAGCACAAAATATTGCCTAAAACTTGACCCTGAACAAATTTTGTACAAGGACAGCTACCCCATAATTCCACAGGAGATGAAACCCTTCTCATTCTAGCTGAAGGAGTATGCTTCTTTGGATATATAAAACTGGGTTGAACTCAGTCATAATAACATGGATTTTTTTCAATGACTTGCAGCTCAGGAATTTAAAAAATACATGTATTAATCATGATCTGGGCTGAAAATAAGATACTTTCAGCCTTATCAAATGATGCTGTTCTAAAGCCTTGACAACAACCATGGCATTCAAAGAAAGGACTCATACCAGCTTCAGTGGGGATGGCATTAGGTGCCTGCCCAACAGAGGGTTTTCCCATTCTGTCCCATTGTGTGACACCATTCCACCCTTGCTGGCTGCAGCACTGCCCCACCTCCCAGGCAATAATACAGAACACTTGGAACAGGCATTCAGCTTCAGCAGTATGAGGGGAGAAGGGGAACAGCTTGCCACCGTCATAGCTTTTAAATAGTATCACTCCCTTTATTTAAGTAGCCAGTGAGTACAAAAAGTAAGCAAACATTGACGGTGTTCTTTTCACCAGTGCTGAATGGCCCATGGCACAACCTGCACCTATCTAGCTGCCTTCCCAAAGGTTCAGCTGCCTTACTCTTTTCCATCTAGTCTGAACTCTTACTGTCCTTAACATTATTGTATTTATGTTCCGTGACTGTTGCCAACCAAAATTGGGAATAATTTGTAATGAATTAGCCCCATCACAAATTTCACCTCCATTCATGCTGCCCATGAACAGACTGTGATTTTTATATTTTTCCATTAGGCAGAATTATTCCCAAAACTATTTGTGCAGAGTGGATAACATTTTCCTTTCTACATAACCAGTTTAGAGGTCGAACATAGTACTCCTGTTGTAGACAAAGGTGTGTTGCACCCATACGCCTCTCAAGTGGCACTATTCCTTTTCACTGGTTGAATGAATGTGACTCAAATGTTTCTGAATCTAAGAAAAATTACCTGTTAGTTATCTGTATTGTTTGTTCAGAATTTCTTTCTTCAACTATTTTTACATGTTCTGGTTCACTCCCCATTTTAAGCACTGTGCTTATCATATCTCCATCTACCAGAACAGCTGTTAGAATAGCTGGAGAAAGTGAATGCAGCCCCTCACCCCCTTAAACAAACACACAGGTGATGTTTCATATGGAAACTGCAGGATTTTGTTTTTTAAATACAGAATTCTTAATTAAGGGCTTAATTATAAAATATTTGCTTATTCTGATGAATTCTTAGTCAGACAATGCTCCTAAGTCCTTTAGGAGTAGTCACCCGAGGCCACCATGGTAAACAGGAACCTTCACTCTGATACCTGCATAAGAGCTGTAATAAAATAATGAACTTAAATAAATCCTGTCCAAATTCCTTTAAAGTTGAGTGCATGGGGTAGCTGTACATAGCTGGCCAGAAGAGATGGCTGGCAAACGAACCCCAGTAACTTATTTCTCAGTGAGACGCAAAGGCAGAAGGGATCTGTTTTCTCATGCTCATGACACCCAAGGTGACAGAGATTTGGCAGAGCATTGATCCCACAGAGTCACTGGCCAGGATGCAAGGAATGCCAAAGCATTGCATTTAAGCATGATGCAACACAAACCTAAAGCCCGGCCTGGTCCTAAAACTTCATCTAAAATTAATCCAGAGCCTAATGCCTTCTTTATAATCTAGCTCTTTGTGACAAAGCATTTGTCAGAGTAAGCGATAAATATTTTACCAAGGTAAAAGTCCAGTGTCCAGACCCTGAATCATTTGCTTGTGTTCCAAAAAGACTTTTGAAGATACTAAAAGTCTCCAAAACAGTCCCAGTGAGTTTCCAAGCTGAACCAGCAGTACAGGTCAGCATCCACAGAGAATAGCTGGATTTTAGAGCATGTGCGCTGTACCTTTGGCATAGTCCTCAAACTTTATCAGTGCTGGAATACAGTGCTTCAGGGGAAAGAAAGAAGGGGGAAAAAATAAAATCAGAACAGACTCTAAAAGGCAAATCTTGCTTTGGCTCATTTACCCCATTAGCTTTGCATTAACTGTCTCACAACCGGATTTACATAAAATTTTTCATGCCAAGCACACGTGCCCTCCAAATCCTGAAGCTCTCATGTTAGTTTATTCAACAGAAAGAAGAGATGCTGCAAAATAATGTCAAGGCTCTGTTCATAGCAGGACATCAAGAAGAAAAATCAATTTTAGTACTGCCATGTCAGCAAAAGGTAACCGTTTCTTCACAGTCTTTTTAAAGTTCAGCTCACATGTTCCAACCTCAAACACCTGAGGTGTAAATGCAACGTCTTTCCCACATCTAAGTGTCTGTGGTTGCTCCAGATCACAGTTTGGGGATGCTCTGACCACTCAATTGTTAGTGTTGGGTTGGCTTTGTCCCAGGTGATGCCGCTCTGCCGTAGTGGCATGCAACTTCATGGTAAGGTGTGACCACATAAACCTCCTTCACTGTAAAATCAAACAGCAAATACAAACCTCTGCCTCTGCCAGATCATGTCCTTTACCTTCAGCTGAAGAACTGTTGGTCTCTGCCACTTCTTTCTGCACAAGTAATCAGCTCTGCATTTTAACAGAAAACGTCTGAAACACAGGATTTCCAGGTGAGAGGATGGGACTTAAGCAGGCAGGTGTCCAGGCAACTGACTGCAGAGAGTGCTGGAGCCTGGCACTTGAAATGGAGGGCAGTGGACATAACATCTGCATTAGGTGTGAGCAGCTCGATTGTCTACTTAACCTAGTGGCTGAACTGAAGGAAGAAGTTGCTAGACTTAGGACTGTAAGGGAATGTGAAAGGGAGTTGAATTTGAGTAAGCAGGCTCTGCAGGCTCCCCTAGCAGAGGGAGGTGACCCAAGATGAAGTGGGAAATGGATACACATCCCTGTTAGGAGACACACAGTAAAACCCTCATGGCTCCCCTCACCTTCCCAGCTGTCCTTGCAAAACAAGTATAGGGCACTGGAAGTTGAGGGTGAGGTGATTGTGAAGACAGAAAACACACCATCTGAGGTGTTGCCTAAAGCTAAACAGCCTGGGCCCCGCATCAGGACCTGTTCCCTCAAAAAAAAGAGGAGGGTAATTGTTATTGGTGATTCCCTCCTGAGGGGAATATATGTCTGCTGGATCTTTCCCACAGGGAAGCCTGCTGCCTCCCTGGGGCCTGGATCAGAGATGTTACCAGAAGGCTGTCCCTTGATAGTTATGCAGGTAGGGAGTGATCATATTGAAACCAGAGGTCCCAAGGCAATCAAAAAGGATTTCAAGGCTCTGGGAGAACTGGTTGAGGGGTCAGGGGCACAGGTAGTTTTTTCATCAATACCCTTAGTTGCAGGAAGGAAAACTGAAAGGAACAGGAAAGCAGGTGTAATTAACAAGTGGCTCAGAGGCTGGTGCCACCAACAGAATTTTGGGGTTTTCCATCTTGGGAAACATTCTATGGCACCAGGTCCACTAGCAGCAGATGGAGTACATCCGTCCCAGAGGGGGAGAAAAATCCTGGAGAATGGCCTAGCCCCGAGAGGGAAAAGGGTTCTAGGAAGGGAGTTGGCAGGTGTCATTGACAGGGCTTTAAACTAGATTTGAAGGGGAAAGGGGCTGAAACCAGTCCCCCCAGACAGGAGTCTGAGGGTGGTAAGCTGTAGTCAGGGGTGAAACCAGCAGCCCAGCTGAAGTGCATGTACACTAATGCATGCAGCATGGGTAACAAACAAGAGGAGCTGGAAGCCTTGTTACAGCAGGAAAGTTATGATGTAGTTGCCATGACAGGAACACTGTAATCGATGGCTACAGGCTCTTCAGTAGAAACAGGCAAGGGAGAAGGGGTGGAGGGGTGGCCCTGTACATCAGGGAGGCTGTAGATGCTATGGAACTAGAGATCAAGGATGATCAAGTTGAGTGCCTGTGGGTGAGAATTAGAGGGAAGGCCAACAAGGCTGACATCCTGGTTGGAGTCTGTTATAGACCACCCAATCAGGATGAAGAGATTGATGAATTATTTTATAGGCAGAGGCTGTCTCAAGATCACCAGACCTTGTTCTTATGGGTTATTTTAACCTGCCTGATATCTGCTGGGAACTTAACACAGCAGAGAGGAGGCAGTCTAGAAGGTTCTTAAGAGTGCATGGAAGATAGCTTCTTATCCTACTGCTGCGTGAGCCTACCAGGGGTAAGGCTTTGCTTGACCTTCCTTTTACCAATAGAGAAGGGCTGGTGGGAGATGTGGTGGTTGGAGGCTGTCTGGGGTCCAGTGACCATGAAATAATTGTGCAGTCAAGCTAAGAGGGGCAGCAACAAAACCTCCACTCTGGACTTCTGGAGGGCAGACTTCAGGTTGCTCAAGGAACTAACTCAGAAGGTACCTTAGGAAACAGCCCTTAAAAACAAAGGGGCCAGGAGGGCTGGACCTACTTCAAGAAAGAAATCTTGAAGGTGAGGAACAGGCTGTGCCAATGTGCCAGAAGATAAGCTGCCAGCCTGGATGGGCAATGAATTTCTAAAGGAATTAAGGGAAAAATAGAGGGTGTATCAATGTTTAAGGATATTGCTAGCCTCTTGGATCCCCACAAGTCCATGGGACCAGGTGGGATCCATTCTAGGGTACTGAGAGAGAGCTGGCAGATGAGCTGGCCAAGCCACTCTCCATTATTTTTCAACGGTCCTGGCTCACTGGAGAGGTCCCAGAGGACTGGAAGCTGTCCAACATGATGCCCATCCACAAGAAGGGCCAGAAGGAGGAAACAGGGAATTACAGACCTGCCAGCCAGGCAAGTGCCAGGCAAAGTTATGGAACAGGTCATCTTGAGTGCAATCACACAGCACTTACAGGATGGCCAAGGGATCATGCCCAGCCAGCATGGGTTTAGGAAGGGCAGGTCCTGCCTGTCCAACCTGATCTCCTTCTATGATCAGGTGACCTGCCTGGTGGATGTGGGGAAGGCTGTGGATGTAGTCTACCTGGACCTCAGCAAGGCCTTTGACACCATCCCCCACAGCAAACTCCTGGCCAAGCTGTCAGCTCGTGGCTTGGACAGCAGCACTCTGTGGTGGGTTAGGAACTAGCTGGAGGGCCAAGCCCAGAGAGTGGTGGTGAATGGTGCCACATCCAGCTGGCAGGCAGTCACTAGTGGTGTCCCCCAGGGATCAATGCTGGGCACCATCCTGTTCAATATCTTTACTGATGATTTGGATGAGGGGATTGAGTCCATCATCAGTAAATTTGCAGATGGGGGCAGGTGTGGATCTGTTAGAGGATAGGAGAGCTCTGCAGAGGGACCTCGACAGGCTGGACAGATGGGCAGAGTCCAAGGGCATGAGATTTAACACATCTAAGTGCTGGGTTCTACACATTGGCCACATCAAACCCATGCAGTGCTACAGGCTGGGGTCAGAGTGGCTGGAGAGCAGCAGAAAGGGACCTGGGAGTACTGGTTGATAGTAGGCTGAACATGAGCCAGCAGTGTGCCCAGGTGGCCAAGAGGGCCAATGGCATCCTGGTCTGTATCAGGAACAGTGTGGCCAGCAGGAGCAAGGAGGTCATTCTGGCACTGTACTCAGCACTGGTTAGGCCACACCTTGAGTACTGTGTTCAGTTCTGGGCCACTCAATTTAAGAAGGACATTGAGATGCTTGAATGTGTCCAGAGAAGGGCAGCAAGGCTGGGGAGAGGTCTTGAGCACAAGCCCTACGAGGAGAGGGTAAGGGAGCTGTGGTTGCTTAGCCTGGAGAAGATGAGGCTCAGGGGAGACCTTATTGTTGTCTACAACTACCTGAAGGGAGGTTGCAGCCGGGTGGGGGTTGGTCTCATCTCCCAGGCAACCAGCACCAGAACAAGAGGACACAGTCTCAAGCTGTGCCGGGGAGGTTTAGGATGGATGTTAGGAAGAAGTTCTTCACAGAAAGAGTGATTTGCCATTGGAATGTGCTGCCCAGGGAGGTGGTGGAGTCACCATCACTAGAGGTGTTTAGGAAGAGACTAGATGGGGTGCTTGGTGCCATGGTTTAGTTGACTAGACAATGTTGGGTGATAGGTTGGGCTCAATGATCTCGAAGGTCTTTTCCAACCTGGTTAATTCTATTCTATTCTAAATGTGAAGTTCCTTAAAGTCAGTATGAAATCAGTAAATAAACACACACTAGGAGAGGTATCCAGTTACCTCCCTTTCATTTTTTTCCCCCCAGAATACAGTTCCCAGATGGATTTTCCCCAAGATGTTAATACTGTACTGGTTTTATTGCTGATTGAAGCAAGGTAGCAAGTGGCTATTTACAGGTCTGACATGCCTGTTCTGCCAAGAAACAGCAGGAGCTTTCAACTCAGAAAACAAGGTGAACTTTGTTGTTTAATCAGTCCACCCATTCGTGGTCATGTTAATTTATGATGAGTTTATTTGTATTTCTCTTAGTCAAGACCTTGTTTAGTAAGGGTGGAAACAATATTCAACCCAAAGGTGGGGGGGAGGAAGTGTATTTTAAAGAACACTTTCCCTGCCAAGTCTTCCTTTTTTTCCTGGGAGTGCCTTGTGAAGATGGCCAAGCAGCTCTCAGCTCACACTGGTCACTCTCTCACTTGAGCTATTAACTGGGAGCTCACCACCTACAGACTCCCAACAACAGAATGTACTGCTGAAAGAGTAGAGGTTTGGAGACATTTTGAGTGATTCTCAGAGTATAAAGTTGATCATATAGCTCATGTCTCAGTGTCCTTGCTTAAAACCCTAATTGAGAAAGAAATAATTATTTAACCTGCATTCTTCTCTGTGTCATCTGCCTTTATTTTCCAAAAGCATGACTAGGTATGCAATGGCAGGGCAGCTCAGGGCTGTGTTTTCTTACCAGCCAGCATGTTACCAGCCTTATGTTAATCTCTCCCCACAGAGAGAAAGAGAAAAAAAGAAGATAAAAAAATCAGAGTGGTAGCTTATGCTTTTACAGATGGTTTGCTCTTTGAAGAGCCTCTCTTAGATGTATAGAGTAAGCAGTTTGTCTGTTCACAGAGCTGATGTTCTTGATTGTGAAACAAGAAGTTGAAGGATTTTAGAGACAAAGGCAGTCTTCCCATTTTGTGCTTCTCAGGGTATATTTGCAAAGAAGAAGCAGTCTTCAAATGTTCAACTTGAGTTCCTGTTCCATCTTGTTTGTTACCTGAAGGACTCAGACCTAGTCCATCAGATCAGAGGCAGGAAAATAGGACCATGTCCCTGTAACATACTGCAGAACCAACACAGAAAGTGGGACGTAAATGGTGCGTGTTAATTCAGTCAAACTTTGCCTGAGAAAGCATTACTCAAAAAGGTGTGCACAGTGCTTAAAATGACAAATTTAATGCTCAGGATCCAAACATTTCTTTATTCTATTTAAACTGCTTAATTTATCTCCTTTCCACTTGATATTCTTTCTTTAAAATCAGTGGAAATTATGCTGTCAGGATGTGTGTATGTGTTTGTGTGCCTATGATTGTTTCTACTGCTAAAGCAGAGAAGACAGATATTGTTTACAAACCCAAGTTACTGTTTGGGAAAAGTAGTCATACTTAGGGGTATGAGAACTGCTCATTTGCCTTAAGGGAAAAAATTTCATAGGCTTTTGCTTGTCCTAGTACTGGGCACCACCAAAAAGAAACTGGCACCTGCATCTTGACACCCATCCCACAGATATTTATAGACGTTGATAAATCCCCTCTCAGCCTTCTCCTCTCAAGACTAAACACCCCCAGTTCTCTCAGTCTCTCTTCATAGGAGAGATATTCAAGTCCCACAGTTATCCTCGTAGCTCTCTGTTGGACTCTTTCATAGAATCATAGAATCAATAAGGTTGGAAAAGACCTCAGAGATCAAGTCCAACTTATTACCTAATACCTCATAATTAACTAAACCATGGCTTCAAGTGCCACCTCCAGGGACAGTGAATCCACCACCTCCCTGGGCAGCACATCCCAATGGCCAATCACTCTTTCTGTGAAGAACTTTATCCTCACTTCGAGCCTAAGCTTCCCCTGGCACAGCTTGAGAGTGTGTCCTCTTGTTCTGTCACAGGTCGCCTGGGAGAAGAGACTAACCCCCACCTGGCTACAACCTCCTTTCAGGTAGTTGTGGAGAGCAATAAGGTCTCCCTAGAGCTTCATCTTCTCCAGGCTAAACAACCCCAGCTCCCTCAGCCTCTCCTCACAGGGCTTGTACTGGAGACCTCTCCCCAGCCTCGTTGCCCTTCTCTGGACACATTCAAGTGTCTCAATGTCCTTCTTAAATGGAGAGGCCCAGAACTGGACACAGGACTCAAGGTGTGGCCTAACCAGTGCTGTGTACAGGGGCATAATGACTTCCCTGCTCCTGCTGGCCACACTATTCCTGATGCAGGCCACGATGCCATTGGCCTTCTTGGCCACCTGGGCACACTGCTGGCTCATGTTCAGACAGCTGTCAACCACTGCTCCGAGGTCCCTTTCTGCCTGTCTGCTCTCCATCCACTCTGACCCCAGCCTGTAGCACTGCATGGGGTTATTGTGGCCAGAGTGCAGCACCCGGCACTTGGACTTGTTAAATGCCATCATGTTGGACTGTGCCCATCTGTCCAGCCTATCAAGGTCCCACTGCAGAGCTCTTCTACCCTGTAACAGATCAATACCAGCTCCAAACTTGATGGTGTCTGCAAGCTTACTAATGGCGGACTCAATCCCCTCATCCAGATCAACAAGCCCTCCCAATGAGCCCTGCCAACTCTTGTGCTAGAGCCCTCTTGCCCTTTCTAGATAGATTCACCCTATCTAGGTCCAGCAGGTCAGGTGCAGTAAAATTTGTCCCTTGATCAAAGAACCCAAAATTCCGCTGCTGGCACCGTCCCTTGATCCAATTGTTGATGACATGAGTTCTCCTGTTCCTTTCAGTGTACATCCCTGCCACTGAGGGAACTGAGCAGAACACCCCTTGAGCTCCTGCCCCATTAATTGTCTGAGGGCCTTGAATTCCATTTTGATTGTCCCTGTGCCCTTCTTATCAATCTTATTGCTGCCAGCTTGGATTAACAGCAGATCCCTGTCTTTCATGAATTAGGGGGCCCAAAACTGGACACAGTATTCCAGGTGTGGTCTCACCAGGGCAGAGTAAAGGGGAAAGAGAACCTCCCTAGACCTGCTAGAACACACTCTGGAGAGGTGGTAGAAAGCTTTTGCTGTCAAAGCAGGTGCACAGGACTGTCTGCTAATACAGGAATAAATGCACTCATATTAAAAAATGCCAAGGTACACCTGCACTGCTGAACTGATTTCTGTTTTCACACTCTTCTGATTTAGGAAGCATGACAGAATCAGCTACCCTCACATATTGATGCCTGAGAAAACAGTTTTGAAGGGCCAAATGAAGCAAATAAAATGTATTTGTGATTATATGACTGACCTTAGGCATACAGTATGTGAAGCTGCAGGAATCCTACAATGAATCTTTGATGATAAGTATGGTGATAACAGGTAAGACTTTGCTGAACTGCTGTGAAACAATTCAGGTAGTCAGCAAACAGGGCTAATTGCTAGTTTGGGGGATATTACAGGTAATTTACTGCCCACTGAGGACTTCTACCTAAAAATAAGCTGGGGTGTTTTTTTTTTCTTCCTCTGGACAGGACTTGCATGTTAATATAGAATTCCTGATGCAATTATATGTGCAGGGGACATTCAGATGCACTTCCGTAAATGCCCTTCTGCTTCTCAATTACATTAACTGTCTTCACACATCCCTTGACAGAAACCATATTCTTCACTCTTATTCATAATAGCAAATAAGCATTAAGGAATACTTTGCTGTTACTCAGGATGCCTTGATTAAAGGTCTGAGAGTACCACAATAAACACCAGAAAGGAAACTATAAGTGCTTTCCAACACAAACTAATAGGAAAGTGCCAAGTGAGCAGATACTGATAATTCAGCCCTGAAACCAAACGTTTGTGTGCAAAACTTCACTTTTGAGAGGGATGAATAAATATCCAAAGTATTTTGGCTATAATTACTTCATTTAAGAAAGGTGGGGCGGGGAGGGGAAGTGCTGATTTCAGTTTGCTAAAGTCAAGACATTAATATTTTTGGCATGTAATGATGTAAACCAAATGTTTAAATGAAATGTCATCCCCTGGGCTCACATTTGCCCATTGAACTACAGTACAAACCCTCCACAGACCTTCATACAACACACATTTTTCAGTTCATTGAAGAAGGCCCCTGCTGCTTCTCAAGGAAAACTAACTTGCAGAAGCAAAATAAATACTGGCGTGACAGTGTAGCAGCAGAGCCTCACATGCGCAGATGTGTAGCATTGTCGGCTTTTAAATCAGATAAGGAGTATTCAGACATAATCACTCCAGTGTCTGGGACACGTCGCATGCTGCAGGGCTGCCCAAGTATGGCCTGACAGACACTTGCAGTGTGTGTTCAGGCTAAATGGCAACAAGCTGTCAGTATTTCATAACAGTCCTGTTATGTCTAGATAGACAAATGTTTGTGTAACTTAGCTCTACTTTGAAATAGCTGAAGAAATCGTGACACAAATGGAACTTTGTGATGAATTGTCAGTGGCGTTGTACCTGCTGGATGATAATATTGGCTGAGGGGGCGTCCTTGGGGTGCTGTGACTGTGCTGGGCTGCAAACAGCATTGCCACAAAGCCCCTGTCCTTTCATTTGCCCCTCTGATGAACGGGGCTGCTCCAGTGAAAATATGTATCCGTATATGTAGGTATCTATGCGGCCACTATTCATTATGGACCCCAGGCCTAGCTGAGGTAGGGCGTGCAAAGGGCTCCTTTTAGACAAGATAGCTCTACAAAAGCAGAGAGAACACATTTAGTCCCACAGAAATGTGGCTCACTGGTTCTGTGGTAGGCCTATTAAGACATACAAAATATCCAAGCAAGGGAAAATTTAACTTACATCCAACACCTGATTTTAAGTAAAGAAATATTGATGGGGTGGAGAGAATAAGTATTATTTTAGCTCTAATTTATGGCTGAGCAGCTTCATTTTAGTTACTTCATGAGAATATTTTAAACCAAGCCTGCATAATATTAAAATAAGTTAAAATGTATGTAAAATTTATGAGAGCATGTCAGGTGCAATGCTTGATAAAGTAAGTTTAATGCTTCAGAATTTTTTTCTTCAGGCAGAGAAAGCTGAATCCTGCAATTCTAGGTTACAGTATAATTTTAGAAACTCTTTTCCATTATACCATTCTTTTATTAATGAGATCCAACCCCATTTAACAAAAATAAGTAAATTCCTAAAGAGTTTGTGGAAAGTCCTCAGCAGGTTGGAAGACAGGAGTGTGTGATAAAAGAAGATATTTTCCTGTTGTTTGTATGATATATCCCGTTTTATAAAAACACAGAGGAAATCACCTTACAAGCAGCTTTATAAGTGCCACTCCTCAGTGTGGTTTTTCTTCTGGAAATGCTGCCTCACCCTGTGAACAAACAAAAGCTTTGGCAGTTGACAAGGGCTGTACATCACTTTGAAAACTTCTCATTTACTGGGGGCATGTCGTGTTGTTTCATTGCGCGACACTCCCAGTTATCGTGACAGAGCTAAATGACAAAGTACTGTCACCCCACTGAAAATTGCAAGCAGCTTCATTCCATTTTTCTGCCTGGTCATGGAGTGTCGCCGAACTGGCACAAAGGAGTGGCAGGAGCAGAAACAAGGGGAATGTCTGCACACTGCCTTAGTGTATTAAAAATTCAGCTCCTCGTCAATATTAAATCTGAATTTACTTCCATCAAACAGAAACTTAGCATATCTCATTCTTCCATTATAAAATATTGACATCAGAAATAGTGAATCCTGAAATGAAGATTATGGATGAAAACGATGAGCTTGGTAATTATATTTTTTTCCCTTTGTTATTATTCCTTTCCTCCGAGGATTGTGCAGGCTGTTGCAAACAGTAATGAAGTTAGCATGCGATGCCAATGTAAAGTATGCCGCAAAGTTATTCCTTCCCTCATTACAGATGAGGGAAGTGAGACGGTGGGAGGAGGGTGATTTCCCCAGCCAAACTCACACACAAGTGGGACAGGCCTCCATCTCACGTTTTAATCATCATCTCTCGTGATGAGACCCTTGCTGCCATTTTGTTTCTGTCATCTGTTTTTTTAGTTCTTTGCAGGGGCTCAGAGCTATTCATATCAATGACAATTTATTACAAGCTAAAGAGCCAGTTCACAAATTCTTTCACTCCTGACAAATCCACTGTCCTGTCTTGTAACATTCTGGAATAACCCCAGCACTAAACCCCACAGTTACAGGTGTGGAAACACCTAGTCGTTCATTTCAATCACATTGCTGTTTGCTCCTCCAGCCCCTGCTTGAGAGGCACCACACCAAAAACTGGAACAGATCAACGGAGTGGGCAATCTGTACTAGAATAACTCTTTGGGTTCCTATGTGTGGAAATGGCACAGGGTGGCTTCCCAGCAGAAAAGCCATCTCATCACTACCTGAAATTCAGATGTGGTAATTAGAGAGGTATCTTGTGGCAGGATGACATCATCTGCAGGTGCTCACTGACTGTTACCTTTGCATAGTCTTGAACCATGTCTCATCACCTATGGATCTTTTCAAGGAATGTAATACATACAGTGTGACACCTGATACCATATCTATCTCATATGTTTCTTATGAAAATCAATCTCAATCAATAAATTGTCCACCCTCCTCACACTGTATTTGCAGAGGTTCAAAGGCAGGACCAACTACTCTTAAGGTTGAATTATCAGGTGTCAGATGAAAATATGGAAATTGCAGCATTATATTTAGGAACAGATTTATTTAGAGGGCCTGAAGAATTTGTGTTGCTCTCAACAGATCTATAAACAGCACATTTTATAGTACAGTCTGGTAGAAACTGATACCTTGCAAAATGATAGAGGTTGTGCTGACTTGTTTGTTTGTTTTCTTTCTTCACTCATATTTTTGCACAATTTGAACCAAAAGCTGCCTGAAGAAGTAGGCAGCTTTTAGTCCCAAACCTTCTTGCCAAACATGTTGCCTTTTTGTTACTTAATTTTCTGGGTGCAGATGTAAATGCTATGCTTCTATTTTTTTTGTGTATAATATATATGTGTCTTTATCACGCATCCAGCCTCCTGAGTTTGGGTCCAAAAATGAGCCCCAGGCCACTCTCACAGGTCTAAGGATTAACGTGGGAACATTTTTGTCCCTGCCAAACCCACAGTACACAAATACCTAGGCTCATTATAATCACACAAGATGTTTCCAAGTTTAGCACTTCTCATCCCAGAATACCAAAACCCCTCTCTTTGCACTCCCAACAAATCAATATGCATTATTATTACATGCCCAGATACTACTGTGATAGATACCAGGTTTCTGCTCATGCCAAAATTTCAGTGAGCTGTTCCCTTGAGTATTTATGCTTGTGTACTCTATTTAACAACAGCCCATTCAAAATGCTCACAGCTTCTAGGAATGAAATGCACATAATTTAGGAATAGCTGCCTGGCTATTCAGGCATCACGCTGTGTCAAGGGAAAATTAAATCTCTGACTCCCCTCCCCCCACCCCCTTTTAAAACAAACCTGTAGTTTGCATCATATTTGGGGGAGTTGCATGGAAGTTTCATAAAGGGAAAACAAGCATGGTTCTTTTTCCTGTTTAGTGGTAGTGCCTCCCCATTAATGTTCCAAAATGATACAGTTCTTAAAAAAAATGGTCTGAGCATGCATGCATTATATCACATTAAGAAATCAGGATTTTCTAGGCACTGCACAGCATTAATTACACTGAGCATGCTGCAAATTTAAATTAAATGATATGCCATGTTCTGTTGTAAATACCAAAATGGATTGCAAGATACAGCCCCATATTTGCTTCTGATTGGCATTTGTGTACCGAACAGGATCAGAAAATCTCAATGATATTTCCTTTTTCGTTGCTGTTTTAGGAGCACCTGATGCGAATGTACTTTCTGTTTTCAGCAGTAAGCAACAGCACAGTCACAGGTCAGAATGCTATGGTGAAAATCACCCCTTCCTCAAGAAAAATAATAATACTAAAAGAACAATAAAAGCCCTCTGCCTCCATTTTCCCCTCCAAACAAAACAGAACAAAAATATGTCTCTCTACTCCCTAGGTAATTACTGTCTAGGGAATGGAGGGGGACCAAGAGGAAAATGGGGGACATGTGGGACTGAAGCAGGTAAGTGTCAAGGTAGCGGACTTGATTTTGCCATGTGGGTCAAGTCCCCAGGATCCCATGTAAGCAAATCAATGCTGTGTGGGCTGCAACTCACTTGAGGGTCAAAGGACTTATGTTACAGCTTGAGTTTAAGGCAAGGAAGGGAATGAGGGGTGAGCTGGCTTGGGACTGTCTCTTCTCTGTTATGAGTGAAGTTTGATCTGATGATTCAGTGAGAACAAGACAATGGCTGAAAATATTCTAAGCAATACAAAGCAGGTCTGTTAGTATTTGTATTCTTTTCCACAGGTGTTTTACAGTCCATTGTGATGGAGCCTTAAACAGCTGGGTGAGGTGTATTGCAGCCTGTAATTCCAAACAAATCTTTTAAAACTCTGCATGTAAGATGAAGGATGGCAGTTAATTGTATAAAGGTGTGTGGTAGTTTTAGGCTATGCCTTTAAAATTTTGTTACAGATTTCAGGCAGAAAAGTAGAAAAATGTAAATACATCACTATTGGATGTGAAAAAGAAAATAAAGATAATTCTAAATGGAGAGATATTTCTAAATTGGAGAGATAGCTACCACAAAACTAGTTGTGCCAAAACATTCTGGGGGCTTCTCTTCTCGCTTCATTGCTCTGGAGAGGATACTAACCCTGCTTCTACTTGACCTTGGCTGCATTGGTTTGGTTAGTCTAACAGCTACTTTTTCTCTGCTCCTTTCTCCCTTTTGGACAGGGGGGTGTGTGTCTGTGTGTGTGCAGAGACAGCTTCCCTGGTCTTCTTGACCAGGAGGGTTCTCATGTTGTTTGCTAATTGTAACTATCTGTAAATATTGTAAATACTGTATATTTTGTACATATTCATTGCATTCCATTGCAGATTGTAGCTTTGCTTGTAAATACAGCTTTCATTTGCTTGAAGCTGAGCTGGTCTGGCAAAGTTAATGTTGGGGAGAAAATTCCAACCCACCACAAGAAGGCACTTTAAAAAATAATCTGTGTTTTCAGGACTTATTTAAGGTGTTTGTGAAATGATTAACACTGAGTTGAGGACAAGTGAATGTCAGTCTGAATTGGTAAAAAAGCATAAGGCATAAAAGGTGGGCAGAGCCATGCAGAGACACCATCATGCTTTCAAATCCAGGATTGCCATATTCTTTCTAAATTATCTTATATTTTCTGTGTATTTTGCTTTTAGGACTTAACTCCAGTTTCCCTGGACCATTAGACAGCAGTCTGCTGTGTATGAGAAGCACAACAATGGAACAAACAAACAAACAGGTGAGGATGACCTGATCTATCCCAGAACAATGAATGGACATTAAAGCCAAGCTCAGGATACCTCAGATTTATAAAACTTCTTTCCCAAACCTTCAGAAGAAAAAATTCCCCTAGAGTCTTCCTCAGCTGATCTGAAACACACTTGTCTGGAACAGATTGTGAGTAGCGTTGCATGAGCTTGTCTAGTAACGAAAGGCTGTCCCTGGCTCTGCTGAGGATCAGGTGAAATACTTGCCCCCACATTTTCACAAGATTTCACTGGATCTCTTCAGTGTCTTCTTCAACATTAAGGAAGTGGCTGGTGACAACAGTAAAACTGGAGGTAAGACTATAAGCTGGTTGTTCATTCTTACATCTGATAGCAGCGCCTCGCTGCCACCACAGTGGTGTGTTTGGCTTTTAAAGACGTGCTTTTCCCTGAATGCTGCAAGGATACACTGAGGGGTGTCCAGAATGAATGAGGTAATGGTCAGCCAGTTGAGATGGATACCATGAGTCAATCCATTTCCATATGCCTGACAGAAATAAGTGGGAAAGCAACTGGCCTTCAGCTCTCTCACCACCTTTTAGTACTTACAAGAGAAAAAAAAGGCAAGCCAAAGGTAGTTTATGTGCAGCTCAGGAAGCTTTCAGAAGTGAACGGGTCTGTGATTTAATAACACATCTATACAAAATGACACTTCTCCTAATATTCACTGAGAGAAAGAAGGCAGAGCAGTATGGGGCCATAACCAGCACACGATGCATTACTATTGCAGCAACAAACAGCTAAACTACCAGGTATTTATTTCTCAGTATGCACAATTGTTGGAGGAGAATGAAAATTATTCTTTGACACTCCAACAGAGACACAGAAAGCCCTGTGCTTCCCCTAGTTCCCACAGTCCTGGCAAGAAACATCTCACAAATTCTAATAAATAGAAAATAAAAATAAATACTTTAACTCTCTGGCATAGGGTTTTGAATGGCTTTCTGAATCGGAAAGTGCTGCTTGTACGTCCTCGTTACTTCTACGCTCGTAATGTTGGCTCTCCAAAAGTCAGAGACAAAGTAAGACAGATACCACATGGATCACAGACACTGCATTGGGAAACCGAGTATCAATGGTACATCCAGATTTATGGGAGGTGATGGCAGTAAAGTGAAAGCAAAACTGTTTGCACAGTCTCTTTTGTTGCCCATTACTGCATATTTGCCCTTTTTTCTTGCTTAGCTACAGCTGAAAGAATGGAAAATTGTACCTTATGTACAGTATTAGGAGCCACTTTTTGGTCATGAGGTCAATCAGACTAGTTTACCTGCCTGCAGTATTTATGGCACAATCACTCAGTGTCTTTAAGGAAAGGTTAGATACATTTATGAGAAAGGTATTTTGCCAAAGCTTTCCCGTTTCATAGAGGTCTTGGCCAAAATGACCCAGGAGGCCCCTTCCAAGTCTATCAAATGTGGTTCCCTGATTGATGCTGTTTCCCCCCCAAGTCTTTTCAAAACACAAAGCACTGTTATAAAATTTAATATGATACACCATATAACTTTAACACAATGCCATTCCCTTATAGGAAATGGTTAGCTGGTAGCACAGGAGCTAGCACAAAGGGAAGAAAAGAAAAAGAAAAGAAAGAAATTGCAGTGCAGTTTCTCTGCCAAGGGATATCGACTATAACATTTACACTGTTTCTTAGTATGGGCCCTCATCTCTGCAGGGGGACACCAAGTCAGGGAGGCATATAACCAAGACTGTAGTATGTATTTTTCCAGCCTAACGAGGCCTGAGGTAATTTTCTATGCTGTGCAATCAGCATCCCCTCAATGCTGGAAAGCAAATGGACACCCAGTTCTCCTTGTTATAAGTAACTGCCTGGTGCTGTCATCAGCTGAGCGTAACATAGAGCTGCCTGGAGGCAAGAAAGAGGAGTGTCCAGCACCTCTCTGCACACATACAGGGTCATAATTGAAGGCATCGTCTCCAGCTATGGTCTCAAATCCTTATGTGGTTAAAAACGGTGAGAGTGAAAACAAAGCAAAGTGAGAAGAGGCTCAGAAAAGCTTGTTCTGTAGTTAATTGCCTGTTGTAAGATGGCTTTGGCCCAGCCTACTGCCATTCGTGCAGCTGTCATGCAGCAGAAGGAGCAAACCCCTGAAAACAACAAGCCCAAAAAGCTGCACTTCTAAAACCCCCTGCTGAGTGCAGGGAAATTACTGGGTAACACGTTTGTCCACTGACACTGCAGCAGAGCTCTGGCTACATTTTCCCTTATTTGAATTCAAGGTGCTGCTTAAGAGCAAGTTCTGTTTCTTTAAGGAGTGGTCAGGTTGTATCACTGCCTTGAGGCTTCTCTGAAGCCCTTGCTCCAGCAAGCTAGAAGTAGTTATCAAAGAAGTATTCAGTGGGGCCATCAGTTGGGAACGCCTGGAGTGTGACATACATTTGTTTTTCAGACTGAACACTTTCCAGGTCTCTTACATTTTCAGGTCCACCAACCCATTTAGTAAATTTATGTAATATTTATCGCCACTATGCTCTTCTTGTTCGTTGGTGGGTTTGGTTGTCTGTTTTTGAGAGACAGTTTTGCTGAATGTTGCCTACAATGATGATTTATTTTTCTTGTTTAAATTGTTAATGTATTTAAAAGTTTAAGGCAACTTTATGAATTTAATGAACCTCAATGACAAGCTTCTCCTGGCCATTTGGTGGAAATGCTGTGATCGGTCTCTGTTGCTTTATAGTAAGTTTTAAGCTTTCACAGGAAAAAAAGAAAATGAAAGAATATCCAGAACTTCATTGAATTGGTGTTTGCTTTCAAAAACATTTTACACTAACCTTTGTATCACTCCAGCTGATTCAGTTAAAGGCAAAACTCCTCTTTCAAAAGAGCAGCTCTCCCCACCCTGTCTTCTTGAGACAGCTGAGGCAGGAAATAACAACATCCATATGCACACAGTCTAAAGGCCTTTGAAGTCTGTCGAGTGTGAGCTGTTCCCTTTTACAGGGCAAGCCAGGATTAACTCTTTTATTGACCTTCTAACCTCAGCCACAAGAAAGAAAAACATCCTAAGGTTGGGGGAGATTATTATTATATGGAAGCTTGCAGCCTTCTTCACCTAAACATTTGTGAGCTCAAACACCCTACAGGTGGGAGCAAAATGAAGACCACTAATGGTGCTTTCCACGAGGAGCTCCATGAAGCTCCTTTGGGACCGTTCTGTTATGAGTACTCATTTTTAATGGCTACCTGAAAGCTTGTGTTTTCACTTGAAAACATTTTCCCATTACCATGAGGCTTGGCTCTCTCTGTTTGAAAAATAGTAACCTTTTTGTCCTTTTCAACAAGTTACATCAATGTATTTTCTCAATTTCTACATAAAAAAGTGGCTTTTAGCAAAATGAAAAATCTGACCTGGATTTAATTCTGGCAGTGCTACAACAGCTCACCCTTAGCTCCGACTTCATCCCTGCATCACAGTGCAGAGTAAGACACACCAGAATAGCTCTTCTCACTGGAGTCAAAATGGTAAAAATTGGCCTCAGTGAGTGACACCAGCAGAAATTTCAAAGGCAGGAAAATTTATCTCCTGCTCTTTGTCTTGCAGTATGGCATGTTTTAGTGGTTTCAAGTATCCCATGTGTATAAATCCTAGTGGACAACAGCTCTCCAGATTCTTTTTTGGGGGTGACTGAGCTTAGCCAGGGAATGAGGTGCAAGATTAGGATGGAGAAAACCTTTCCTGTTGCCTTCAGGTGTTGTCAAGGGTCAGGGGACTGAGAAACAGCCAAGGCAAAACAAAACTCTCTCGGCTGCATCTCCTCACTGTGTTACATAAGGTCATGGCTATCTGGCATAAGGACCATAATTTTGAGCCAACCCTGTCTCTCCTCTGCTGTAGTTTAGGTCATTAAGTGATTTGATGATACTGTCCCTCTTGGGGAGCCTCCTTTTGGCTTGTGTCTTATACAAATGCCCCACTTTAGTTTTTAGGAGGCCAAGACACTTAAAAATCTAAGATGGCCAGGACAAGTGAAGAAGGCAGAATCTCTCTGCTTAGGTCCCTTGTTAAATACCATTTTGATGAGAATTTTCCAGCTGCTCTGCAGGGAAAACATGCATCAGAGCTCTAATGTTCAGGGATGCACTTCACAACAACAGGCTGGGGAAGAAAAGCAGTGTACTGTATTTTACAGTTTATGCTGGCCAAAGAGCATCCAAAAAAGCTTGGGTTTTGCCCTTAAGCTTGTTCTAAAAATCTCTAATGCTATCAAAAACAATATAGCACAGGGGGACTGGATGGTCTTACCTGCTACACAAGAAGAGCAGGCTGCAGACAAGAAGGCTAGTGAACAGTTGCACCTCATTATCAAGAGCCCTGGTTCAGAAGGAAAAAATGAAAATAGGTTATAATTTTTCTGGTTTAGACAAGAAGCCATGGAAGTCTTGATGTACCAGTGGTGCTGAGTACTGAGCAGCCTCCACAGGGTCACTAAGAGAGGACAAGGCAAAGCCCAGCAATGCAAATGATGCCTCCCAAGGTCTGGAAGGGGTCTCAAGCCTTGGGCCTTTTAATAGGTAGTTCTGGAGCTACGAGACAGCAAAGAGCTTTGTTCCCTCTCACATAATTGATAAATTACCATTGTTAGTGCTAAACAATACTACTGAGCACAGAATGGAAACATGCTAATGCTTTATCCATCTTAAGCAATTCTGCTCATGTGCTCATACTGTTCTTAAATGTGTTAGATATTTGTTTGAGGAAACAATAACTTTTAGAAAAGAGAAAAATAAGAATTTGAAAGATAATCAAAACCTTGACTACATACTTTACCACAGGCAGCTGTGAATAAGCTTCAGTACTCTTTATTTTTAACATTCCAGATATGTAATTTAATGCAGGTCTAATGACAGTCTCGAACATACTGCTTTAATCGAAATTGTTCAAGCTCTGTTCTGTGACAAGAGCTCACAAGCTACCAGCAGGGTTGTCCATTTTCTCCACCTCTGTAAGGAAAAGAAAAGGGAGGGGAGGGGGACACTCTTGAACTTGTGTTGCTATTGATGTGTAATATACAATAAAAAAACAGTTAAATTTCAATTACCCACAGGTAATTATAATTTTATTGTTTGACTGTACTATGGGGATTTTTGTAATTCCCAAGACTAATAATTTTCTATAATTTTACAGGTTGTCAAATAAACTATTAAAGATTATCTTTGAAAAGGATTCTGCAATTGTAAGGACATATCATACTGTTCCTGTACATTATTAGTAATTAGAGATCCCTGGATAGTGAAATATCTGCACTATATGCTAGCTGCTGGATACCATATTTTCTCACAGCCTCCTGTAATCTTGAATCAAAGCTTTCAAACTTCTCATCCATTGTAGGCTGAGTCACGTCCAAACTTTTATTAATATTCACTGAGCACTCATTAAGCAATTCTAGTGCATTCGATACGTTAAATCTATGCTTCCTGATGGGGAAAAGCAAAGGCTTGCGGGTCCATCCTGGCATAGTGGAAACAAACACAAAAGGACTAATTCTGAGCTCTGTCCCCTGATGGGGATGTGGAGAAGCAGCAACATTTATACCAGCACAAAAGATCTGAGTCCGTCCTGAATGCCTTTTGGCAGTGTGGTCTGCACAACAGGATGAAATTACACTTCCTAGTTTTATTCTAAAAATATGTATTGATGCAAATACAGTAGGGAACAGCATCAGCTGTCAACAGGCAAGGAGGATGGGGATGGGCAGAGTATCCAGCCCACAGGAAGCAGAACTTTGGGGCTATTCCCTCTTCCTCATCAGAGTCCCCCCAGATTTACCAGGGCATGGATGAGGCCACTGGATGGCCCCCAGGCCACTTTCCCTCCTGCACTGGTGCCCAACATCCACAGAGCCAAGGTGAACAGACAGTAACTTCTCCCAGTTTAGCTGGTAAAAGCCAAAAAGGAACTAAACCAGCATTTACTGGGTGATATCTCCCTTCATCTCTATGTGTGAAGTTTGGTGAGGCATTTATTCAGAGACTTGGAGGGGTGTCACCCTAAAGAGGAGCAGGAGAAGAATGAGCTGAGAAGAAAAGCAGACCCCAAAACGTTGCACGCTACACCCAGGCACAGACTGACAGGGCAGTGAGTGTAAAACCACACGAGGGGGTTAGCAGTTGTAGAGAGTGGTGCGATCCTGACTGCGGAGCCATCAAAAGCACAATTCCTAGCTGGCAGCACTTTTTTTACTGCGGCTGCCCCAGGAGACAGTCATTATTTGTTTTATTGTCCTCTTGGATTGTTATGTGGTGAAGGCACTGTGTGGTGGGAAACTTCAGCGCATTAAGACTTCTTTATGGGCTGAAATCTCTCTGAGGAGAGTGGTTTCAGGACATGATGATTTTCATGCAGAAGACTTTATGGATATGATTTTTTTTTTTCCCAATGGATGCCTCCCAGTGGATGGACACCAAGCAAGAGCATCAACTTGTGGCTCCACCCTGCACTGGACACAGTGCAAGGAGCATTTTACCTTCCTCCTGGTGCCAAGGCAGCTGTGATGCTCAGTGAGGGATCTGGTGTGGGATTTCCCTCACACTGGGGAGCGTTGAGGGTGGATTATGTTGGTTTTACAGCAGTGTTGAGCTGGTGGAGCAGTATAAAGATACAGGAGCACAGGGAAGGATTAAGGCCAATGGACTGCAGCTCTGTGCCTTCCTCTAGAGACAACTTTGATCCAATTGAATGTATTAAACAAATCTGAGTAGTCAGTATAGATCTACACATTGAGCTCTCTTTTCCAAGCTCTGCTTGTCTTACCTTCATGTGCTCACCCTGCACCTCTGGGAAGGTGTGAGAAGAAGGATGTTTGAAAATTTGGAGAGCTCTTCAATAAGTGGCATTTTCTGCCTCTCTACATACATACCCAGCTTAGCTGAGACTGAACCCTTTACTCCAGGTGACTGACATTTATAATAGGAGAAAATGCAAAGCCCACAGACAAGGCTCAATATGTTTCTGGATAACAGACAATATCATGTACAAATACACATCCCGCTTTCCCCTTAATTTTGGTCTGTGTTTCCTGCTTAACACATTCCCTGTTCCAAGTGGAACACATTCTGACAATTGAATAGTGAAAGCAATTAGAAACAGAATTAATTGATAAAATTAAAGCCCTGCTTTCCTCATGTTTGTCATATGACTACAAATATTGTCACTCCCATTAATATTAATTAATGTAATTATCAATGTTTCTAATCCCTATGCATTTTGTTGAAAAGTTACTCTTAGCTCAAGAATATAATTGTTAAGTCATGGAAATGTTAAGTAGCAGCTAAGCAAGACCAAAGAATTAATAGCAAACTGTAGTTTATCCAAGGATTAGACTTTTAGCAATACATAATCACCTCTTCATGTGTTCATCCACATGAAATACCTTCCATCCCTCGCTATACTTCTGCCTCCTTGTCCTTGCAGTGCACAATTTTCAAGAATAAATTAAAAAAAGAGAGAGAGAGAAGATAGCAAGGAAATATTCTTTGCAGTTTCATGCGTTTCTTGAAGATAAGTCACTATGATAAGAGTTATGTGCCCTTAGCTGAAAGCAATGTCAAGGTCAATTATCTCACACTGAAAGCCCTAATGTGAGATACTTTTGTGATCAGAATAATATATGTAACATTGCAGAGCCTTTGTTTTGGTGTGGAGGAAAGCAAATCCACTCTCTCTAGACTTCCCAGTGTGTTGTCTCTCAGTTTTGAACGTCATGGCTTATTCCGGTAATATAAATGACTTACATCTCTGCTGCCATTTTTTTCCTGGCATGGTATGGCTGGCACTGCCATGTAGAGGTATGCTGGGCAGAGCCTTCCCTTCTGCCTGCCCAGTTCCTCAGCAGACACTTAGCAATTCCTGCTTTGCAATAGCGTGCCTGCTTCACAGAGTAGTGCTGGGTGGAGTGTTAATTAGGTATTTTGGAAAGAAGCCAAAGTGCTTTAAAGGCCTTTGTTGTAAGGTGGAGGATTTTTCTACTAGGAGACAGTAATGCAATGATTTCACTATTAATTTTTAATTTTGTGTTGTGCATTATTACCAACCTATACTGATAGTTCTAAGAGAAATGGTGACATTCTGCAAGTGGTATCTGTTAGGAGGATTGTTGGGCAGCACTGTAAAAGAAATTACAGATAAAAGCTGTTCTTTAAAGTCACTGCAGTCACCTGCTGCTGCCTCTTCCTACATGATATCACAATAAATACTTATAAAATGTATGAGCTTAAGAAGATTCATGGAGATGTGCCACAGTTTTCCCTCTTGTCAAAGAGTCTTCTTTGCCTGGTTTTGTGGGGTTTTGTTGTTCTTTTTTTTAACGGCCGCCCTTTGTAATGAAAAGTTACTTCCCAGAAATCTATCACAAACTAAACTCAACTCACTGGCATGGATGGAATCTGCTGCCATGCACTCACTGCCTGGGAGAACATACGTACTCCCCTGCAGGTTTGGGGCTGGAGGTTCAAATGGGTCAAGGTGCTATGATGCAGCGGCAGCACAAGTTTAAATCTCTGCTAGACAACCAGGTTCTCTTCTCAAATGCATCATTTGTGCAAAGTGCAGTTTGTCTGCTTGTTTTCCATTCAGCTACCTGTGCCGTGAAATCTAAACTTACTGTGCATCCCCCTGATTTGAAAATACTAGTGCGCTCCCCAGGAAACAAAGAAACAAACAAATAAACAAGTAAATTATTATACTTTGACAACTGGACTGGCAGAGATGGACCATAATCCACAGGCCATTATTAAGAAAACAGCATGCATGCAATAGAGTCAGAAGTACACATATGTGATTTTTTTCTCACAAGGAAATCATCATCAGAAGATGGTAAGATTCAGCCCACTGATCGCTTACTGGTAGAGAAACACTTGTGTCTCCTCACAAACTCTTCTTTAGTACTTTCTTTAGTCAATTAGTCATAGGGGAACAGGAAATCTTTAATCTTCTTTGCTTCATTTCTTCAAATATCAGGTTCTTATCCATTTGCATTGAATACGAGCAACACAAAAACTTAATGATGTATCCTCCACTTAATAAAATTAATGGAAATAAACCACGGTTTTCCAGTGTGATGGATTCATCACAACATAATACTGCATCAGAGCAAGTGTGCAAAGCAGTTTTAAAAAGGCATCATGGTTGTAAATTCAGGAAGAAGAAATCAATCAGACCCAAAACCAAGTATGTAGAGAAGTCTACATTCAGTAACAGAGAACTCATGAGCTGCACAATGTGGCTCATGTAAGTGGAGGAGGCATTAGGAGGGACCTTCATTTGTTCATCACAATGTTTGAATATTGTCCATTGTCATGACATTTTTTCTCCTGAATCCCCAATACTAACTATTTATTTCTAAATAATTTTATCATGCCATTTGTATTATAAAATAATAACATATCATCACTGTATAATAGATAATATATAAAACATAAAACAATTATCTTTTTGGACAAATACTCAATTCAGTTATAATTTTTCACAGCTGAGAAACTGATGGAAAACTGAAAAGCTAACACCCAGTTCTCATAGATTTCATCTGAGTTAGTTTCAAAATAGATAGATAGATGCTTCTCATGAAAAATGATTAGACAACACATTACTTTTCAGTTAAAAAAACATCATCAACCAAACCAACAAAAAGAAAAGAAAACAAACCCCCCAGAACCCCCAAACCTATACAAAACAAACAAAAAACACAAAACAGAGACCAACCAACCAAACGAAAGCCACCCAAAAACAAACAGAGAATTTTTACCTGATCATTTCCAAACTGTAGTTTTGATTGTGGCATAAGCCCCTGATCATCAGTGAAAAATGTGCCTTTGTTTTCTCTATATCCAGTGCTGTAGTGACTCCAGGACTGGCTCAGGAAGGCACTGAAACATTCACATTAAGACCTGTAAGCACTTTTCCAAATAGCAATTCTTTCCTGATCTGGGGCCAACATAGGTCAAGTAAAGGGAAAAACAAAAGTGCAGACAGTGAAGCAACTTGCCCCTCGTTCCCCAGCAAATCAGAGATTTAACCTCTTATACAGTAACCAGTCCTATTCCTCAGTTAACTGTTTATAGTCCTGTCATTTTTTAGGTCACAGAAAGAGAAAGGCACCCTCTGACCCTCACTGAGGGCTTCCCACGCCAAGAAGCAACAGTAGTTTGCATAATGAAAAGCCACTTTGCTGCTTTCATGGAAACATAAACACAGCATCTGACCAAGATAAAGAAAGATGGCAGTGGATTAACTCCAGCACAGCCTCTGTGCCCCAGCAGCTATTACATGTGGCTCAGCTGCATTTCTCCTAACTAGACCCTCTACAGCCTTTATTGCTCTATGAATTACAGTCAAATGCCAACTAGTAATCTAACATGAACTGCAACTTTTCCTGAACAAATACACACTGTCAGGCATAACAGGGAAAATCTGAGGGTTTAGCCACAGCTTTCCTCAAAGCAAATGGTCCTCTTCTTTTTTTGTACCACCACCTAACTGAGCCTGCCAAGCTTCAGTGAGCCAATGTAAGTTCAGCAAATGCCAGCCTGTCTATGTCTGCCACTGACATCAATATATTTATCTGTGAGGCCTGCACCAGGGAGAAAAATAGCCCAAACTGGTGGAGACTTGTCCCTTTTTTCAAACCAGGCGCTAAAGCTGCGGTGACTCTTTACAGAAACACTTTGTGGTCACTACTGCGGCCATGCACCTTGTTCCTTGCTTGCACCTCTGCTACTGCATAGGGTGCAACTGCAGCAAGGTGAGATTGTGCATCCTGGTGTTAGGAAGTGCATGGAAATGATGAACTGTACTTTTGTCACTTCTTTATGGCCAAGAAGGTTAATTTTGAGCATAGTTAACAATACCTGATGAGGCAAATCTACCTGTCCTGGTGTTGTGCATGCAAATACAAGACAGTATTTCTCCTTTGCTAGGAAGGTTGTATTTAACATTAATCAGCATCAGAAATAAGCCTTAATAATGGCCCATCTATGTGTGCATCTTGACAAGAAGTCCTGTCACCTGCTGCAGGGGTCCTGAAGTCCTGTTGAAATAAAGGCTGAAGAAACCTAGTTTTTCTCACACTAATTGCAGTAATGCTAACACATTACTGGGACAGGGCTAGAGGAAGTGGAACGCAGTCTAACAGCAGAAAAATATCAATTATACATAAGAAAAAAACTTTGTACCTTTAACTCCTAATTCATTACAGACCAACCATCAGTCTTTAACTTCTATGCATGTCACCCATGTGGTCAATAAGCCAAACTGTATCCTATCACACAAACGATTTCCAGGGCACCAAGACACAAGCAGGGCTTTGGCTAGCAGGTCTCAAAATGGTACCTTCCTGTTGCCAGGGCAATTCATATGCATTTTCTTTCTGAAGTTGTTGGAAACAGGAGTTGCTCAGCACTGCTGAATATCTGACCACTGGGTCATGATACATTGGTGCTTTCTGCAGTACTTCTTCATATTATTCCTATATTTTTTAGTATGCATCCCAAACAGACAAAAAATTAATTCAGCCAGGGGCAAGGGAATGTGCTCACAGTACTGACAGCTTGTCTAAGTAGCCCAAGTTTCATTTTCACAGTACTGCACAGCTCTGTAATGTCAATAGAATTGGAGTCTACTAGTGGCTACATGCCCATGCTTTACCTATGAGAAATGGCAAAAAGTAATAATACTAACCTATCCCAGGTTTCATTGGCAGGGGAGTCTGAAAAGGCCTCCTGGTTGGTCTGGTTTTATACAGTTCTTATTAATAAAACCATCCCTCTCATGCACATTAAGGGAAAAAAAAAAACCAAAACACAGAACAAAATACCCAACCAACATGCCACTTCCTGCTTGGGCACATCACAATCTTTTCCTTTCTGTTACAGTGTGTTATTAATTGGATTATCTTGTTGCTTCACAGCTTTGAATATTAAAAGAAAAAAAAAAAAGCTATTGGATCTGCAGTTACCTTTTGTAGGAGGGTTTTGTTCCTCTGCTTGTTTGAGATATTTCTTTCCATCTTCTGCACTCCTATGTTTCAGTTCCTGAGAGCTATAGATATTTATTCAGTGCCCTTCTATCTTGGCCATTGTAAATAGTTCTCTGATAACAAATTGTGCTCTCTGAGCACTATTTGCTACCAGAAAGGCTCTTCATGAAGCATGTGCACTGTGATACAGGATATCCCCTGCTTTGTTAGGAATGCAATAAAGAGTTGTACAAAATCAGTTTCCTTCCATTTACAGGATAAGTGCATATTATTTTTGTAGTTTTACCACTTCTTATTGCCTGTCTGTTTATGCTTCATACTTAGAGAGTCACTGCTCCCTTGCTCTTCAGATGAATACTGCTACTTAAATACAGAGAACGATATGTGCTTATTGAAAGATTCAAGGATTTCAGCTGTCAATAGAGGCTTAATTATCTGCTGGTGGATGCTCAGATACTATAATGATGTCTGTTGTACAAAGCCAGCACAGAAACGACCACTCAAAGCTCATTGTACACACTGATCCAACAATTTAGGAAAAACATAAATATGTAATGCCTAATATTAACTTTAATCTTACTTCCTTATGTCATAATCCATCATGTAACATGATGTTATTTCATGTCAAGTCATGCGTAACATGATGCAATGCAATGTCACACTTCAGAAAATATTACTAAGTGAGAACTGATCCTTATTTTCAGTTCAGAATATGCATCTCTGATCCAAAAACATAGTGGCTTTGGCTGATGGGAGGGGATCAAACTGAGGGCTACGCCAGGCAAGTGCTTTTCTTCTCTGGCTTGGCCAGCAGATGTCCATTTGTCAGTTTTAGGTACAATTGGAATTTCTTTGTCCCAAGTGCTTTCTCTTGTAAAAGAAACAGCAATTCTATGGCAAGCCAAATACTGGGGGGGGGGGGGGGGAGGGAAGCCCTTAGAAATACATAATAAATGTATATTAGCAAGACAGAAAATTGGAAAATGGCCACCTGCCAGCAGCCACATAAATTCTGGAGGCAATGGATTTTTCTGCCATTATGCGTTATCACAGGAATTGCAAATATTTATTAAAAGTATTAAAATGGTGAGAATGTTAAATGTTTCCTTCAGTGGTGGAAATTCACGTTGCCACATAGAAGATAGGATATTCTGATATGATGTTTATTAAAACGACTTCATTTTATTAGGCTGTCACACACAATAAATGTGCAGGTACAGTTAACAAAAGATCTATTGTGGATACAGGAGATTTGTGAGTAACACTTCAAAAAAATAATCTCTTCTGAACCCTATTCATATAAAAAGCACACTACAAACTTTCATTAACTTCTGGAAAACCAATTATTTTCTGAGCTTATTTTCTTTTTCTGCCACCCTGCTACATTTTGTTAGTCAATTTGTTTGCTTACATTTTAATGCTTAATGAGATTAAATGCAGTTTATCTCTAATTTATATACCAGTAAGCTGAGTGTAGCAGGCAACAAAATATTGTGATTATTTTGGGGTTCATTTACAGGTCTACACACGATTTGCTATAATATATTGGGACCCTAGTATCTTTTCATCCATGAATAAAACATTATTAAAAGATTGGTGGGAGCTCCATAATACTGATTGAGAAGAAAATTGTATTCTGGTTTTGCCCATATTTTCTTCCAAGGTTTTGATCACAGTGATTTTGTGCATAAGGTTCCTGTTACAGTAAGACACAGTAACAGTGAATAACACTGACATCACATAGCCTCACAGGGCAACTTTTCTGTTTGGCTTTGTGGGGCACAGAGCCCCTTCCAGGAGGGTCTGAGTAGGGATGGGAAGAGTCCTGTGAGGGACAGCAACCCCTATGTGAAAGGCTGATTTGAGCAAGTGAAGGGTTTAGGTCTGTGAAAAGCAGCTGAATAATCATCTCTCAGGACAGACTTAGAAAACAGCTGGATTAGAAGGGTATATCTTGAGATAAACAAGATGATCGTCTTAGACAGTCGCCAGATTTGTGATGAGATTGTTGTTGCTGGATTGGAAACAACACTACTTCTGCACTCAGCAGTTTCCTGAATCAGCAGTGAAAGGAAGGAGGATAGCCATTGCCTTCACAACTGTGAGTGTCATCCAAGTAGCTTTTAAAGGTCATTCTTTTTAAAGAAATGAGCAGAGAAACAAGAAACCAGTACTGTTGTTTCGGTTTTGTTTTTTGTTTGTTTTGTTGTTGTGTTGTGTTTTTTTCCTTAAGTGAGGGCTTCTCAATTCCTTATGGCCTATTAAGTAAGCAGAGCAATTGGAGTGCATGCTGTAGACAGAGGGCATCTAGATCAAAGTTACAAGAACCCAGACCTACAGAGAGCCTTACACAAGAAAAAGTCTGACTCTGGAAGATGAAATTTCAGTAAAGAAAGGATTTTTCTCTCTGGTCTTGTATGGGATAGTTTTATTCCTTTCTGACAAGCACAAAGTGGGGCAAGTAATTTTCATGAAACACAGTGCTTCGTCTTGATCCAGACACTTCATATGAATTTGTGAAATACCCAGAGTGGTGCGTGGGATTTAACATGAAATGTGTATGTTGGAGAGAGACCTTGGCTGCCTCACAGGCAGAGGCAAAATCTCTGTTGACTTTGGTGGGGGCAGGTATAACATCCTCACTGAGGCAGCTGCTTGACCAGAAGTCAGGAAATAGAGCCAACATTTGCTCTACCCAAAGCACTAGTGTAATTCAGGCAGTGTAATAAGTGTAGTCGGCATTTCCAGCAACGCAAACTCATTTGCTTGGCCAACCTTATTTAATATGAAGCATGTTTTATCTTGATTTAGGTTGTTGTTCTTTAATTAAAGAAATTATGGGAGGTCATTCTCATTAGTTTCGAAGGGTCCTCACAGAAGGGGTTTGCAATGATTTAACCTCAGGGTAAGTTGGCACGACTTTTGCATGTAAATAGGATTTAATACTGGACACTTTGTGAATAATCCATCTCTCCACTTGTGACATTCAAGGAATACTTGGAATACTGACTGGAATAAAAAGATGATGCTGATAAACTGGGGACTTACCATGAAATTCACAAAACAACATGCAGTGGCAGCCTGGAGCCAACTGCACCAGCAGGAAAGGGACACCACAGAGCTTTCTGATGGGGACAGTCCAGGCAACACTCCCTGTCCCTGCATGATGACATGAAGAGATATTGTTCTCAAATCCCATTGCTCATGTCAGGACAGATGGAGGACTATCTAAGGGTTGTAGAATTTGTACAGCAAGAGTGGAAAGCAAGGTGTTTCCCTTCTACCCAAGGAATTCATGCCTTGGGGCTGGAGCATGGCACAGGTGTATGGTGGTAGAGAGGACACCACTGCCATGGAAAAGATTTGCTGTGAAAATAAAAAAAAGAAGAAAAAAAAAACAAAAGCAGCATCATGAGAAGTGCCAACTCTGGATGATGCTGTCTTTAATTGGTACCACCAAGGGCTTTGGCGGTCAGCACTCTTTTCGTGTTTATATTAGAATCCCCAAATTTGACTGATCTGAAGGGCATCTGACTGTTTTACATTAATCACAAGCTATACAGCAGAGGCTGAGAGCAAGTGGGCAGATACCCTGGTGTAGTAGCAACTAAGGAGCTCTCATTATAATCATCCTGCCAAATCAAAAGAAAAACCCTAAGGCTCCTAATAATGGAGACCACTGGACTAAACAAATTGAACAAGTAGCTAGACATGCATGAGCTTAAACCTACTGGTGTCAATCAGATTTTTCTGAGCCACTTATTCAGCTCAATGCTGCAAAGCAGATGCAGACAAAACACAGGCACGGGCTCCATGTGGCAGAACCGACCCTAGAGAGGCGTATGGGGAAATAGGTACAGAAGCAGTTTATAAAGGCACCTTCAAGGAGTCATTATTATACCACTATCAAAAGCGATATAGTGGTAAGTGGAATTGGCAGTGTGTATGGAGACGTTGGCATGCGTGAGCAGGGGGCTGTCAGAGCAGGCTTTTCAATCTCAGTAGGGCTGCATGTCTACTTCCCTCTGTTCCAGTTCAGAAGATAGAAAAGAAAGACTTTGGACCTCATAAATTTAAGTGTCACTAGGTCAGGAAAAAGGTGCAGTACCCTGAAAGCCCTGCACAGTTCTCACCTTCACGCACCTGCTGATGTAAGTTGTTATTTAAGTTATATTCTCTGCTGGAAGGAGGAAAAAAAAAGGGCAAAAAGGTGGGTCAGCGCTCTCTGAAAAAAATGCACTTGGCACTAATGACAAATCTCCAGAAATGGGAAGGAAAAAATGCTTTTAAATTTATAAGCAATGTTTGTATTTTAAAGATATTTAGATTCCATTAGCTATCAGCCCTCTCAAATGCCATCAGGCAGAAAAGCAAGGTTTTGAGATACTCCTACAAAACTCAAGAAAGAATCTGTGCACAAGAGTAAATACCAGGGCAAGAAAAAGAAACACAAATTATTAGGGTCAGAATTAAGAGCTGGAATCAGGGGAGATGAAAACAGGAAGGTTTCAGTAGGGAACAGATGGACGAGGGACAATGTACTTGAGGAATTAGGTAAAGGCATCAAGGAAGTGGTTTTATGGGGAGAAACTTGACTTTGACCCTTCAGTGCATTTATCATTGTGGGATTTGATGGCTAAACCACTGTCAGCTTTTTAAGTATTGGTAAATTCTACCCACTGGTGTCATCACCGTTGCCATTCTGCTATCTGTGTGAGGGCAGTGGTTGCGGTCCCCTGCCGTCATCTCAGTGGCTGCATTTCCATATGGACACTACAATGGCCATGGAGGCAGAACTGGAGCTTCCTTTGTGGGTGTCCTGGTGCCCTTTGAAACGGGAAGGTAATATTTTGCGAGATTATGATTCTTTTGAAATTTAATTCTTACTGGTTTACTTCATACCTCTCTTTCCTTCTTTTTTTTTTTTTTTTTTCATTTCCCTATTGCTTCTCTGTATTATTTTCTACTCCATACAGTAATAAATCAACACATAAATATACTGAATTATTTCCACCTGGAATGTCAGAAGATAAATAGTACAAAAGATCAGTGTGGTCATTTACCATATTGGCTTAGCATGGTAATACTGCTGGAGTTTTTTCACTTCTCGTTTCAAAACTGTAAACAAATGTTGTAAGAACAGATCAAATGCTCCCTACCAAAGACAGTGCCTTGTGCATTGAAAATATCAAATCTGGGTTTTGAAGACCAAACTGCCCCTCCTTTACATATTCATAGGGAAAAAAAAAAATCAGAATTTTGAATTAGCCCCAAATTTGAAACTACACTTTTGCCCAGCAGCAAAACCAGATGTACCCTTTGTCACATTAAATCACAAACACATACACAGAGAGAGATGAGGAAAATGCACATTAAATATGAAAAAGCATTCCTTTCAGGCAGAAGATAAACAGCTCTACTACAAATTAGCTCTCGGCCCCGTCAGGTGTGAATCTCTCTTGTCAATACGTACCAAATTCCCTGAGATAGAACCACATGGTCATGAATTTTATTTCTCTCCTGCTTAATTCCTAGTACCACTCTCCCTTGTGGATTTACTCAGGGATGATTTACAGTGGGAAAGGTGACATTAAACACGTCATTGAGCATGCAAAGATGCTGCACTCAAAGCAGCATATGCTTGACTTTGTTAAAAGATGAATGCTGTCAACTCCACGGTGCCCACCAAGATCTGGCCTCCTTTTTCTTCCCAACAAACTTTGAGAAAGATGCAGACATGAGTCTTGACACTGAGAGAAATAAAAGTTAATGTATTCATGACATGATTTCACTTGCAGCCTGATTTAGCAATGTCTTGTCTAGTTTGGATCTGCTGTTGCTTTTCCTAATTTACTTATTGCACAAAGAAAATAAATAAATAAGTGTACTATAGTCTTATTTATCCTCCTTTGGACATTTCTTTACCAGGCAGATGGTCAATTAAGAGCACTAAACAATGACACTGTTTTCCCTGTAAACATTTTTTTTCTAATAGCCTAACAAATGAGAATCTGTGCTGCCATACTGCTGAATACCATCTTGACTTTCTAATTACAAAGAACTGTGTCTTGATAGTAACAATTACAGCTGTAACAATGATTCTGGTACTTGAACAATATAGTTGGAGGCAAAGTGCTTATCGGAATATTCACAAATAAAGGCTTACATTTATGCCAGAGCTGGGGATGGGAGGTTAAACAGTTGGGGGTGGGGAGGTGCAGAAGAAAGGTTGAAAACATTGGTTTAGTAGCTACAGATGTGAATTTGAATTCAATTACATGAAAGGCGCGGGGGGAGGAAGCATGAAAAGATGCTGTTTCCTTCTGTTTGGTTAATCAATAGGTTAAAGGGTTAGTAAAATTAACATGTTAATAACATTCATTTTGCTATTTATGTACCGGTCAGAGTATTTTCAGGGAATTATGTCTCGCGAATAATACACACACTGTTATGTCTGCTCTTTTCCTTTTTTTTTGTCTGAAATGGTGAAATAGTTGGGGTTTTTTCCCCAGCGTGATGGAAATTGGTGTCTCAAGTCTAATTTACCCTACTTCTCTTATTTCTCTCCTTAAATCCCACCCTTCCAATGTTTGGGCATTTATTTCCTTCTTTTTTTTTTTAAGTAAACTTCCATGTATCCCAAAGAAAAGGGGTAATGTAGATCCTGAGCTCAACACTCATCCTCATTGCTGATGTCTCAAGGAAACATGTTGGCAAACTGCTGCACAGTGGGTTCTGTGTCTCCATCTCCCTCCTGGAGGGAAGGGGATCCTTGGAGGAGACTCATCTCTTTTGTCCTGACCTCCTCATCTATCCTCCTTCATACCCCTCTGCACCCCTAGTGCCACAGGACTCCACATCCCTTGGCACTACCCTGTCCCCACAGGCAGGATGGCTTTTGCCTCCTCCGCTGCTTCCCTCACTCTCATTCCCACAGCATTCCACCTGCTCTCTAAGCCATAATTTAGCCCACACTTATTAATCAGTGCACATAATTTGTCTCTAATGCTGTCAATTTAAGATGGCAACCTGACTTTTTTTTTGGAGGGGGCAGGGTCAACAATTTAATGAATCTCGTCTGCATTTTAATTCAGACCCTAATAATCTGCCTCTGGCAGTTTTCTTAGACAAGTGCAACATTTTCCAGGATTTTCTTTCATCAAATCCAGCACAATGGGATATTTACCTTCCTGCCTTGGATGTGTTCAGCACAGGGTAAGTCACATACAGACACACCTTAATCAAACTGGGACATGGACTAAATCTACTGATCTAGTGTTTGAACCATTTTCCTGGGGATGTGTACAACACAAGGAAAGAGAAACATGACTGTGCAGTCCCTTTTCTGCACAGGTAGGTGCACAGTTAGAGGCACAAAACTAGACTTCTGCAATGCACTGTCCCCCTTGAAATATCCCTTTCTTCACCCGGGGTGAGAGTATTCAAGGCAGAGCTCCAATTGAGCTTGCTTCATTTACTCCCATGCTTTTCTTTCTCTCCTTTATACCATAAAGCAGGAAAGGAAAAAGTTACTAGAAGGAAGAAGAAGTGCAGAAAATTCAATCCTTCTGATGAAACAGCATGGAACAGTTTGTCTAATTGCCATGTCAGGAGGCTGAAGCCTGATCTAGCAGCTCAGTGGACTTCCCTGGGTCAAAATAAATAAAATTCCCCAAACGAGAGCCCCTCGATCACTATGTCAGATGTAAACAGAATAGACTTTGTTATTAGGAGTGATGTGACTTTGCCCAAGCGAGCACTGCACTGACAGTAGCTCCTTTCTGGATTTCAGTCAGCTGCTGTCACTTGCCTTGACAACAGGGGAAGTTAATGTATTCACGGCATTACTGCACACCCATCTGCAATTCACAGCATATTGTATTGTTTACCCCTGCTCTTTTGTAGTAGTGTGTGTAGTAATTTGCCTTCTAGTAGCAGAAAAATCCTCAACTTAAAATTTTACCCTCATTTTGTTTGTCATTAATAGAAAAACAACCCTTCCACAGCCCTGCCACCAGCACAGCTACTGCACTCTTAGGCATCACAAAGAGAAAAATGTCACATTCCACATTTGTATCAGAAGCATCTTTGAGATATTTTTATGCATATCCTTCATCTTTCTTTACCACATGGTTTTTTTTCCTCCCCTTTATAAGCTGCCTAGCATGGGTAGTTTCTAAGAAGTATTGGAAGGGGCATTCCTACAATGTACCCGAGTACTGACAGCAACAGCACAGGTGTTGTATGTCCTAAATTATCTTGTTGTGCTGGGACTCCTGCCTGACAGCATGTTAGGGCGCTTCCAGGACATCTACTCTTTCACAGCAGCTCCAGCTCAGCAGCTTTTTGATTTTTTGATGAGTTATTTGTCATTTAACTGATTTAGCATTCATTTTCATTGTTGTTCCCTATTGCAAAATTCTGCCACGTTCAGTACCTGTCCTTATCAATCAGAGACCCGGTTGGTCAAGCCAACGCATGAAGCTCCATGTCATGGGCTTCATCTCACATGGATTGAGCTGTAAAAAGGAGAGGCATTCAGTCCAAACCCACCAGTGGGCTGGGCAAACCCAGAGGGAGGGGGATGGATAGATAGATAGATAGATAGATAGATAGATAGATAGATAGATAGATAGATAGATGTCACCTTTGGCAGATTCCCTTTGGCAATATCATAGTGATTAAAGAAACAGGGGTGGGTTTTTTTATGGCTAAAGTGGTGTGAGATGAGCTTCCCCTTTAGGTTCATGTTGTAGGTCAGGAGTGCTTGGCACCAGCCCAGCCCCTAATGAATACCAGAACCTGAGAAGTCCATAACATGCTGCTTAGCTTAAATTCTCCTGTCTGGCTGCATATGCCAAGTTTTAGCTAAAAGCCTGAAAGTAAGAGAAACTGTACAATAGACACTTCAAGAGAAGAAAATTGCCATGTGCTCAGGTAGCACTGTGGAGAAGGGAGTTTCAAGTCAGAGGGCTTTCCAGGTAAAACAGACAATTAAACCCTTATTGAAATGAAATTTCTACACACACCTCTTTTGTTTAATTTTCTTTAAAGCAAAGAGAAATTAATATTGGGAATTTAGAAACATGAATTTTTAAAACCTAATAAGCTACAGTAACAACCTACACAATTCCCTTCCCTTAAAATATTCATTTGGAAATACAAGATTTGTGGTGAGAATAGGCTGGGTAACCAAGTCTGAACACTGTTTGTTGCAAAGGTCTCAGCAGTAACCCCAATGGTCAGCCATCCTTGGGTTGGCCCTGTCATACTTTTTCACCTTGTGTGTCCACGTGTTGGGAAATAACAGGCAATTAATTGCACAGTACACTACCATTTTATATCTGTGGGGACTTTGGGCTGAAACAGAGAAGGAGCTGCACAAGCAGTTGGGAGGACTCGAATGATGTGGAACACCCAAGCCTGAAGCACTTTTCATGGCCCCACCAAACCCCGAAGTTCTTCTCTAGAGGCATTCTTGGGAGGAACACATTTCCTAGTTTGCATCCGACAAAACATTTGGATGTAGATAAAGAGGTGTATTCCTTCTATTTGTTTTTCTAGGCATCTCCAGTCACAGCTTCTGCATTGCTCACCATAGGACCATGATGTCTGCTTCACTGTTACTATAAAGAGACACTTAGAAACTCTTGGGGAAAAAAGAGCATTCACACATTTGAATGAAAAGGGAAGAAAAGCAACTCTTCAGTAGCTAGATAAATAGTTTTAGGCTCGGTTTCCTTTCTTTCCTCTTCTCGCCTCACTCATGCTTCAGAATCAAATACATGCAAACTCAACACTTTTTTACTAGCCTACTTTATGCTGCATTCTTTTGTCTCATCCTTTCCCCCCCTTTTATTACAATTGTTTGCAATCCTTTTGACCTAGACCGACCGACCTCCCTCCCTCCCTTCCAATTCTGCATGACTAGACTCCAGACTTCTCCCTCTCACTGTCACATACAATGCTATTAGAACTAAATCCTTTTGTATAACTCTCTGTTTCATTCCAGATCTTTAAGCCATTTCTGAAATCCCAAGCCAGTCTTTGTAGAGTCTTAGTTCATCTGAAGGAAAACTTCAGCACATGGTTTGCTTCAGCTAGGGCTCCTTCTTATCCCACCAGTACATGGTTCAGCTTCAAATGAAACTATAAACTACCCATAAAATGACCATATAAAAGAAAGGTGTATGTTTTTCGCTTGTAACACAAAATAAATTCAATGTACACACAGCCATGGGAAATTTAGGCCTGGCTACCTAACAGGTAGTCAATGACACAAGTAGCTTCTGGTAAACAGGACTTCTGAGAAATGTTTTAATAGAGGAGACCATTCCATTAAAGCAAAGCTGGAGCTTGGAAAGGCAGGAGTCAGACCTGGCACTGAAAGTGGAGTACTTAATTCCCACGTCCCCACTGCTACCAGTGTGTTTTTTCCTGTCCTGGAGATGTCAAGCATTCCCATGGACCTAGAATGGACCTTTCTTTTTGAGAAGAATTTGGCCTGAAGGAACCTAGTGAAGATATCAGCAGCGAATCACCTCCCTGCACCAGAAATTTCACTTTATATCTACCAAGGATGAAAAATGTTCAGACATTCCTGTAAACTTTGTTGTCTCCCAAGTACTAACTGAATGATTCCTTCCGCTTTTGAGGGAGAAGGGGTGGATTGTGGCAGTTTTAGGCTATGCCTTTAGAATTTAGCTTCAGATTTCAAGCAGAAAAGTAGAAAAATATAAATAAATCACTATTGGGTGTAAAAACGGAAACCAAAATATTATTCTAAATAAATACATTGGATAAATGTCTGGGGTAAAAGGAGCTGTATCATAACAATTCTTCACATTTTATTTCACTTCCATTCCCATTCCTTTTCTCTTCTCCTCTGATCTTGGCTGTTCTGCTTTGCCCGGGAGATAACAACACATCTTGATGACCTTGAGATAAGAACTAACACTGCTTTCTCCCAGCTCCTCTCTATTTTCTCTAGTACAGAGGAAAGGGAGAGGAGGTTTGGGGGGCAGTGGAGCACTTTTGGACCAGGGGGGTTTCCTTGTTATTTGCTAATTGTAAATATCTGTATAATATTGAAAATACTGTATATTTTGTATATATTCATTGCATTCCATTGTAGAGTGTAGTTTTTGCTTGTAAATACAGCTTCATTTGCTTCTGAGTTGGTCTGGCTTAAAAGTTAATGCTGGGGGAAAACTTCAACCCACCACATTGTGGCAGTTTAAAAACTAGGGAGGTGTCAGTTTAAAAACTAGGTACTCTGCCACAATACTCTTCATACCTGGGCAAAGTTGTGAGATGTCAATATGTGCAGTAGAAAAGATGAAGCTTAGGTCATATTCAGATCTCCTAATTAGTTAGCAGGAGTGAAAACAAGCATTTCTCACTAGTCTTCTGACCACCATTTTCAGCACTAAGCTGAAAACTTAGTGCTGTAAACTCTTAAGTCCTCAGCAGGTGGAATGTTGGTTATGGAAACCACAGCTGATATGCACATGACTAATAGATTCAAGGATATTCCTTTGGGACAACAAAGATAACAGTGCCCAGAGCAAAACTGTCAAGAGAAAGAGGAAAAGTTTGAAGAAAAACTCCACATTGAACTCAGCAGTCACCAAGTATTCATTGAGTACCATGCAAGAATTACTTCTTTTTCTTGAAACAACTGAAGGTGACATCATTACCACTAGTCTTAGCATTATTCACTATAAGCACAGGTAAAGATGTAGAAGCCAATGAAGTCATCAGGGAAGATGACAAAGGTAAGGCCATTGACTCATATAAGTGGAGTAAGCAGGAGAGGAAGAGTAAACAAGAAAAATGGTACTTGGATTCTTCCCACCTTTCTATTTGCTGTGCCTACATGTGGATACACAGTGACAAAAAGAAGGCAGTGAGCTTAACTGTCCTGAGTTGTGACACAGCTCTCTTTCATCTGGAGTTACAGACAATGCCAGGTGAAGGATCCAAAGAAGAGATCTTGAGGAAATCATAAGTGCAAAACTTGGTGAAGGACTGCAAGTTGTAATGATACCAATTCAAGAATAATCAGAACAGAGGAGCAAACTACACATCCTGGTGCAGAAACAACTACTGTCCTCTTTAGGACCAAGAAAGTGAATTTAGGGAGCTGCCAACTATAACTGCAGTACAGAAGAGTGGAGCACATGTCCAGGTGAAACACTTTTCTGCAACACAGCCCACAGGCACGGCAGGTGGGAAATCCAATGGGAGCAACAAACAGACAAGAAGGCTTCTTGGAAAAGGGATGGTCAGATGAGTACACTGGTGCCGTGTGTTAAAGGCCAGTTATGATTCAAGCTCCATTGGATAAAGTGGGGGAAGGGGGAAGATTTCAAAGACACATGTTTTTGTAGCAAAAAGTCATGACTACTGCTGTGAAAATAACATTTTTGAGGTGTAGGCTAAATTCCACTTGATACTGAAGCACTAGAATAAAGAGTAACCAAATATAGAGGTGTCTTTTCTACATTGTAATTTTTGCCAAGGATGCCCTGACTTCCTCTGCCTCGTGCTGCAATGCAGTGCACGTTGGGTGTCTTGTAAAACAAAGTGTTGCAGAAGCTCTAGGTGCAAAAGCATCACGTGCAAAAGCCGTTTTATTCAAACTGCGCTACTTAACAAAGCGGTTTACAAAACCATTCCCACACCTTCAACAATTTCCCCTGCTTGCCAAGGTTTTTTTATTATCTTCTCCATGAGTTGTGCATAGATTTTAAACCTCAGTATTCACCCCTTGGTGTCACCCAAAAGGGCACTACAGGCTGTAGATCAGAACTACAGCATAACTGGAAAGTTCATTTAACATACTGTTTCAGCCCCAGTACTCAATTCTGGGAGGAGGTGATAAGATGTACTACGTACAAACCACTGATTTCTGTTCAGACGAATTAATCTCCCTATCCATTATCTAGAGTAATTCAAAAGCACAAAAAATGGAACTGTTCATGAAAAATAATTCATGTTCAGGTAATTACAAATAACCGACACATCTGGTTATCTTAATTGTTTGGGAATGTCTCAATTATCTAAGAATGTTTTCATAAGGACTCAGAAACAGTAAAACTTTCTCACAGCAGATTGCATTCACTGATGAGAGGAAACTCAGTCGATCTAACACACAGAAGCATGCTTAGACGCAGAGACCACTTTCAGCCCCGTTGCCATGGGCTTTATTTGTATCTAAAGAATGACAGATTATGAAGTGAGAAATGGGAAAGTCCCACGTAGACAGCAGCAGACCCTTTCCCTGCCATCTGAAGTTTTTCCAGCACTCCCATAAAAACACAGGATTTTTTTGTGTATCAATGGCTCAGCCAGAAAAGTGACAGCAGGTAGCTGGTGAGTGGCACCCCTTCCCTTGCAAAAAGTTGAGTGTCTCTTGCCTGAGGGGAGGTTCATTACAGAGGAGCTCAGTATTCACCTGCACAGGGCAGTGGCTGCTCATAAGAGACCAGAACCAAACCCCAGAGAGGGGCACCACTCAAACAGGCACACCCTTGTCCCTATTCAATCTCCAAAAAAACTGCAATTAGCCATGAGAAATTGCCTCCCTCCACTCCTAAGCCTCCATACTGCTAGAGAGGGGTGGCAGGGAAGGGAGAGTTTTGCATGCATGCCAGGTTGCCTGTGTCCCCCCAAAATGGAGGATGGGAAGGTTTCTTACACATCTGTCCCATAATTCATTTATCTCTTCCACCTAGGCCACAACCACCTGTCTATTTTTCTGATGAGTACTGAAGAACCTATCAGCTCCCAGCTTGCTTCTGCTTGTAGCCTAACTAGCACCTTTGTGTGGAAAACATGATTGGGGTGAAATCTTTTAACTGTAGAGAATGTACTCCTGTGGCTAATCAAACCAGCAAGGAGGGATGTTGTTGGGGCTCTACACAAATCCTAGTCAATATTATTTATCTGGCTGAACATGCAAGCTGGCCAAGTCCCCTCCACCTAATGCCCACTCCCATCCCCTCCACCCTGTGAGTATCAGCAGGAGGGAACCTGATGTATGCTGGTAATTATCTGCTGCTGAAAAGAAGTGCTGTTTCTCTTATTTTTGTAATGCAGATCAATGCACATGTCACTACTGAAAAGCTATGTCATTTAGGATGGAGCATTAACTGCTAGGAATGGATTTTGAAGCTCCCCACTTGTGGGTGGAATATTTTCTGGAGGAGTTGAGCCTTTCGAATGCTGAATTTCATTTATCCCACTATCTCTTTAAGAGTAGTTGGTGGAGGAGAGGGTGTTTGAGAAAGTGAGAGTTTGTCATCTCCTTCCCCAGTGAAATGGAGCTGCAGACAAAGTGGTAGCAGGGAAAGAAGTAAACTGGCACAGGTAGGTTAGTGGGGGACACAGCAGGCATCTCTGCAACATCCCTGCAGTGGGTTGCAAGAAAGCAAGCTCCAGAAGACAGAGGGCAGTTCATGGGGGAGAGAAGGAAGTGTGTGCTCACGAGTGGAAACACATTAAGACACCACAGGAAAAGAAAGAAGGAAGGCTTGGAAAAGGGCAAAAGCTGAATGCTTCACTAAAAGAAGTACAAATCTAGAAAATAACACACACACCATGCCACACAGCTTCACACACTCCCCTCCTGCAAAAACTGCTACCTGGGAGCTGTGCTGTTATGCATTATCCAAAAAGGAGATAGCTAATTTGCAGTGAGAAGGAAGAGTTTTCCAAATTTCTTTCTATTTGGCACAGGAACAAAACACAAACTTGCAAAGAGACAGAGAGCAAACTCTTGGAGTGACCATCAAGCCAAGTAAAAGAGGAAGACATACTAGCCACAAGTGGGTTCACCATGTCTAACACACACACACATAAGAAAAAAAACAAACACCAAAAACAAACACCAACAACAAAACAACAACCACCAAACACCAAAAATCAGTCAGTTCACAGTCATAAATTATGAACTCCACACTTCCAACCGAGCATTTTTATTTGCTCTTCACTGCACCTCCAGATAATCTCATCAGTATCAAAGTGGAAATTCATATGGTTCCCCAAAAGCAATTACACTACTGCTGTACCGCTATTCTGCACCCAAAGCCATTGATTGTTGCTTTGAAGAGTGTCAATCTGTCCACACAGGCTGCACAGTTCAGACATGCAGATGTACACAGCCCACGTTTAGGATGCTGACAAAGTGGCTAAACCTGGGAAACAGTAAGCATTAATAAAATGTGACCCATACCTTTATGTTCTTGCTATTTGCCCTTGTTAAAACAGGCATTTGCCTGACTTTCCAGCTATGATTTTCAGAGCATACGTTCACTACCTACAGCTCTTCTTTGGAAGTTATGTTACTATTTGGAATTGCTCAAAAATTTTAATATTCTTTTGAGTACTTGATATTTACAGTTTGATATTTAAAGTGTGCAATTTGTTATCTAAATTGCATAGCACACATTCAGTTTCCTTGAGTGAATGACCTAACTTTTATGAACCTTTCCAGCTTCCACAGGAAAAGGTTTTGTTTAGACATGAAACACCTTTCCATGATTAGACAAATATCAGCTATCTCTAAGAATCATTGCAAGAAGGTTTAGGAACAAAGAGAAATAGAAATTATATTTAGAGCTCCATAGGCATGCAAATAGCTATTCCTTCGTTCTGCTACACGCCATACATAGAGCCCAGATTGTTTTTCTTTTTTCCTGATGTTGATTTTTTTTTGCATAGTCAGAAGAGAAGACACATGGCTACTTTGAAAGCTGATCATATCCCTCATTCATTTGAAAAGCTTATTTCTAAATAGTACTTGCAAATATGTGATGAGCATAAATTTGGAAACTGCTGAAAACCTAGTTCTATGTGTCATAATAAAGGGTGTTGGGTTTTTGATGTGGTACTGAAGTATGATGAAAAGCCAAAGTCCTACCAACCAGAGGAGGACTGGAAGAGAGGCATTATTACTGGACACATTCCATGTCCCTTTTCAGTCAGGCAAACAAGTATATATGACCCTTGCAATGACTCAGGTTTCAAAGCTGTCTCTTTAAGCCTCTTCATCACTACTTGTGCCTCCCCATTGACAAGTCGAGCACTTAACAAGTTTTGAAGCCTCCTTGGCTTACTTCTAAATTTTCCTTTCCACATCTTATGCCAGCAGTTATCCAGAGGGAGAAAAAACTCCACCATATCCATCCTTCAAAAAGTCTAACTTTGACTCTGCTAGTTCTAATCCATTATCTAGGCCCACTAATGTGTACTATATCATCAGAGGAGAAATGCTTTGATGATGTAGTACAGACCATGTACATGTACATCATCAGAGTTATATCCTTCTGATCTGCCTGTGGGTTTAATAAGCATTCCAGATGGCTTGCTATGCCTGAAGCAAGAATGGGTAATCACACAGCTCTACCCTCAAAACAATAATAAAATAAGGACACAGTAGCACAGGGCTTTGCGCCTGCCGAAAGCATTCAATAGACTGTATAATACAATAGTCCAATGTGATTGGTGAAGCACATTTATACCCTAGCTACTTACAGGTGAAGGGGACCTGGTTTTAAATAAAGCAGAGGTTACAAATATGTAGTGTTATTGTTGTTATATATTGCAGTGCAGCTGTAGTGCCTGAGCCATGCAGAGTGCTGGGCTGCCACAGGCCCACTGGTGGGCCCACATAGCTCACATATGCAAAGATACGGCTTGAGATAGGCAGTAGGAGGTTGGCCTGATCTGAGTAATGATGCAGCAACATTCCTCCAGAGCCATACAGTACATGCATATCTAATCTGTTATCTATTGGATTTGCAGGGTATCCATCAGCCCCACTTCCAGTCATCAAGCATAGCAGCAATAAATGTCACAGTCTTTCCTACCTGAGCAAAATTATTCTTCAGTGGTGCAACTTATAGTGAATAACCTGAGCAGTGTGGGCCCAACTGCTAATGCAGCCAGTGCTGAAGCAGCCAACAATGTGATGGCAAAGTTGGTCCAAAATGGCATTTTTCAGTCATAGTTTATTACCTTTTTCCTTCCATGTTGCTGTGCCACATCAGGTGATATACAGAATAAGCATCTTTGTGGTATTTGAGTATCTATAACTTGAAAGCGTGTGTGTGTGTGTGACTGCTGTGGGGGGTGGGGTTTGAGGAGCAAAAAGGGCGCATGGAAAAAAAAACAAAGTTAAGAGATGAAGGCTCCATCCTCCCTTCAAAATGGAAGTAGAGGGAAGAAGCAAAGAAGTACTTTGATTCAGTTCCTGGCAGTGCCCTCTCCAGCAACTGGATACATGGGACAAGATGGTATGTACTCCCTCCCTAAGAGGGGAGCAAACCCTCAGAACTACTGTGACCTAAGTTCAGGGGTACCTTGAAATCAAGAGGAATTTTTACATGATTCTCATCAGGGATAGGATTTCCATCCAAGGTAGCAAAGACCAGATACTCAGATGGGCAAAAACTTATCTGTTGCCATAGGAGAGAAAGATGAACCATCCCAACTCCCAGCAGATTTAACTTGGAGAAGAGCAGCTCATTGACATCAACCATTTAGTGTGCTGATGAATATTTTTTTCCCTGGTCAAACAAGTTGATTTTACTTTAACATTAAATGCTATTAAATTAAATTAATATAGCATCCATCGTGCATGTTGCTGGAGCTCCTGTGACAGCTAAGAAGCTGCTAGGCACGATGTGTCAAGAAAATGCACCAGAAGAAAAGAACATGGAGCTACTGTCAAAAATACAAGCAGGATTGCAAATGGCACATTATTTTTCAATTGAATCTGTATATCCAGGCAGATCTTTAAGAGTTAACTGCACACAACATAATGAATTCAATAATGATGAGTTAAAAAAGGTCTAATTAGCAAGTAACCACTTTATTATGAAAGGAAATGGTAATGAATTTAATAGCTTAAAATCATTAACAATATTTAGTTTGCTGCTACTTGTTCTCTATTATCCTCATTAATATGAACATTTAATATGTTTTAAAATGGATTTGTAATACTTTCTGTACTGTAAGGTTACGCTGACAAAAAGAGTGTAATTATTCTGTTAATTGTAATCTCTATCTGTTTGTGCTCCAAATAGTAGCATATTTAGGTGTTAATTAAAAAAAAAATAGAGAGGGAAGTTTAAAAAAATGTAATTAAATAAAAACTCTTTAATTACAGGCTGAACCACACTGAGGAAAAAGTTTTGGAAGTGAGAGCTCTGGAAAAAAGTTTCTTCCACTGAGATCTTTTCTCATTAAAAATGAACAAACAAAAAGTTTTTAAAAAGGAAGAAAGGCAAAGGAAATAGAAGTATTACTATTCTTCACTGACAAAGAATATTGAAGCAATCATTTCCTCAGGACTGTATCTTCTGGGACATCTGCTTGTAAGCAGAGTGTCTGGCAAGAGAAGGTGCTCTCTGACACTGCTCTGTGAGTCCAAATCACTGTGTGGGAGACCAGTAAACTTGTGGACCGTAAGACACCCAAGAAACATAATTTCATCTCACAGAATACCATGTCAATCTCCACTGATCATGTAGGCTTCTTTAGATTTCCTGCCCCTCTTCTTCACATCATAAACATCTTCCTCCATTGCCCCATGACTGCTTTTGCAGGTGGCAACATCCCCAGAGCCACAGAGGCACCAACTCTGCTACTGGATCTCTCACTCAGGAAGCTACAGTTCCCTTCCCCTCCAAGATCCTTCACAGCAAAAATAAAAATGAAAATCCAGACCCAAATCCAGTCTGCATTCATGGCTCCAAGGAAATACTTGGTGGTGTCAAGGGCTTCTGTGTCTGTGCTTTCTGTCTCCCTCTAGTATATGCCATCCTGCCAGAGACAGTGACACAGCTAAGGCACAGCACAGCATACAAAAGACAAGGCAAGGCAGCATTTGCCTGATGTGGTGCAGCCCTTTCATTTAGCCATAAAGAAGAAATTCCTGTGACTGTTTTTGTTTGTTAGACCTGTCTCTAGTGAGCTGTATTCCTGCTTATAAAGCCTGCACTAGCCAAAGCAAATCCTGGTAACTGCTCTTTTGTGCCATATTTGATGTCGGTTTCTCCTTAATCCATGTGGAATTATTGCACCTCCATTACCCTTGTCTATCCACCTCTTCCCTACTGCCTCAGTTTTTAATAGCCAATTATTACCACTCAGGACCCTCTTCAGAGTCTTTCCCATAAAAATGAAGTCAGGGCTCCAGCTTCCTGAGTAACAGAAACTTTTAGAGCTGTTTGCTATTTACAGCACCATCTCCTCATTGAAAACAGCTGTTTCCATGACTTAGCTACATACTGGTAGGCAGACAACAGGAAGGATGTGAGGGCAGCATCCTGGCATGGGTGCCCACTAGGCAGGTGATCCACCACCTGCCCAGGGTGTGGTGGGGCTCCACACGTAGCTCATCACAGCACTAGCACCTGCCCATCCCTGGCTATTGACTTAATAGGCTAATTCAAGAAATGATGTTGAGGATAATGCTAGTGATCACTGGAGATTTCAGCATTATTCCTCTGGAATATTCCAGATAATTTAATTTCTTAGTTAAATTTTGCACAGCTTGTAGTGCTTGGTGGAGATGGGAGCAAAGTCTATAGACTCACAGGTGCATGGTTACTTGTGTTGACAGTGGATCAGCCAACTATGGAAACACTCATGCTACAGGACAGGTGTCCTGACCAAGAAGCCCCATCCAGTTCATATGAGCAGTCAGCCTACAATAGACCATTCTATGTTTAGTCTTCTTCTAAGAGGGAGACCTTTAAAAAAAAAACAAAAACCAAAAAAACCTAACAAAACCCCAAACACACAAAGATATTAAAAATTCAAGTTACTCCAGTAAAAAGTAAGAATAATCTATCTTCTGGGTGATCTATCACATTTGTCATTGTTAGCTTCCTCTAATCACCTTTGCTCTGAGGGGATCTCTCTTGCTCCCATACTCAGGCCTCACCATGGATGTGGGTATAAAGTAGGAAGGTGTAAAGAGAAGACAGTGAGTGGGTTTTTGCTGCCATAAGAGACCTCACCACAGTGCTCAGGAAGGAAACCACCATTTCCTTCTGCAATGCCAGCAGAGCAGACATGCTCCTTTGAGATTGCCCACTGTTTATCAAACAGCGTCCGGGGCCCAAGACAGTGGCAAACTTATTTCTGGGTTGCAAAGAAAGGGGAAGGAGGCAAATGCCAGATGGAGGGGAAAAGGAGGCTAAAAATTGCTTTTGTGCTGGGAAATGGAAAAAGGACAGGAAAAAAAAATGGGCTGAAGAAATACATTATTTATCGGGTGCCCTTTACCACGCTTCAAACAGACTTGGACACATGTACCCTGGATATCCATTCCCATGACCAAGACTGAATTTCTGTTGCACTTGATCACCTTAAAGGTCTTTTCCAACCTAAACTGTTCTGTGATAACCTATTCAAGAGAGCAGCAGGGTTTGCAAGATACTACCAGGTTCACTCTGAAGATGCTTTCAGGCTTCATGAGCAGGCAGATGTAACAGAGCAGCAATCGGTTGTCATTTGAGAGCACAAGCACATTCAGGTTTGTAATAAATAGAAATCTTGACCCAAATTTGTGAAAATTTCAACAAGGAGGCTAAAGGTTCTGCCCTGGACAGCTGTGCTGCCCTACTTGGTTTTCTTCTCATGTTCATCATGAGGAAAACTGATCATGTTAGAAAGATTCAGTAATTATTGAAGGAAACTGAGCTGGTTGCTGGACCTTAAGTTCACTTGGAAAATGGAAGTTTTGCTCTTGGTAGTAGTGAAAACAGACACATCTACAGCCAATTCTCTGTTCTCTTCTGCAAAGCAAACAAGAAAGGACTTAACATTTCTTCTCTGCATTCATGTACTATGCTCAACCTTTGCCTTGCGAGTGCATAGGGCGATGTGTGGTTTATATGAGAACAGTTTCTCCCCGACAGGCAGAGCTGGTTTCCAGTGATAGCTGACAGCCTGTTTCCTTCATGAGAGCTTTTACTTTTTAATCCTCCCTTATCCTACCAAAAAGGAGAATCATTCCCCAAGGAGACATAGGAGTGTCTCCATATGAAATGGCAAGAAAACTCTTATTGCAGAATGGGTGACCCTAACAAAATCTCTCTGCTTTGGGAAGAACAGTGAAGAGTTTGTCATTTGCAGTAGTTTTCCTAATGGAGGGCTTATTCTTTTAGGTCTGTCCCTTAGACAAGAGCTAATTGGGAAACAAAAATCTCCTCCCTAGCTTGAGATGCATCTTGAAGATGCAGATCCTCACAGCTTTCCAGAGAAGAGCTGTCTCAAATGGCTGCTCTTCAGGGACACCTGTGCTTGCTCACTCACTTTAAAGAGGGACTCACACAATTCCCAGGCCAGTCAGTCCCAATATTCAGATGATTTGAACCAGGTTGTTTTAGTATAGCAAAGTCTCTCTAGATGCATTTACAAACAAATGGTTATTGCTGTAGATAAAGATAGGAGACCTTTCACTTCCACTTCATCAGTAGGCTTATCTCCAGCACCTATGTAAGGTCTAAACAGTATGCTTATTTTATGGCTCACAAAGCTGGGTTAGTCATTGATCACTGGGCTGTGTACAGAAAAACCTACAATATTCTGACTCCTACTCATGCTCCTTCACTGAAGCAGATTCACCACTATAAATTCAAGTGATCCACCATCTGCATTCTTATGTAAGTCCTTTTACTTCCATTTTATCTATTGACTCATACACAGTCTATTGGACTGGATGGTATACACTCAAGGGTACTGAGAGAGCTGGTGAAAGTGTTCATCAAGAAAGACACTTTCCACCATTTACCAGCAGTCCTGGCTAACAGAGGAGGTCCCAGCAGACTGGAGATTGACAAATATGATGCCCATTTACAAAAGGCTCCAGAAGAAGGGTCTGGGGAGCTGTCAGTCTGACCTTGATGCCAGGAAATGTCATGGAGCAGGTCATCTTGAGTGTCATTGTGCAGCACATGCAGGATGACAAGGTGATCAGGCCCAGGAAGGAAGGGTTCATGAAGGACAGGTCATGTTTAATGAATTGATCTTCTATGACAAGGTGACCTGCTTGGTAGATGAGGGAAAGGCTGTGGGTGTTTGACTGGACTTAGTAAAGCATTTGACACTACCTCCTACAGCCTCCTCCTGGAGTATCTGGCTGCTTGTGGCTTGGATGGGTGGATACTTTGCCAGGTAAAAAGCTGGCTGGATAGCAAGACCCAAAGAGTGGTGGTGAATGGAGTTAAATCCAGTTGGTAGCAGCCCAGAAATTGTGCTCCCCGGGGCTCTGATCTGAATGAGGGGATTGAGTGCACCATCAGTAAGTTTGCAGATGACACTAAGCTGGGAGAGAGTGTTGATCTGCTTGAGCGTAGGAAGGCTCTACAGAGGGACCTGGACAGGCTGGATTGATGGGCCAAGGCCAGTTGTAGGAGTTTCAACAAGACCAAGTGCTCAGTCCTGATCTTGGGTCACAACAACCCCATGCAAGACTACAGACATGGGGCAGAGTGACTGCAAAGCTTCCCAGCAGAGAAAGACTTGGGGGTGTTGTGGAATAGCCAGCTGAATATGACCCAGCAGCATGCACAGGTGGCCAAGAAGGCAAACAGCATCTCTGCTTGTATCAGGAACAGTGTGACAAGAAGTACCAGGGATGTGATTGACCTGTACTCAGTGCTGGTGAGGCCACACCTTGAGTACTGTGTACAGTTTTAGGGCCCTCACTGCAAGACACATTGAAGTGCTGGAGCAGGTCCAGAGAAGAGCAACAAAGCTGGAGAAGGGTTTGGAAAACAGGACTTATGAGGAGTTGCTGAGGGAACTGGGGTCATTTGATCTGGAGAAAAGGAAGCTGAGAGAGACCTTCTCGCTCTTTACTACTGCCTGAAGGAAGGCTGTAACAAGGTGGGTATTGGTCTCTTCTCCCTAGTAACAAAAAACAGGACAAGGGAGCACCAAGGGAGGTTTAGGTTGGACATTAGAAGAAAATTCTTGACGTAAAGGGTTAGCAAACATTAGAATAGGCTCCCCAGGGAGATATTTGAATCATCACTCCTGGTAGATTCTGCTAAAACAGTTCTATGATTGCATGATTTTTATAGCAAGCATGGGGCACTGATCCAAGCATTCCACAGTCAATTAAATGAGGCATTTTTGAGGAATTTGTTGCTCTGTACACACAGAGGAAAAATTGTGAATCTGTCACTAATCATTTTTTAACAATTTTATGCCTTGTATTAATTTTGTATGGTATTGCCATTGTTGTGGTTTGATCTAGAGCAGACCTAATTCTGTTGAGAGATTTTACTTTTCAAGTCAGTCTTTTCTAAGAAACTGCACTTTCTGACATTAATGACATGTTATTCCAGGGAGGAGCAGATTGTTCAAGTGACCCTAAACTGATCAAGAAGTTGTTCTATTCCAAATATGTCATATTCAGTAAAAAACTGAGAGATCATGAGGATCAGTTTCTTCTTCTTCTTCCTCGTCTTCAATGACTAGCACCCAAAGAGGATTCTGTGCATTCTACCTTTGATCCAAATCCATCAGTTCCTGAATCCAGTTCTAGAATCTAGCTCCTGAATCTGGTTCCCATCTGCCACTGAGTCCAGTCTGGGACTTTTGCCACAGGATTAGTGGTGATGGTGACCAATTGCCACTGGGGGGGACATGGTTCAGTATTGGGTTTGTATACATCTGTACATATTTCTTTTTGTTGTTATAATTTACATTAGTTTTAGTTTTCCTACTCATAAGTTTCTCTCCCTTGTTCCCTTTCTCTTCTTTTTGGGAAAGGAGAGGGGCTGGCAGAGAGCATCTGTCACTTTTTTAGTGGATGGCCCTTTGACAGTCATATATGTCTACACAAAAGTAATTATATATATTTTTATACACACACACACACAAACATCCTTGAATTATTCCCACCTTCCTGTATGGAGATGTGGAGTTTCAGAGCTCTCAGTGCAATTCACAGCAGCATCTGGGTTTTGCTGGTAGTTTTCTAAACTCTCAATCTGCATTTATAAAAGCAACTGCAGATTATCACTTCTGCCTCGTAGTGGAAGGAAAACCTAAGCTGGTCACCAGCAATCTGCCACTTGGGTGGTCACAGGCCAAGGGTGTATGGAGAAGACTACAGAAAAACATTGTTTAATCACATAAGCAGAGAAGTTTTGAATCTCAGGTATGAAACAGTGAAAATTCTCTCTGATTACCAGCAGTTTAGGCTGAACACACTCACCCCAAAAAAAGACTGAAGATTTGTTGGGGAAACTGCAACCCCGAGAGACACATCTGCCCATTTGCTGTTCTGATTTTTTAGGACGCTTCTGACAATGTTTGGCTGTTGGCTTTTCCACCAGGAAACATGGGAAAGCAGAGATCTCATATGACTTGGACACCTCCTGTGTTCCAGTTTTCTTTCTCTCTACTCTACTCTCCATTTCTATTGGTATTTTTTGATCCACAGATACCTTCATGAAAGTTTGCTGGTTTTTTTCCTACCTACAAATGTTTTACCCATTGATGAATGACTCATCTAGTGAGCCGACATAATAACCTACTATTCCCTGAATCATCCTGGTCCTCAGCAGGGATTTTCTTGACTTTATAAAGCTAGTTCTTAGATCGATATGCTACCTGTGACAATAAATTCATTCCTTTTTAAGGTTTCTGATTAAGCTTTGGATAAGAATAGGTTTTATAACTTGTTACTTTCAAATGGAGAGTGAGGATAACATTCAAAGAGCTGGAAGCATAACACGACATCTACACTACACTTGCATGGGCAACATTGACAGACTATAGTGGCTGGACCTTTAAACTCCTCTGGGACAACATCTGCTCTAATGAAGATTAGCAAGACTTTTTTATTTCCTCCTAAGGTGTGTTGTTTGTTCAGTTTCAGAGCATCAGGTTCTGTACACACAATCCCAGCCAAGAAACCTCCCAGAAATGAAGGTTTTCAGCTATCGGCAAAGTCATGCATAAAAACCCCAGCTGTGCAAGAGCACAACCAGGAAGTGCCCCACAACTTTCAACCATACTTAAAAAAAAAAAAATCTCTTAAAAAGCACAAAGGTAGCCCAAACATACATATCTTAAGTCTTTCATTCACCTCTCATGTTAAAGCCAGGCAAAATTAGCACACTGGTAATATCTGAAGGTGCAGACCTCATTGCTCTAAACCTCCTAAAGTTGTATTGCTCTGGGAAAGGACAGGACCCATAAAAAGCCTTAGCTGGGAGGCAGGTTTTATACTCATGTTCAGGCCTCTGGTAAGTTGTCCCACCAAATGTAATAAGACCTCCTGCTTAGCCAGGGCTCTTATTTCCATAGCTTGTGCCTGCAGCACTCTTTACATTTTATAAGCCATATTAACTCACCTCTTGCACCAGGAGGCTAGGGCAGTGGCATACTGTCTAATAATGGAACATATTTGTTAATGCTAATAGACATTTGTAAAACTACCACATGCCTTTAGCCTGCAAGTCAAAGCACAGGATGCTGGCTAGGGCTGTGAAAGGTATGATGTAAAACTTGGGATGTTTTGGTTACAACATATCTCATTTATTTTTACTGTCATCACCCTCCCTGGTATATAATGCCTGCTGCATGCAGAGTGAAATATTGCAGATGTTTTCAAAATAATTCTGGGCTGGTGGAGAAACCAAAAGGTCTCTTGTGCGTAAGATCTGGTTATTTTCAACTCAAAACAACCAGGCAACAAAGTTTCTGTGTGCTGTGATTTTAAAAGGCCTGGATTCCTCTGTGCTGACTCATAGTTGCACTGCCCACCCAAAAACTTACCTCCGAGAACACTGAGACTCCAGCCATTTTAATACCCTCAGGATTCAAGAATGAAGAGTGAAAAGATAAAACTAGTTTTAACTATTCAGTAGTTTTTGGTACTTCAGATAATTTGTGCAATGGCTTCAGGGGTTTAATTGAATCACTTTTCCCACCTTGTCTTAATTTTAATTATGCAGCAATCATTTTTACCAACCTGTGCAAAGGAGCCATATGAAAATGTGACATATGACAATATACATTTACCTAAGCTCGAGGACTACTCTGACCTACAGGCAATTAACTACTGCCTCCAGCACTCAAACGGCCAATTAAAGAGTTAACAAAATGCCCTCCAAATCACCTACATGTTCAGGTTTTTGGACTGTCATGAACATTATACTTCAACTGATATAATTTTTGACTGACTGATTTACTAAGTCTGCATCGGCTAAAATTCTAGAGTCATGCCTGTAAAACTGAAGAATCAGATTTTATGAGGTGCTTTCATTGTCATTAAAGACCATCCCACCTTAGCCCTTTCCCTAACAAGACAATCTTGCAGCAGTCATTACAAGATGTGATCCCAGCTTGTCATCAGGGGAAAAAATGACTTGCTAGGTCAATGAGGACTGCACTGAGTTCATCTCAAGGATGTAAGACATCCATCTGAATGGCTAGCAGCCAAGAACAAAAAAATTAGAGCCCCAAAGATTGCTTTTCTTCAAGATGTGGCTCCCAAAGTTTTACAGGTATACAGTTTCAGAAATCCAGAGAGAGTAAAGTCACATCTGCACATGATTTACAGTGTACTAGTGAGCATCTCACTGCAGAAAACAGATCATTAACAGCTAAAAGTGCACAACAGATCTGACCTTAGAAAAGATTATTTTAAAGTAAAAGGTATTCAAATGCATCCTTGCATGGGAATAAGAGAGATCCAGGACACTGCTAATTATACCAACAGAGGGAGAATTGAAGGGTGGTAATATGTTCAGGAAATCCCGAGTTCCAGTCCTGCCTCCAACAATAACTCAAGTTGTGGTTTTGTAATCTCCTTTCCTCCCTTCCTCAGCTGGCAATGGGGATAACAATATCCCCTGACATATATTATACATGTTACCACAAGGACTGATATTCTTAAAGTGCTTTAGAAACGAGTGCACCGTCTGGGTGACCCACCAAAGTCTTACATATTGGGTATTCTATCATGGTTTAGAGAAGTTCTGCCTTCTGTGAGCAACGTGGTTTCATGATGGTATCGCACAGGTAGAGGGGTCATTTGCAAATCCCCTGTTGTTTTTGTGCAAGGTAAGCGTGACAAAGCAGTGAAAAATGCCAATCTGTGAGACTGGTACAGACCTGAGACTTGTTTGTAGATTCTCAGCTAAGCTGATACTGTTCCTCTGAAGCTGACTGACATCCTTTGTCGTATGGTCCTTGGAAGAAACTTTTCTGCGTATGAACAGAAAGAGAAGAAGGTTACTTGTTTTCCTTCACTGGTGACAAAGACCCAATTTTTGCCCACGCTATCCAGGTAAAGTCCTGCTGCCTTTGCAGGGCCCAGCAGATGCTGCTCTTCTGAATATGAAAGTACACCAAGAAGCCAGCCCAATCTTTTAGATGCCATCAGAAAGCAAAGATAGAGCTAAACAATCGAGAATTGAATTTCTTTTTCACTCTCTGCACTTTCATTACTAAGACAAGGCCCACAGGGTGTGTTGGCCAAACAGCTTCACTACACAAACATGCAGTAAGGTGAAATGAATGGCGTCACAGAGATGAATGAATCAGACAGTCCAGTGACTTAAGGCTACTTGTCTTCTTGCCTACCATGTGGGAAACCAACGTCTGACTGTAGCAACCTTAGCTTTCCTGTTTTCTAAGTCAGTGGCTGCAGGGAGCATCATGGAGGTGAGTGTCCTGGCCTTCAAGGGGATGGGAAAATCAATATTGGCAACATGAAGGACATTTAATGATGTGTTTCATCAGTGGAGGACACAAGAGAAAATTGGGAGTTATAAATGATCAGGTAGGGAAGAAAAAATAAAAAAGCCACAAAAATAATAAATACCGAAACCCCACCACACTTTATTTTGTTGTCTGTATTTGCTGTAGAGCCCAATGAAAGAGAGTGGAAAAAAATCACTTGTTTGACACCCAGAGCTTCTTTGCTTTGAAAACTCTGGAGACAAACTTAACAATGAAAAGTCGGGATTCCATAGGGTTGTTTGTGTATGGCATACATGCAAATGCATATGATTATGTAGAAGTGTGTCTGTGTGTAACGTAGCATTAACACCAATTCTCACAGCCTTATGAAATGATGTATTAAAAAGAGAGAAAGAAAGGAAAAGCAAGCTAGATTTCTTTTTTCCTCTTTTACAAATATGATGCAGTTTACAGAAGCATGGTCCATTTTTAGGAAGAATTCTAAATGCATCATTCAAATATTGTTTGAGTTGAATACATGATATACATATCATGAATACATATAATCACAGCACAGTCTTTTGTGGAAGTTCTGAAAATAGCACTGGAAAAAGCTGACCATGAGTTTCCATCGAAGGATTTGCATTTAACATGTGTGAACTGACTGCATTCATCACATCCTCAATGAGAATTATCCTGCTGCTCCAAATGGCCAAGCTGAAAAGTTTGGCCTGAATGCCAGGAATCATTTCTGTGGGTCCAGCATCAAGGACAGTACCTACAGCCACCAGATGAAACAGCAGGAATTAACTGGGAAACCCCATTCAACAGAAAAATCCTTATAGGTTAGGTACCGTAACATCTACTGCATTGCAAACTGCAGTCAAAAGACTGGGATCACAGGATCTTAGGGGTAGGAAGGGACCTCTGGAGATCATCTAATCCAACCTCCCTGCCAGAGTAGGACCATAGAAATGAGGAGTCTTGTGGCAAGTTATCTGCTCACTTTCCTAACATTTTTCCACCACTTCCCCTTTGGCAGGAAAGGGGAAGATTGCTGGGAAGGCTCAAATTTTCTCCTCTCCAGCCACAGACTTGCAGGACGTAACCTAATTTCTCTCACCTCTCCCAGTGCAGAATGCTGGGGATGGAGGGGAAGAGAGAGAAAGGGAACAATCACAGAAAAAAGGGAAATTAGGTGGGTGAGCTGCAAAACCTCTGCAAACCACCCTCCACTCAGCTGAGTGTGCAGGGCTTCTGGGAAGCATCACAGTAGTTCTGCACCAAGGGTGCCCGAAGGTCAGAGGGGACATCACTGTCCTCTGCAAAACCTGCAGGAACGGGTGAAACAGGAGGATGCGGGAAAGGTGGGGGGGAGGGCTGAGTGCTCTAAGTAGCATGTTTCCTAGGAAACCTTCGACAGCAAATATCACATTAGTCCTGCCTTGTGGCCCAGCTCATGTGATGTCAAGAACAATTTCTCACAACTCAGCTCAGAAGGTTAGCAAGACTTGGTGAAATGTTCAGTGATTCTGGCTTGACTTTCCAGCTGGGAATGAAACAAGAAACTGAGGGTGTTTACATTGTTTCTTAGCTTTGTGACAAATTCCTAGACAAACCTGTTATTTATTTTCTTTAAAACATTATGGTGGATTTCCCTCATAGCCTCACAGGTTTGTGGAGATCAACTCATTTGCTATGCTTACTCTTAATGTATTTCATTTAATGAAAGAGATACTCCGGAAACAAAAATATAGAGGAAAAATGGAAAATCAAGCAATCTCACAGAAAGTTTTAGAACACCGTTTTAGATCATGCATTCAGTAAAAGAGCTCCATCACAGACTTCTGGCATTACAAAACTTCATTTACAACTATACTTTCTAATTTCTGTCAGCTGCAGCCTGAAAATATCCATAGCCTATCAGATTTCACAAAAAAACCTCTAAGCCCTGGCAGCACAACTCAGCTATGAGATGCACTTCAGCCCCAAGAAAGCTCCCACCAGTTCCTTGGGCTGGAGCTCAAACACCTTGGTCTGGATCTGATCACAGGGATGAAGCATTTTTGTTCCCAGAACTGCAAAGTATTCTGAGGGTGAATATTTGAGGGGCTATGTGGTACCTGAGACCTAGCCAAATGCACCTGTTATGCACAGCTTATGTTCTTCTTCCTTGAATTCTTGCAAACTGACCCAAGTGGAAGGCAGCCACACTGTATTGCAGAGGAAACATTTCACTCTGCTGCCATTTCTGCTTCACATTGTGACTCTGGTGAAGTTTCTTTGACTTCTAATTGTTTAAGAGAAAGAAGAGTGAAACTGAAAAATCTTCCTCTGGTGACACACTTTATCTCATACTTAGTAAAATATAAAGACCTTTTTAATAGAAAGTAATATCTTTAAACAAATTAAAAACAGCCCCAGTAATTTCTTTTTAATCATAAGCTAACTTAGGTGTGTGACCTCTTTATTTCCTTTTGCTGTTTCTCATCTTCAGTGATTTGAGCCCTCACATCTTTTCTTTTTTTTTTTTTTTTCTTCCCCCTCCTCCAAAGGAAATGAGAGAGGAATACAAAAAGAACAAGACTGCTTGAGGTACCTGAGAAACACCTGTGCAGAAATAGGTCCATCGCCTCCTTTCATCCTGCTTTAGATACAGGAGACCCCGATGGATCAGCTTTTCCTTCAGGAAAGCCAGGATTAAAGAGGTCAGGTCAGCAGTGTGAGAATGCCTTTAAGAACAGTGGGGGAACACAGGACTTCCTTATTAGCCTGTTAATGTACTGAACCTGAAGCTCATTTCAACAAGATGGAAACAGTTGATTTCTTCTCACCCTCAGCCCATGTCTGCTGTCTCCTTAGTGCTGTTTGATCCACCAAGTGACAAATCTCCGAAGCCACGTGTTACTGGAAATCTCATAAAACAGAACAAGTGAACATTAGGATTTACTGACCACTGTAAAGATTTCTCTTAAGATTCAAAAGCAGAGGGTTTACAGCAGGGAGGCATGACAGCAAAGGCTTCAGCCAAGATTACAGAAGGTGAAGATACACTGGACAGTTTAGCAGAAACACGAGTCCCTTTGACGTGCAGGTGCCTTTGCAGGCAAAGGGCTGTTACTCACAGACGTGGGGCGCAGCCTGCCCCTCGCTTCCACTGTCCTGGCTGGCACCAGCCAGCCAGCAACAAACCCTGCGTTCTGTCCCTAGCTTGCTGTGGTGACAAGCCCCAGGCTCTGTCCCCAGCTCACCTGTGCTCTGTTGGTCTCAAGGTCCCAGTAGCTGTCCCTAATGTCTCCACCATCTTCTCAAATGGAGGCAGCTCCGTGGGGAGCTCGAGGCTGTGAGGGAACACACACCTTGAGTACTGTGTCCAGTTCTGGGCCCCTCAGTTTAAGAAGGACATCGAGACACTTGAACGTGTCCAGAGAAGGGCAACAAGGCTGGGGAGAGGCCTTGAGCACAAGCCCTGTGAGGAGAGGCTGAGGGAGCTGGGATTGTTTAGCCTGGAGAAGAGAAGGATCAGGGGTGACCTCATTGCCCTCTACAACTACCTGAAAGGTGGTTGTAGCCAGGAAGGGGTTGGTCTCTTCTCCCAGGCAACCAGCACCAGAACAAGGGGACACAGTCTCAAGCTGTGCCAGGGGAGGTTTAGACTCGAGGTGAGGAAAAAGTTCTTCACTGAGCGAGTCATTCATCATTGGAATGGGCTGCCCAGGGAGGTGGTGGAGTCACCGTCCCTGGAGGTGTTCAAGGGGAGATTGGACGTGGCACTTGGTGCCATGGTCTAGTTGTGAGGTCTGTTGGGACAGGTTGGACTTGATGATCCTTGGGGTCTCTTCCAACCTACTGTGATACTGTGATACTGGGAGGCAGGAGCTGCCCCCTGCTGGGCATGAATGGTTCCAGCCAGTTACAGATGGTTCTGGAAGATTCCAGCAGCCCCAGGGCACTGCCTCAGCTCCTCAGGGAAAAGGGGTTGAGGACTAGACTTTCACCAGATATAATAATTAATAATTCTTGAGAATAGTGATTAATAATAATTATCAATTAATAAACAATTAAAATGGTTTTCTAATCACAGAAAGCCATTTCACTGTAAAAGCAGGGGCTCCAACCGCTCTCAGATGACAAAAACATGCTGCTTTTTTTTCTGACTGCTCTCCTCAAACCCCAACTCCCTACCCTCACACATGTGTCCCCTACATATGTTGTCTTTCTGAAACATGTAAACGCTTCACAGGCTTGATTGCGGGGATGAAAGGCCTGAGAGCACCCACGCAATGTGCCAGCATTGCTGGAGCAGTCAAAGGGAGAGGGCTCTTCCTACATCAAAGTTGTCAGGTGGGCTTGGTTTCTTCATATAAACTTTTTTTTTTTAAGTTAATTATATCCCACTGCAGTAAACAGATCTGGTAACACAGAGATTGCTTCTCATACACTTGGGACCCAAACAAATGAAGATTTTAACTCTGGCAATGCATACACAGCCATATTGCCTTTACCTGATACACCAGGGTAAACATGCCCTCCTTCTTCTCAACTCCCTATAACAGAAACTAATACCTTATCCATGGGAGCTGCAGATGAAACTTGTAGGGCCCCTACCAGCACCTTTTCACTTGCTGAAGGACTGGGCTGGAAATGCAAAGATCCAGATTAATAATGATGCAGACCTAAATAATATCTCAGTATGTTATAGATAAATGATTTGGAAAGAAACATCTGCTCTTATCACAAGGAAAGATCTATAACTCATCACTAGGAGAAAATACACTGCAACTCATGCCAATCTATTATCTGTCCTTATTTTCCTCTGTACATGTATTTATCTCTCTGGCTTACTCTTTATCAGTCCAACCACCCATGATCACCCAAGAACAAAGTTCATGTGAGGCCCAAGTCAGCCCTCCCATTTGGGTGGGAGAATCTGCTTTACTCTGACCAGCAAGAATAATAAGTGTACAGCTTGTTTTCATACTCTGCACTACATTTTTTGCTGGCCACAGTGAAAATCACAACCTGACTTCATGCCATTTTGCTGTGACTGGTCCCTGTGCTTAAAATCCATATGGCATCAGTACTTGGCACTGTAAAGCTCAGCAGGAGAGGCTGGAGCTGAGCTTTCTTCCAAGTCTAACATCCCAGTCTGGAGCTTTAGGTCAGGCATATTTTTAATTCCAATTTGTTAAAGTTACAGGTTTATGCATCCGTCTCCCCTGCAGCTCCCTGAGAGGATCCAGGGCTGCTTTCAGCCCTTGCCTCAGTGGTTTCCAATCTAATATCAGGATTAAGATTTGCAGGTATGTTTCTACTTCCCTATCCACAAGAGCAGCAGCCCTATCACTATGCACTATGCAATTCTTCTGCAGTACACCACATTTCTTTCCCAGAAACAACAAGGTCCCTCTTGCATACAAACATGTACCTGGTGAAATCCAAATGTCTAGGATTTTGCATCAAGATCAAATTTCAACATTGATAGTCACTCATTTGCTCATTCATTCAAAGAAAAAAATACAAGGACTGCATACTGCCTAAATATGAAAGCTCTTTTTATCCCAAGGTGTATTGTAAGCAATATGTGGCTGCCTTGTTTGGGACATGTGCTTTGTAGAAGATTCCCCTACTACATTAGTTCAGACATCAGCTTCCAAGCAAGAAAGCATTTGATTTTTACTTTGGCACTGCAACACTACTACTAATAAAAAAAAAGTAAGCATTTTCTGCTGCAGCTTGGAAAGAGTTTGCCAAAAAACAGGGATTTGTATAAAAATAGCTGTCTGCATAGGTTAGATTTACCCTGCACTACCCAGCCACACTAAGCCACAGAAAACTATGTTCTTGTGGTTGTCATAACATTTCGCTCTGTGTTGCCTGTGACCAAATAATCTATAAAGATATATAAGGTGCAAAATGATGCCTTTACGTCTCCAAGTTCCTGTATTCTGCTGTAACAACCCAACACAATTACTGCTGGAGTGGTGCAAGAGCAACTCTCTGCCACTACCACAGACAACCAGAGGGTCTGGGCCAGCAACTCTGGGCAGGCTTGGCCACAGCCATTAGAGCTGCAGGGACCAGCCTTCTTGCCGCTGCACTCCCCCTCCTCCTCCCTTATCCCAGCCTGTCATCAATCTTACTAAAATGACAGCAGACAGATGTTAGCCTTTGCAAAGATCAAATGAAATCTATGGCTTTAGGGCTGTTCACCAAGGAGCAGAGTAGTGTACACCAGACACAGGCACCAGCAGTCACCTCCTCTGCATCAACCCACCTCAAATCAGTTTGGCAGCCATCACAGTCATCTCTCCACAGGCAACCTGAGGCCTGAAATAGATTTTGACAAACTTTAATGTTTTAACCTCTCCATAGGGTTGGGTTAGGGTTTTCTTATAGCCAGATTGCTCATTAAAAACTTTTTTGGGGTGAGAGTTTTGAGGGCATTTGAGGAAATGTTGAGAGGGGAGTTGTGTTTGCAACTGCCTTGACAAACAGCTCAGGAGTGCATGGGAGTGGGGTTTCCTTTGGATCTAGTTCACTTGGTTCTTGCATGCTTGGTAACTTGAATTCTGCTAGGAAAGCTGGGGGTGGGGGGGGGAGATTACTCCATGGCATAAATATGCTGTATGTGCCCTTGTCTCATGCAATTTCTTTACATCAATGTGCAGGAATATTTATCCCCAGTAGAAATGTTTAACTAATCTGGTAAATGTCAAGCCATATGGTGTACATTGTAAGGATTTCATCAGACTTCTTTAACTCTTTGTGAAAGTCTCTCCCTCTCTTGCTCCTTGCTTCCCTCCACCTTTTTTTTTGCTCCTTTCCCTCCACCTCCTTGCCTTTTTTTTTCCCCTTTGTTACAGCTCCATCAGAAGGAGACAGTATGTGGAGTGTTATTAACATTAGTTAGATCAGGGATTGGACGTTCATGGATTATAATAACATGCAATATTAACCAGAAGTGCAACTTGCAAGGCACCTTCATGCTAAGAAAAGAGACAAGCTGAATGTAATTTTTATCAGGAGTGACCTGCAGAAGATCACTAGTACTCTTTTTTTTTTTAAACAAAGTGTCCACCCCAACAATGCACAAAATTCCCAGGGGCTACCTCTTCCCTTATCACTTCCTTTGAATAATCAAGTCTTTACAACAAATAAACTGCAGTTCTCCAGCACTCTCAAGTAAAGGAAATGTTTCTGTACTGTAACAATCTAACGTATCTCCCAGAAAGATAGAGTGCAATTTACAATAAGCAATATCAAAAAAAGAACAAACCATTATGTTCATGTCAATCCCTATTCATGGTTTTATAACAAGACATATCTGTTTTCTTCCTATAAATCTTGACTCTATTTTTAGAGTTCACAAATAATGACTCCAGTTTTTGGCTGCCTGCCACTTCTGTGAAAATCTAGAATAGCCACAGTACAAGACTGTAATATTTAAGGGAAAGAAAAGAAGAAGAAAAAAAAAGAAAAAGAAAAAGAAAAAAAAGAGAGAGAGAGAGAGAGAGATGTTGAATTCTGTGTATTCTCTATCCAGACAGGCCCATTCGAAATAGTGACAAGTGATGCAAATGCACAGAATCTATCAGAGAAAGCACAAGCAGCCAGGAAATTTGTCTGAATTTCCACACCTATTTCAGAATCCTTTTACCTTAATGCAAACTGCAATGGCCCATACCTATGTGGTCCCTTTGCTGCATTGTGGGTGTGTGCTTGCACCCAGCAAGCTATGAGCAAGACTGAGCTTCTCTCACCACTACTGCCTTTTCATTTTAGGGGTCACCTAACCTGCCTTCAGTGACTTTTGATGGAGACAGTCTCTGAGGGTAAAGGATTAGACAGCATTTCTCACTACAGTAAAACCCAGGAATTAAAAAACTAACACCAAAAACCAACAACAGTAACTATATAGTTACTAGATAGTTACAGTAACTATTACCTTCAGCCACAGCCTCTGGACATTTTAGAGCCGTAGAAGGCTAGGAAGAGGGAGCTGCAGGTCAAGGAAAGGATAAGATCAGGGTGGCTGGGAATGGGGAGAGAGAAAGAGGAATGAGTAAAGGAGGTAGAGAAGGAAAAGCAGAGAAATGACAGCATTCAGATAAATTTAGCTCTGAATCCAAACTTCAGGGGCAGGGGAGGCATTTCCTGCCCCAAACCTCTGAACTTTCTGAGATTCTCCCATATCTGTGAGTGATTTACCTGTAAAGAGAACTGAAAAGGGGGGGGGGCAGGGAAAGAGGGAGAAAATTGAAATAAACAGTTCTCTGCTGTTTAAACAATCTTTCCATCCTACTCCCCCGGGGTCAAATGTTCAGGCACAAGGACACAAATGAAAAAAAAAGGGGAAAAAAAAAAAAGAACAAATAATTTTAAAAAAAAAAGGAAAATCACTTTTAGAAAAGGATCTTTCCACAAATGCATTAGCCCCAGTTTTCATCAGTGTAACAACAGTATATCAACTCTTAACACAAAGTGCCTGTCCCACATTATCTGCCATTTCCCTAACTCCAAAATATTTATTGGTACATTATACTTAACATTTCAGCATTATTAAGGACACTGGTGAGTAATAGTGTGACAGCTCCCAGTGTCCTCATCTGAGCTTTGTTGTGTGTGAGTGTTTTGGGAGGAAAAGAGAGGGGCGATGTTAAGTTGTAAACACCATTAAAAAAAATTAAAAATAAAATTAAAAAAAACCCCAAACCAAAACAAAACAAAAACCCAACACAACCCAGAAGACAAGCATTAATAATTAATCAGAAGCGTTAGTCCAAGACTTTTATTGTGAAAGCTATGAGATTAATGTATCTATTAGCCATATATATATGTTTTTGTTTTAATTTCTCACACTAATGTGCTTCTAACAACATCATTATCTGGCTGTATAGACAGCTAAGGTCCAAGCAGCCTCTCAGTATTCAGAAAGCTGTTGACAAAGACTTCTGCAATAGCCTTGGTGATTTTGTGTTATTTCCTTTAATTGAACCAATAAGACCTGCACTCCTGCCCCCCTGACCTTTGCTCAGAAGGCTAATTTGAGATTGGTGTAGTTTGAAAGTAAGAAATAGGGAGTGCATTTTTAAAGCACTGAAACAGTTCTATAATAATAGAAGATTGAGATCAATTTCAGTACTGGGACCCTTTCAGCCCCAAAACACTTTGTTCTTAAAGCAATCTTTGGAAGGACTTTGGTGAGACAATATAGTATCTTAATTTCAGAAAAGTCAAATTCAGTCAGCTTTCTCTTTGTGCTGAGTGTTTTAGAGCTTGTAATAAAGATGATACCCATGACTTTGAGTCCTTGGTGTCTTTACAGTCACCCAGTAGGACATTCACAAGTCCCTTCAAAAATTTACAGGGGAGCATCACAGAATTCCATAGAATCACAGAATTTCAGGGGCTGGAAGGGACCTCAAAAGATCATCTAGACCAACCCCCCTGCCAGAGCAGGATCACCTACACCAGATTACATAGGAACACATCCAGGCCAGTTTTGAATATCTCCAGAGAGGTGGAGTCCACAACCTCCCTGGGCAACCTGTTCCAGTGCTCTGTCACCCTCACAGTGAAAAAAAAATTTCCCCATATTTACATGAAACTTCCTATGCTTCAACTTCGACCCATTGCCCCTTGTTCTGTCATTGGGCACCACCAAGAGCAGCCTGGCTCCATCCTCTCAAAACTCACCCTTTACATATTTATAAACATTGATGAGGTTGCCTCTCAGTCTCCTCTAAGCTAACAAGCCCCATCTCCCTCAATCTCTCATTGTATGGAAGATGTTCCATTCCCTTCATCATCCTCATGGCTCTGCACTGGACTCTTTCAAGCAGCTCACTGTCTCTCTTGAACTGAGGGGCCCAGAACTGGACACAATATTCCAGATGTGGCCTCACCAACGCAGAGTAGAGGGGGAGGAGAACCTCCTTTGACCTACTGGTCACACCCCTTCTAATCCACCCCAGAATGGCATTGGCCTTCCCAGCCACAAGAGCATGTTGTTGGCTCATGGCCACCCTTCCATCCACCAGGGACCCCAGGTCCCTTTCAGATTCACTGCTCTCCAGCAGGTCCCTTCCTAGCCTATACTGGTGCATGGAGTTGTTCCTTCCCAGATGCAAGACCTTACACTTTGTCTTGGTCTGGAGAAGGAAAGAGACTCAGTTCTTTTGAATATTCCCATGTTGTGAAATTAGAGGCACAAACGAGGCCAAAATATCAACAGCTAGACTATTTATTACATAAATAAAATGGAAATAAGAAGGGGAGAGGGAGAAAATAGAGAGGGAGAGAGACAAGACAGTTTGAGTCTGTGGAGGTAAAGTGCTGCAGGAGATGCTGGGTTTGTAGAGAAACAGTGCTGAGGCTTTGGCTGGAGAAGAGATGTGGTCCTCTGGGCAGCCTGGGTCTGTAGAGAAAGGGTGCTGAGGCTTTGGCTGGAGAAAAGATGTGGTCCTCTGGGCAGCTTCTTCAGCTCCATGAGTTGCAGCAGGTGGGACTTGGGACATGGAGAGAGGGCTCAGTCTGCTTCTCCCAGGCTCCACGGCCTCTTTTTCTCTGGAGCAGCATTGTCCCGGGCTTTTCCTTCCTTCTCAGCACATGGTCCTTCTTCTGCATTTTTTCTTCTTCTAAGCCAGTAGTGGTCAAGTCTTTTATACAGTTTTTAGTCCTTAGGTATGTGTCCAAGCATCGTCCCTTAGGAATTCAGGAACCAGGAAATCCTCCTTGGTAAATATCCAGGTATCGTTCCCCAGGAAATCTTTCTGTGCATTTCTGTGTGTTTGGGCAGGGGACTAGATGGAGGGGGGCATGGGGGGCTCCACCTTCCCCTTCTCCGTCTACCTGCCCACACACTCATTACACATCAGGAAACAGGTGGTGAGTCCATTGTCTCGCCATCCTCCCTTCCTGGGGGTATCTGATAGCTGGAAATGATCTTGTCCTGAAGGCGTGATGGCTGCAGTCCAGTGTTATCACGATGCAATTGCAAGGTGTTTTGCATCCAGGATTGGTAGACAGGATTCCTATATGATCTTTGCACCTTTCTTCCAGTGGCTCTGCCCAACAACATATAGTCTGGGCAAGCAGCAAGTGATTTTATCTTTGTTGAGTCACACAAGGAGGGTCAAGCTTTAGTCTCTCACACACTTGCCCTTGTTGAACTTAATCAAATTTCTCCCTGCCTAACTCTCCAGCCTGTCCAAGTCTCACTGAATTGCAGCACAACCTTCTGGTGTGTCAGCCACTCCACCCAGATTGGTGTTGTCAACAAACTTGCTGACAATGCATTCTGCGCCCTCATCCAGGTCATCAAGGAATATATTGAACAGTACTGGTCCCAGTACTGACCCCTGAGGGACTCCACTAGAAAAAAACCCTCCAACTAGACTCCTTCCCTTCAACCACTTCTCAATCCACCTCACTACCTGATCATCGAGACCACACTGCCTCGGTGCAATTGCAAGAAGGCTGTGGGAGACAGTGTCAAATGCCTTACTGAAACCAAGATAGACCACACCCACAGCTCTACCATCATCTATCTACCTGGTTATGTTCTCATAAAAGGCTATCAAGTTGGTCAAACATGACTTCCCTTTGGTAAAGCCATGTTGACAACTCCTAATGATCCTCTTATTCTTGGTATGCCTATGGACAGCACCAAGGATAAGTTGCTCCATCACCTCTCCAGGGATGGATGTGAGACTAACCCATCTATAGTTACCCAGGTCCTCCCTCTTACCCTTTTTGAAGATTGGAGTGACATTTGCCTTCCTCCAGTCCCCAGGCACCTCTCCTGTCTGCCATGACCTACCAAAGATGATGGAGAGTGGTCTGGCAATGACCTCTGCCAGTTCCCTCAGTACCCACGGGTGCACTCTATTGGGACACATGGATTTATGGATGTGCAGATTACTTAATTGTTCCCTAACCCAGTCATCATCAACCATGAAATATGCCATGCCAGATAAATGATTCTTTGTAGTTCTTGCATTATTCTTGTCTAGTACTGAAGGCTACAATACTTAAGCCATGCGTAGTAGCCAGCAAATGAATGAGACAGGCTCCTTGGTGGGAGAAGCAGACCCCAAGTGATTTGGGAGAAGATAGAAGAACAAATGTTTTGATTACAACTGTGAACATTATGCCAACATAGTAGAGAGATCCTGCTACATGACTCTGCCAAAACACAGAGGAATGACTAAGGCCCAGATGATAAACAAGACCAAACCACAAGGGGAGTGTGTGTGTTTTTAATATGTATGGATTTACTCTATGTGTTCTCAGGCACAGTGATAAACAAACTGAGAAGCTGAGAACCTGACCATGACCCAGGATGCAGTATCTATTCCCGCTTATGCTATTTGCCTCTATAGGTCTCTGGCTAAAGAGGTGCCTAGGTGTGCTGTACCTTAAGCCTTACCATGCTGCAAGTCAGCCATCCTCAGTTTAAATGAAAACCTAGAAAAGTTGATAGTGAGATTTCTTATTGGGGTTTTCTTTCCCTGTGCTTTGCATGAGTTGCGTTTTCTGACGTAGGGGCTGAAGGTGCAGAGAAGCACTTTTCAGTGGGAACAAGCTGCTGTCCTGAATCTGTACCCACTACCATGTAGAGAGGGACAAGAGGAGAAGGAGCTAGAGACCAGTTAACTGCACTGCCCTTCTGCAGTGCTGTATACAGAGAACTCTCATTCAGAGCCAGAATGTTTCCTTCAGCCACAATGTTCAAACATTCTGCTGTCCTATAAAAGGATGTTCACCAAGTCAGGAAGAATACCACAAGCACCACAGCTGTAGGTAAAAAACCCAACAGCCACTGCTGTAACATGGATTTAAAGGCTGTTCCTTCTATTTACACATGCGGATATTGTAATGCTGCTATGCAAACAGTCCTCTGTGGACTTTTGCTTGTGGATTTTATTATAGCACGTTCCTGACTATGAATGGCACCATTCCTCTGCAATGTCTGCTATTGTGCCCTTTGTGCTTTACCTTGTGCTTTACCTTCTGACTCCCTTCTGGCTTTGTTACTTTTCTGGCTGGCAGGATTTAAAAAGTACGAAATGAACTTTTCTTTTTCTTCTCTAAGTGATGCTCACAGCATGTGAGCTGCACTTGCATTGTATTCCCTGAACTTTGCAGCCACTGGAAACATGAACAGTATGTCAACTTGTTTCTGCTTTGCAAGAGAATTCAAGGTCAAGCTGACCAGTGAACTCTCGTATTTAAACAGAATAAGCCAATGCTCATCTACAGGACTGAAGCTGCCTCTAGGAAAGATATTAACCCTGTGCTGGGCCTCCAGACAGCACCATGCATGTCATGGCTTTTAAAGCAGTTTTCTACTGCTGTCAATAAGAGCTGGACATACTGCATATGTCTGCCAGGCCTAAACAAATGTCCCTTCCTTGGATGTGTACCGTGCACAGGCGACTCTCAAGGGGTTAATACATGCCATTCCTGAGTTCAGTGAAGGGACAGGGAGAGCCTAACAGCGGGAATTTCAGGATGTTAATAGCCTCTTCCCTTCCGATTGGCCCAGAACGAATGCAGGGTACAGTAAATTGTCCTTGTCAGCTTAGCTCACATGATGATATGCTTTATTTCTAGACATGCCTTGAATCTGTCCCTTGAATTTATGTTCAGAAAATAAACACTTCCAGACAGCAATAAAGCATTCAGTTGTAGCTGGCTGTTGCACAGTCTCAGGCCAACCAAAGCCATTTGCTTTAGAGTTTCTAGAGCCTGCAAAGCTTTGGCTCTGTGCTTGTGCTTCCTTCAGTCCTGCTCACATTAGCAAGTGCCTCCCACTCAGATTTGAGAGGATAGCCCAACCTATTTAGGAAACCTCTAGAGAAGTCCCTAGGTTTCCATGTTAGCACCATCCTGAAAGATGACATCAATGCACCTCATGCATGCAGACTGACGCTCCCATCTTTTATAGCAAGCAACACTGAGAGAAAAGAAAGCAAATAATTTAATGGCAGCAAGTTGCAAAATAAAGATATCAGTGATCCTGGTTATGAGTTTCCTACTATAAGAAAAAAGTAAATTAACCAGCTGTTATATTTTTTTCTTATGCAGCTAAGGGGGAAAAAAAATGAAAAATGGTGGCTGGCTAATTTACTGATTAGGAAGGTTGCATGCAATAATCTCCAGGTGTTTCTGACAAGTGCCCAAAGAGAGCTGCATTGTTTGTTTGCAACCAGTGATTTTATGGCTATCTGTTCTCTCGATTCCCCTCAGTAACACCAGTTCATAACTGCATAGTTACAGCAGAGGGAAGTTTGGCAAAAATCAGTGGTAAATGTGCATAGGAGACAACTAAAGAGCAGTACAAATAGAAAAAGCCTTGTTACAGCTTTAGTTAATTAGATGTGTGTGGATATTAAAATGTTTTTTTCAACCCAAAGGCACTAGAAGAAGAAATACTGAATTATATCCACCACTTTTTAGGGTTGGGGAACCAGCACCCAAATACACCTGGAACATGCCTGAAAAGCCCTGTGCATAGGCAGTTTTCATTTTTCTCCTGTTTCACATAACATGAAATTTCTACTCAAAAAAAGCACAGGCCGAGGAACCCACATGGGGCCTGAAGCAGCAGCTTGTCTGTTATCTGAATGTGTCTGACAGCAAAATCATTTGATAAGAAGTCTGGAGAACAGCAGGGGTACCATTCTGTTCTAGATTATAAAATCATTAGGAGATATGGATGCAAAAATAGGAGTACTGCAGGTATCAGGTGGAGCTGGAGTAAATTCCCATGGATTGCTTGTTGGTAAGAACAGCTGCCAGCTACAGTGCCAAACAGGCCAAAAAAGGGGATGAAAACAGAGGTAGTGGATACTTCACCCCACATGTGGGGTACTTAGCGGGAGGAAGATAGCTAACGGACCAAACGTGGGGAACCAGCACAGCAGCTGGTGGCAGGGAACATTCACTGGGGCAGTTTCCAGGCAAGACGCACACTAGAAAGCATCCAGGGAGGAGGCAAATTCCTGATGACCCATTTCTTTCTCCCTCCAGCATCAGGCCAGACACCTCCCATGCAGTGGGGATTAAGAAAACGTTCCTGAAACTAGTTCAGCAAGGGTATTCAGAAGCTTTTACAATTTCATAGGAAGCAAAAGGGCAATTATGCTTAACACACAGTCTCTCCTTTTCCTTTTCTCTGGCTATCTTGCATTCTTCTGTTTCTCATTCACTCTCATCCCCATCCTTCCTTTCCTCTTCACTTGATCCCATTCAGGGACTCCAAAGGACTAATTCAGCACAGCACTGGCAGAGATAAGTTAAAACAATGAGCAGATTTGCAATTAGGGAGAGTTTTAGGGATTGGGAATTGTGCATGTTCTACAGTCATCTCTTGACTGCTATAGGGATTTTATCTTTGGTAGATACAGCTCTTTCCTTAGCTGCCATTGCCTCACCCTTGAGCAGTGAGATTTCACATTCTCACTAAAGCGCTGCTGTATTTCAAATATATCCCACTGTAAAAACAAAACAGTTACAAATGTATTCTGTACTTTGGCCAGGGCTGATTATCAATGGTGTACATGCCTTTTAAATCCTTTCTTAATGAGGTATCCTTATTACCATAATCAAACAGGCTTGGAAACTTGTCACAGATAAGCAAAATTCTTTACATTCTTTACTGTGTACTTTCTTTAGGCATCTCTTCCCTATCCCCTCAGTGACTGCTTAGTTTCTGAAGGTTAGGGACTGGTAGTGCTGGAAATTAAAGTCCTCTGTTTACCTATGTAAGCAAAGAAACAGTCAAAGCTCCCTTACTCTGCTGCAGAGATGATCCGAACAGTGACCTGAAGACACCCCCCCTCCAGAGAGAGGAGAGGTCACCGGGCTTCCATGTGGGATCGGCTCAGGGCATCCTCTGCAGAAAGAGTGAGGGAGAGATTGCAAATCATCCAAACTGTGCCAAATTATGTGTGAAGGGTTTGTAATGCAGACTACAGTCCACCAGGGATTAAATTAAGTACATCAAACCCGACACAGAAAGAATTTCATTTTATACTTAAATTACACTTGCAGTGTTTTATGTAATGCATTTTAGCAACCCCTGTGTCCCAAAGCATCTCACTACCAAAAAATACTTAAATTGGGCAATTTGTGCAGAGGGCCATACAAATTTATCATGAAAGACTTTTGCTTTTAATTTGTTCATACAGAACAAGGACTCAGTCAACCACTGAGGCAGCCATTCTTGTTTGTTCCAGAAACAACCTCTTCTCCCTGTGTTTACAGAGTACCTGTCCAAATAGCACAAAAACTTGATTTAAATGTGAGTGGTCTGACATGAATCAAGTGATTGATAATTAGAGCACAGTTAGAAACACACTCAGCTCAGAGGGGGGAGTTTGCACATCACTACATGTCAGCATCCAATGCTTATCCCAAGACAGGACCATTTGATTTGAAATTACAAGCCACAACAGCATTTTTCATAAATCTGACTTTTTGTTGCATAAATATATGTCTTATTTCATCAGAGGTTTTTAACCTATAAAAAAGGTGCTGCTTTACTGTAGTTTTTAATATAGAGATGTTCTTTATTTTAAATTTTTTAATATATATAAATTACTTCTAAAAAGAGTCTGCATGGGTAGGAGGTAAAAAAAAAAAGACTAAAAACCTCTCATGGAAGGGTATTAAACCTGCACATGTTTAAGCACATGGGCTTTGCTTGGTACTCTTTGATAACTACTACATCAGGACTATGATATATATCACATTCTTAGGGCTCAGTTAACCCTTATTCAACTGGGAGAATACTTAGATGCACTGTGGAAAGCACAGTTGGTCAGAAACAGTATTTATTGCCCATTTTCAAATGTGGCAATGGAGGTTGAAGTTGTGGGATCTTGCTCTTGTGTGGTCTAGTTGGCTTTCAGACCTGAAGATCCCTAAGTCCTCTTGCTTTGGTGTTGTTACCCTAAGCTTTTCAACTGCTTGTTGAACTGTTGTGGAAGGAAAGAAGAGTTTCTTCCCCTGAGCAATAGGCAGCAAAATTAAAAGCACCAGAGATTTGTGGGCTCCCAACAGCCTATTTCCAACACGAGCTTTCACTGAAACCATCCTTTTCCAACCCAAGAACAGCAAATACTGAATATATCTTCATTTTATTCATGACAGTAATATATAACTACTTCTTACAGCTGGGAAACTGAGGCATAAGTAGTGAATTATTAGCTTATGGTCACACTAAGAAACCAAAGTCAGTCAAGTTCTGAGTCCTGAGGACCACTTCAGCTCCTTTGCTGCAAAACCACACTGACTTCTCTGCAGTTTCTTCCTCTGTGGATAAAAACAAAACTACCAAACACCACAAGAATGAAAGAAAATAAAATCTTGGGCTATAAAACGGAAGGCAAAAAGCTGAGAAAAATTTATGCCTCTGAATACATGAAAATTTGATTACTGAACTTACCAGAATGCTTGCAATCAGTGCCAAAATGTGTAATGTAAACAGAATATATTAAGAGAATAGAATACTGCCTACATATGTGTAAATACATACATACGTTATATTAAACAATAGCATTCCAATTCTCCAGCTAGTAGGATTCAGTTAAACTTATTCACCAAATATGGGTTCTCGTTAGCACTCTCACTTCAGTGGCTGAGTATCAATAAATGTGTGAAGAACAGCCACTGAAAACGTACGTGCTACTTTGGAAAGTGAAACAACTTCTAGAACATGATATTAAGTCATTAAAACTCTTGATACTCATATCATCCTCTGTATTGATTGATTATGACTGCTCACAACCTTGTAAGGCAGGAAAATCCTATCATTTTAGATGGTAGGGGACCCAATCCTGTTCTGTTGGTCTGATCCAAAGTGTGGTTTGAGAAAGGCTTTGGCTGCAACAGCCAAAATGCTTATGAAAGGCTATGCAAATTGGGCCTCATAATGTGACAAAGTACTTGACTGCAACACTGCCTATTAAAAAGTCAGCATTTGCCAGGAGTTACCACACAATTACAGGGATGACTAGTACCTCCAAAATTATAGGGATGACTGTAGTATCTCCAACAAGACAGTGTGGGAACTGCGGGTTAATGGTATCTGTTAATGGTGATGGCTGTAATGTAGGTTAATGGGATCATCTTTTCTTTTTCCTGAGAGAATTTGTGAATTCTTCCATTCATTGACATTATTTTTAGCTGCAAATGAAGGATGTGATTCAGATCTGGAGATGTTTTTGCCAAGAGATTTTTTTTTTTTAGTGAAGATCCTGTTCAAACTGAATCAAAACCTGGTATGAATTCTCTGAAGAGTGGTGAGGAAGGCTCACAGCACACAGACACCATTTTGCCTCAACATGTTTGGTGCTGCCCAGGCTTTGCAGAGCCCATCACTTGGGCTCATTCCACAGTGCACCCCAACTAGTCCAAGTGGCAAACGCTGATGCAGCCCACTGAGCTGAGCCACAACCCTTCATGCACTGAAATCCACTGTGTGGGTCATCAGGGGTTGTGTAAAGCACTTTTTTGGCTTACAGTTGAAATTTATAATTGATCTGAAGGCAGATCTTTTCAGCCCCATCCCTGTGTCTGCTTATTCCTGGTCCGTCCTGCTCTGTCCTGCACTTCAAGCCTTGCCAGCAAGGATGCTGGAGGGCACAGGCTGTCTGTCCATAGGAAAACCAGAATTTGCTGAGTTGTCAGAACAAGGCACACCTAGCTGTCTTCTTATCAGCCAAAGGAGAGAATAAAGGCAAACAAACAAAAAGCAAGAAAAGAGCAGAAGAGCACACGGCTCTTTTTGTTTCTTATGGGTTTCACCACAGCCCTTAGCTGGACAGCTGAACGGGGAGGGCAACTGATAGCTTTTCAGAGAGGAAGCATCATGCCCTGCAGTGTAGCCTCCAGCGCTGCTTTCCAGGCAGTTTTGCTGGGCACGGGTAAGCCATCCAGCTGGCATTCAACACAAGGAGACAGAAACAACCCTTCAAAGAGCATCCCGTCTGCTTTCCCCTCCTCTCTTCTCCTCCTCTTGTTCGCTTTTTCTCTACCCTCGCTGTAACCTGCAGCCTATGCGGGGTGCAGCAGCTCCAGCGCCAAGGCCCGTGGCCGGTGGTCTGCCCTTCCGGCAGCCCCGGCGGGCATCGAGGCTTTGGCGGTGCGTTAATTGCCCCTCGGCCGCCCGCCAGTCCCGTCTCCCATTTAGTGATTGGCGACGTGACCCGCCTGAGCGAGCGAGCGTGCCGGGTCAGGGCTCGCAGGGGCCAAGTTCAAGGGCACAGGCTGGTACAGACGTATAAACAAGGGAATGGTATGTAAGCAATAAAGACATAAAGGTTAGGATCAGGGCTAGCAGTACAATAAACAGCTGTGATAACCCAGTTTGTTTATAGATAAAGAATTTACTGTAAAATCCACGACGCACAGGATACATTTGTTAACGCTTTAAGGGATGTATAATTTTAAATCTTCTTTCACTTTTTTGTTCCACATGCTGAGCAAATGTATCCAAACATCTTCTGGGTTTTGATGCTTTCTTTTAAAGCAAGCCCAGGAAGCACGCACTTACCACACTAGCTAGAAATCTTTCCCTTTACAAAATCCCTCCAAACAAGCCAATGATGTTCCACAGGAGTTTAAAACTGCTGCTACAACAAATTCAGAGGCAGACAGCCCAGTTCTTAACACTTACAGCTTCCTATTAAAATACCCATGTTTCAAGTAAGGTGCAGCCCTCTACATCCTATTTTTTCCTAATTTAATTTTAATAAAAGTAAGTGGAGTAAGTACAATTTCATTAGGGCTCTTGTAAATTCTGCAGTGTATGTTTTGCCAACTTTACTTTTAAAATATTTCAGAGTGTAATCAAGCATTTTGTGAAATTACCACAGTACTTCTTAACTGTCCTGTGAGGCTCCCATCAGAAGTACAATATATTGTACTGTAACTATTGATCCAAATGGCTACATTTCTAAAGCAGAAAATGATTGTGTAGTGAAAGCGGTGCAGAGGTGCAGTAAAATGCCCTCAAGTATATAAAGACATAAAGATTAAAGTCACCCTGCGGATTCCCTTTAACTCCTCCAAATCCTCTGTGTAATGTGTTCTTTTAGGATAAATCAAAAACTTTGTACAAATTAACATGACAGGTGCCAGTGTTCATAAATAAGATTGTTCCTCACCATCAGGAGGCTCCAGGAAAGTTTACTGTGCTTTAAATACATGCAAAATCTGTTAATTAAATTCCCAGATGTCAAAAGAACATCTGAATATCTAGAAGGCAAAATAACACCCCCAAAATTTGTCAGCCAGAACACGTATGCAGGAGAAGAAATTGAGACTTCAGTACACAGGATGCCCTAGATTGTTAATACCAACAATTTTCAGTTCTGTTCAATAAAGTTTAGATGATCTTAAAAGAAAATATATAGGTGGAGTCTGTCTCAGACTCTTTTCTCCTTCACAACACCCAAGTGCCCTTTCTAAACTTTCAAATACTTTTTTTGATGCTGAAGTTGTTGCTAGCATTTACCTATTATTGTAAAAACCATTTGAATGCAGGACAAATAAATTTGCCCTTTCATTAATTTCACATTCTTCTTGGGATACTTTTTAGTACCAGCTGCCTTCAATACCTTTAACCTTCTCCTCATGACATCGTATAGTGGAACACGTGTTGGAGGTGCCAGACAGGACTTACAACACACTTGAAGAGCACAATCAAGCTCTGAGTGTGAACAGTGTTCTTCAGCTCCTTTTTTTGCTTAATAAATAAATAACAATCGTATACGAAAACCTATACAATCCAATGCCTACTCTGAGCCTGATTCTTTTTGTGGGGCTGTCTCTTCTTCCATTGTACTCAGTGGATAAACACTCCAGGTGAAATATTTCCCCCAGTGAAGCTGATGGTTGAATTCTCTAGGATTATAAGGAAACTGGTAGAGCCTAAACAGATTAATCATTGAAGAAGGAAACCTTTCAGACTCTGGCTCTTAGCTGCTCCTATACACAAATAAGGTATTTTGTCTCTGTGTGTACTTCAGCAGTTCTGTCACCTAAATAATCAGTTGATCAAAACATCCTTATAAGTCCAATTCTGGCCCACTCTGGCTCTGGTCAAAATAAGAGATGGATGAAAAGGCATTGCTAATGCAAACCCCTATCATGCCTGGGGCCTTTCCCCTGCACAATTATCCCGCCTGGATTATTCCTCCAGGACTGTGACTGATTTACACACTACAGGAGTGTAACTCATCTGGGAAATGAGCACAGCTTTTTAATTATTCTCCGTGCTGCGTTATCACCCTCAGGGTTTGGGTCAGACCTGCTGTGCTCGGTGCTGCACATTGCAGGACTACAGGATGGTGCCCACCAAAATTATTTCATGCTCACCCAAATTGTGTTGTGCCTACCTTACAAGTTGGGCAGAAAAGCAACTAGCAAGCTAAGTAGAAGCTCTAGTAAGATGGCTGCAGTTCAAATGATGAACAGTTGTCATAGCATCCTACCTGTCTTGCCATCTTCAAGAGTTTGAAGGAGTCACTGCCCAAAAGGAGTTTGAAGGAGGAAGCTTGGTGTGAGCATTGTGGGGAGCTGCACAGTAAAAGCCTGACAGTGTTGGCTAAAATTATTATCTGAAAGCATAAAAAAAAAGGACAGTGTTTTAGGAAGAGGTCTGATAAGGAGGACAAAGATTTTATGTGGAATATTATAGGAAGGAAGCAATGGACAAAGGTGACAGGAGACAGCATGGAGTCTGGATGATTCAGTCCCTTGTGGACCCAGAGCTGGGCTGGGGAGGGAGAGACCCTGCTGCTTGCTGGGGTGGAAGCAAATGGAACAATCCAAAAATACAGTGTGGGCCATCCACTCCCAAACACAATTATACATCAAAACAACACTCTCCATTACAGGTGCAGCAAGCAGCAGTAACAAGGAACTAGTCTGCCACAGGCTGGGTCACTACAGACTTCACCACCATCAAGGGGAAAAAATCCTAACACACACCCCCACACACTCACATAAAGCTAACCACAATTAATTTCCAAAGACCTCATCCACTTATGATGCATCTGATGTGCAAACTGTTTGAAGTGGGTAGCATGCCTCTGACCTTCCCACCCGGGCCATCCATGCCTCAGCATCTCCGGAATGGGGACAAACACAGAGGACACAGACAGCTCCAAGCTGCAGCACCTGCTTTCATCCAGTGCATCTATCTGAGAATTATGCTGCAGGAGGGGACCCTCACTGGCTACAAGAGGCATGAGCTGGCCTTCAAAATTCTGGTTTTGCACTTAGAAGAAATTAAGAACTGTAAGAAAGAAGGACAAGAGAAAAATAAGCAGTTCTGCTCTGCTCAGACAGGCAATGTATGGGGGAGTCACACCTGTACTGAGGGGCTACTCTCCATTTCCCTTCTGAACCTGGCAGTCCCAGATATTAGGTGACAATCATCTGTGAATTCAGATTTACAAGATTCCTCGCCTGGCCAATAAAACTGGGAGGGATATAGAGAGACATCCATAAATGACGTATTTTCATACTTTGTGCAACTCGTCCCTGCAAAGTGCTATTGAGCAGCTAAGCAATTTACATCTAGTAATGAAGTGTTTTTTAATCAGTCAGATCAATTTGTGAAGAAGTGGTGTATTAGGTATAGCCATACAGCAGAGATCCTTATAGCAAAGGTTTAGAAGCAATTGCTCCCTGACCCACTGAACACTGCATTACAATAGAAGTTTGTATTCTATTAAGAGTTAATAAGTGACCAAAATCTAGACTAATACACTGTCAAGGGTCATTATCATTACAGGTTCTTGCTATTTTTTCCAGTGCCTTTCTCTCTGCCCTTCTTGCTACATATGGAAAACCTATATCAAGATGGTTGTCATGGCAATGAAAAGATTTGCATGTGTCTTATCTATTTAAATACCTTCTTATGGTTTATAACTACCATAATGCATCCCTCCAGCCCTGCTCATTCCTAATTTAGAGCTAGCCCAGTGTGTTTGAGGTCAGCCATACCATCAAAAGCATGTTGGCTAGAGAACTCCAAAGCTACTGTCCAGAAGATAATTGTTTTATGCAAGTAAAAAATGAACAATGGTGACATGCTCATCTATGACTTGTGCAATCCATTTGTGCTGGGGCTGGATCCAGTCTGTGATTGCATGCCTGGCAAGAGCATTCTCTGCCGCATCCACCAGACAGAGCCTCATTAGTTTGATGGTCTTTTTTGATGCCAGTTTCTTTTGGTCAGGCCTGAAGCTAGTTTGAGATGAGGCTGATATTCTGAGAAGCCACCCTGTAAAGCTCTGCTCTGCGTGCACGAGTGTGCACGCGTGTGTCAGCACATGTCATTGTGTATGTGTACAGTTGCAGAGAACTGAAGAAAATTGTTCTCCTCATCAAAGTCACTAATTTTTGGAAGAGTGAATGAAAACTCCTTTTTGCACTCCTTTTGTCATAGCATGGCCAGGCTCAAAAAGTGGTGGCGAATGGAATGAAATCCAGTTGGCAACTGGTCACTAGTGGTGTTCCTCAGGGCTCACTGTTTGGGCCAGTTCTCTTTGATACCTTTATCAATGCCCTAGACAAGGAAACTGAATGCACCCTCAATGAGTCTGAAGATGACACTTAATTGTGTGGGTGTGTTGATCTACTTGAGGATAGGAAGACTCTGCCAAGAGATCTGGACAGGCTGGATTGATGAGCCAAGGTCAGTTGTATAAGGTTTAACAAAGCCAAGTGCTGGGTCATCCACTTGGGTCACACCAACCTCATGCAACAAAAAAGACTTGGGGCAGAATGGGTGGAAAGTTGCCTGGCAGAAAAGGACCTGGGAGCATTGGTTGACAGCCATGAGCATGAGCCAGCAATGTGTCCAGGTGGTCAGGAAGGCCAACAGCATCCTGGCCTGTATCCTGATAGTGTGGAATAGTGTGGCCAGCAGGAGTGGGGAAGTGATCATGCCTCTGTACTTGGCACTGGTGAGGCCGCATCTTGAATGCTGTGTTCAATTGTGCACCCCTCACTACAAGAAAGACATGGAGTTGCTGGATTGTGTCCAGAGAAGGGTAACTAAGCTGGTGATGTGTCTAGAGAACAAGTCTTATAGGGAATGGTTGAGGGAAATGGGATTGTTTAGCCTGGGGAAGAAGTCTTGAGGGCAGATATCATTACTCTCTACAACTACCTGAAGGGAGATTGTAGTGAGGTGGGAGTCAGTCTCTACTCCCCAGTATATGGTGATGAGAGGAAATGGCCTAGAATTGTGCCAGGGGAGGTTTAGATTGGATATTAGAAAAAAAGTTCTTTACAGAAAGATTGATCAGGCATTGGAATAGGTTGCCCAGGGAGGTAGTGGAGTCACCATTCCTGAAGGTGTTCAAGAAACATGTGGACATGGCACTTTGGGATGCAGTTTAATGGCCATGGTGGTGTTAGGTCAACAGTTGGACTTGATGATCTTAGAAGTCTTTTCCAAACAAAATAATTCTATGATTCTATAACATGAGCACATAACCATGTTGAGTTCAGTACCAATGGTATTTTGGGAATTAAATTTTCAAAATAACTTGGCAAAGATTTCAATGAGTTGGACTAAAATGATCCAAACCTACCTACCACAAATCTAAATTCTTCCTTTCTTCAGGCCTTTGCACCTCACCTAGTTCTGTCAAGAATACACTGGACTGAGAGCACATGAGGCTGAGGGAGCTGGGGTTGCTTAGCCTGGAGAAGAGGAGACTCAGGGGTGACCTTATTACTTTCTACAACTACCTGAAGGGAGGTTGTAGACAGACGGATGTTGGTCTCTTCTCCCAGGCAGCCAGTACCAGGACAAGAGGACACAGTCTCAGGCTGCGCCAGGGGAGGTTTAGGTTGGATGTTAGGAAAAAGTTCTACACAGAGAGAGTGATTGCCCATTGGAATGGGCTGCCTGGGGAGGTGGTGGAGTCACCATCACTGGAGGTTTTCAGGAGAAGACTTGATGGGGTGCTTGGTGCCATGGGTTAGTTGTTTAGGTGGTGTTGGATTGGTTGATGGGTTGGACGCGATGATCTTGAAGGTCCCTTCCAACCTGGTTTATTCTATGTATTCTAATCAAAACACATTTTGAGGAGATCTTTGGAGAGACGAGTAAATATTTTACACACAGAGCAGAAGCTGCTCTTCATCAGCAGACAGCAATACCTGTGTTACTCTGCTTCCCTCTTTTATCTTTTTTGCGTTCAGGAGTTCATTCTTTGTTGCTACATTCAAATGGTTGCAAAGGTACATATGGCTATTACTGCATAAATCCATAAAGCACACAAGGCAGCGTGCAGTTTGAAAACACAAAGAGAGGTAACAACAACAAACACCATGAAAGGCTATCTGTGAAATCCAAAACACCAGACTCTTCAGTCCTCTTTGATCTCCCTGACTCAGGGTTGTGGTTTTTCAGGATGTCCACAGATTAAAACTACTCCTTTCAAATACTTCAAGATCTACTAAGGATTTGTTTTCTGGCAAATTGTATGCTGTTCCTACCAGAGATAAGTAACAATATTGGAAATGTTTAATAATTTTGTAATTGACTGCTTTGTTACCAGTATTGGTATCGCTTGACCACATTTACAGATTAGAAATGTATTTTTTCCTGGAGATAATTTATATTTGCATTCACAGGCTGAGGAAATGCCACCTATTCCTGCAGCAGTAAATCAGAAACCATTTACCCTGCCAATACAGTCAGACAATGTTTATGTGCAGGACTACATTTATTGTTTGACTAATCTGTATGGGGTAGATTTTCTATTGCATTTCAATAGCTCATCTACTTCAGACTGTTGTGAACTTTCTAAAGATGTGTTTTCACTCATAATAACAGATCTTGGAGTGTAGTAATCTGGAACTGAAGTTTCAGTGACATATTTATTCAACTAGCATTTTGCATGAGGCATTACTGCAAACATTATCATATATGTGTGAGTGCGTGTGCGAGTGCGTAAATACATTATACTTACATATGCATCTGACAAAAGCTTTGAAAGATAATTCCTGCAATTTAGTAAACTAAGGATTTCAAGTCAAGCATCAGTTTCTGAGTGTTTTTCATCATGGATTTCACAGCAGATGACCTGACAGCTAATCTCATGATCTGAATTGCACTCCACTACACATACCCACACAAACTGCCATCAGACCTTCAAAGGATCACCCTGCTTTCACATGCCATGGATGCAAGTCCACGCTGCTGATGTCCAGAAGTCCAGACTGACCTCCTCACCCCCTTTCTGGGAAACATTCCTCCTGCCAGAAGCTCATTCTTGCCGACAAACAGAGCAGGACCAGCGGGCACTCACTGAAAAGGGACAAGAGAGGGGCTGTGAATGGAGTGTGTCTGGTACAACAATGCCAGACAATGCCTGTGAATGGGGTTGAAAACTATGCTTCTGTTAGAGGAGCTGCCAGCAGCTTCCCTGCCCCCTCTCTCCCTTCATTTAAGGGTCTCTGCTCCTCTTTCGAAAATATGTCATACTCCAAAGCCATACCAAATAGCTGGACAATGTCAATAAGGTGCTGTGTTTCAGAAAGGGGGAGGGCACTGGCTAGTAGTGCCTATGACTATATAATTTCTCCAGCACTCCTCCCATTCTGCACCACCTGCTCTGTGTGCCATTAAAAAAGGACAAAAGCAAAGTAAAAATTGGCGTGCAGGTGCTGCTCCTGCATTTGGGTGAGGCCAAATGCACCCGTGTCACCCTGGGATGGGCCCCTGGCCTCTAGTTTTGCCCCCTTTTGAAGAGCAAGGAAAGCACTCCACTAATGAGGTGTGAGGTTCAGACCTGGCTTTATTTCTCTTTGGTTTAAGCTGTGGGTTTTGGAGGAAAACAAAGAGTAAAAGGAACCATGTATCTACACCATGATATGCTTCTCCCATCTGATTCATAGTAAAAGAAATGGCTTACTTAACAGTGAAGTGCAGAAGGTGCTAAGAAATTTTATAGGCTACAGCTAAGCTCTCATCTCATTTATACTTAATGTAGTCCAGGTAACTCTTCTGAAAACAGGGGAGTGAGTCCCAACTTTTATGGTAAAGATCAGTATTCAGTTCAGAGTGCTATATAAGTTTGGAAGCTATTTGGACTATTTTTTCCTTGTCTGAGAACATAGAAAGTTGCACTGGAAATATTGAATGAAAATTAAATTGAAAACATATTTCTAATATTTATTACTAGTACTAATCTTGGGTGATCATTTTGTCTACAAGACAAGAGTTTGCTACTGGCACTTACCCCTTAGGTCAGATTGGTGCAAAAAACAAAACAAAGAAATAACAGAGCTGCAGGGGCAGTACAGTACTTATGCCAAGCCACAGAAAGGATCTGCTGGATTCTCTCCTGGTGTCAACAGGACCCCTGGAGCCAGCACAAAAAGCCACAGTTTTCTAGGAAAATAGCCTGACATCTTAGGGAAAAATAAACCAAAAACCAGATAAAATGAAAAAGCACCTTGCACTACAGAGCCCAGCATTGATCCCAGCTGCTTCAAGCAAAGCAAACAGACCGCTTCCCCAGCTGCAGAGTGTCCTGGCAGGGCAAGAGCCTCCTCCCTGGGCACCTTTTCCCCCCTTGCCAAGGACAAGGCACCTGGCTGGGGAGCTATTGTGGCCAGCTGGGATGCTTGGCAGCTGGGGGTGAGATAAAGCAGACACCAGGCAGTTTTATAATATGGAGGTGGCTGGCCTGCAAAGCAGGAAAGTGTAAAGGTTGTTTAAAACCCACAGCTTTCTTTTGTTGTTGGGTTGGTGTTCGTTTTCCCTCTCCTGGAGTATGTGCTGTGGGCAGAGCAGACCCTCTGGCCCTGAACCTGCAATGCCCACAGGACCACCAAAGCTTACATGACTTGAACAGATAAAAACACTGGGGAAGAAGGGGAGTAAGTGGGAGGTAGAAACAACAAAGTTGAGGGTTTAAAATTATTTTTCTTTTAATGCATGCCCCTCTCTGTTTAGAACATGTGTTTCTGTTGTATGGAGGGATATTTTACACCCAGTGGGAGCTAGATTTGCAGTAAGATTTGAGTGCATTGAACTAGGAACACACCAGTCTGGATAGAAGTAACATGCCTCTTCCTGGTTTGGTGACCATCCGGTGGTGACCTCTGAAGCTTTACATCCTGGGGAAAAAGTGATGTCTCTTCTACCCTGCTCACCCTGAAAGCTCAGCCCCAGCCAGCAGCTCCCACTAACTCTGGAGGCAAGACAGGGACTGAGGGAGGGGGAGAGACTTCCCCTCCTCCCTGGACTCGTAACCAGCTAAGTTTTTTGTCTCGTTATGCCTTTTAACGCAAGTAAATCCAAATAACTGGGCAGTAATGAATTATAAATGGAACAAAAATGAATATACTATTAATACTACTCCCAGAAGAGGATAAAAGGGATCAGCAGCTTTATCCCATGGTGCAGCTGAGAACTGACAAGCAGGCTGGGCTGACATTCAGAGGCCACTCTGTTTTCATAAGGGAAAGAAAAATCTCTGGTGAAGGCAAGGCAATATTTTCACTGTTTCCACAGCCCCATGCTCGAGAGCCCCAGCTGCAGCCCTGTGCACCACAGCTCGTTCCAGCAGACCATGGCTGCTTCCTCTGAAATAACTGCCTGTAAGAGGCACGGTTCTAAAATGGATGCAGAGAAGATGCTCACTTTGCAAATGAACAAGCTCTCCCTCTGCTTCTTTGATGAAATATGCTTGTATAAAACAGGCAGTAAACAAAATTCAGTGCTTAACAATCTCCAGGCCTTTCTGAACTCCCACAGACCCCTATGGCTGCTGCAAGGTGATGGGAAGGAAAACAAAGCTGAAAGCACAGCCTGCCCTGGCACTGACCTTCCCGCAGCCAGGTGCCACAGGGCACTCAGGCTTCCGACAACACCCTGGCATGGCCAACACTGCTGCTTCACTGGAATGCCAGAAGATAAGGGCAGTGTTTTCTGAAAGCAGGTTTGAGAGAGGGGAAAGGGTGCAGATGCACGGTGAGGGAGGCCCTGTCTCCTGACCCTCCAGAGCAGGTAACGGGATCCGCAGGGATCATAGAACCACAGAATCATCTGATTTTTATTTTTACCTCTGCATATAAGGACTGATTTGGGGAGTTGCTAAGCACTGAGGAAAGTAAACTAGACACGTGCTTAACCTCTTTTATGTACTTTAAAGTACAGTTAAACTCCATCAAGTGCTGAAATCCAAAAGGTTTCAATCCAAGACACTTCCACAGTTTTTCACATATTCTGTTGTATGCCTGGAGCAGCCAGCTCCAGGGCATACTCATGGGCCCAGTGCAGCTCAGCAGTCACAGCATCTCCAGGAAAATCCCAAGGCTTGATCTGAACTGTAGCATGCAGAAGGAAAAATAGACTTTGATGATGGTCTGCAGTGGAGTTTCTTTGGTCATCAGTCTGAGGTAGCAGGTACCCAAAGATTCAGGAGAAGTGCATGTGCTAGGATGCTGTAGCAGGGGCTTAATCCTGTTACATTAAAGCCAGTGTGAAGCTTTTCCTTGACATGAGTGGGACCAGCATATTCAGTTCAAGATGGGCTACAAATTTTGCAAAACACCAGGAGGTCGTTTTAAAAATCAACATGGCTAATCTGGGCAGAAAGAAATTAGGTGCTGCATTTTTGAGGATGTGTAACTAGAAGCATATGAAAGCAGACAGATTTTCTGCTCAATGGACACATGCTTGGGCTACAATTAGCCTCTCTGATGCACTCCCATCATCTTCTTTGTCTTTGATTTGGTATGATCAATTTTAGCATGCCAGGAGGCACAGAGAGCAGCCATATAGGGACTGAAGTCGAATCATTGATAGCATTTTGAGTAAAGGAGAAGAAGCCAAAGCTTCAGCCACATCAGATGATGATGATCCAACTTTTCCCAGAGCTAAAGGGCCTACAGCCCTGGTGAAGATCAGGCCAAGCAAGTGTATGTTCACATCACATAAGCCAAACTGAAATAAAGTACCTGTCTGTAATACTTGTGGGTGGTCTTGCTCCTGAGCTGTCCTGTCCTCCCAGGGACATTCCCATGGTGGTGGGACACAAGGGATGGCACAAGGTGACACAAAGGGAGATGTTTGAAGCCAGGTGATTAATGGAGCTAGGTTTTTGTCCCTGTCCATCTGGGGAAATTGCAGGTCTCAGGGGAAGCTGCAAGATGCTCTGCACCCTGGCTAGCAGCGGTGAAAAACTGTTCTGTAGCTGTTACCTATGACCTCATGTGCCCAAATGACTGCTGGTCCCAGCCTGCTGGCCCTGCAGCCTGCTTGTCTTGGGATGGTCAAGTACCCTCTAGCCATCAGGAGCAGCTCCCCATCCCACAGACAGGGTACTAATGTAACCATAGAGACCAGCCCAGCTCTGGTCACCATGGAAACGCCCAGCGGTGCTCAGGTTGGTGATGCTCAGGTACTGAGGGGAGCGGCAAGGGGGCTGTCCCCTCACTGACCACACAGGGCTTAGAGCATGACCTTGACTCCGGGACAACAAACAAAACCCAAGCAAGCATCATGGTGGCAATTCAGGAATACCTCACATCTCTTCACACTTTCTTCTGTGCAACATGGTGTTCCATCAAGCCTGATAAAATGCCCCAAAGCAACCACAAGAAGAGAAAATAAAATGTGGTGTTCATGACAATACTGAGTGGTTACATAAAACTTTGTTCCAGCTGCACTGGCTGGCTCCAGCTCACAAAAAGCATGGGTCCAATGCTGCTGCTTTGCAAGACAAACACAGTCCTCAGGCCTGAATGAGTGTGGAAAATGTAAACTTAAAAACTAAATTTCTTCAAAGGATACTAAGTGTTAATTGTCATTGCTGCTGCTCTCACCCATGATGTTTTGTGTGAGAAAGAAAGAGCTCATTTAAACCAAGAAAGGTAGCAGGATTCACACTGGAATACACATGCACCTATGTACTGGTGGATTTATTTACTGCTTTATTGGATGTGCACTCAGCCCTAATTGTCAGGCTGTGTCCACTCAAGTCATCAAAAAGGAAATTAAAAATTACCAGAAATAAAAAAAATTCTGGATATTTCTACCACAACTTAAATAAGCCCTATATATTCTGAGTTCTCTTTGTAGTACAATATGGCATTGCATCTCCACAGCCCTCATCATGGATAGCAGGGGAATATTCCAGTAATTATATCAAATCCCCAGTGTATTTTGAGGTGAACTATCTAGAATAACCAATTTTACTAATGTGTCACTCTTCTGTCTCATAAAGTAGGAGTCAATGGGCTGTAAGAGATGCAGTGTGGGCACCTGTTCATACTGGGACCCAGGAGGTTACCTGCCTTGTGAGAGATTTGAGTAGCAGGATCTGTACACACACAGCTTGGTGCCCATCACCATGAATATCCCAGTCCTTGCTTCTCTGCCTGAGTTTGTGTGCTAGCTTGACTGCCTTCTCTTCAATATTCTGCCATGCTTTCAAGGAAAACAACTTTTGGAAAAGGAAAAGGAAAAGGAAAGAGAAAAGGAAAGAAAAGAAAAGAAAAGAAAAGAAAAGAAAAGAAAAGAAAAGAAAAGAAAAGAAAAGAAAAGAAAAGAAAAGAAAAGAAAAGAAAAGAAAAGAAAAGAAAAGAAAAGAAAAGAAAAGAAAAGAAAAGAAAAGAAAAGAAAAGAAAAGAAAAGAAAAGAAAAGAAAAGAAAAGAAAAGAAAAGAAAAGAAAAGAAAAGAAAAGAAAAGAAAAGAAAAGAAAAGAAACAGAAAAGAAAAGAAAAGAAAAGAAAAGAAACAGAAAAGAAACAGAAAAGAAACAGAAAAGAAAAAAGAAAATAGAGGGGAGGGGGAGGGGGAGGGGGAGGGGAAACAGCATAAACTGTCAGTCTTGAATTTAAGGCACTAAACTTTGCCTTCCGCTTTAAAGGAGAATGGCATTAAAAAAAAAAAAAAAAAAAAGCACACACCCCTTGCCCTGAGCCCTCCAAAGCCTAAAGTCTTGAAAGAGATAAGTCATTTTAGTCTTCTCTGCACCCAAATGTCTCCTACTGACTGTAAAATCTGTAGGGACATCCTTGCGAAATAAAAATTCCTGGAACAAACTCCAAAGCAATTAAGCCAATGTTAGTTTTTTTCATAGCATTACAATGATTGCATTGTGTCATAAAAACACTACAAATTATTGAAAGGGGGTTTCAGATTAATATCATGGTAATGTACACAATTTCAAGACAAGTGTTGTACTGACCAGCTGATCCAGGGTTTGCTTTGTTGGCATCTGTGATGAGATCGCTGCTGTGATGAGCAGCCTATAGCCACAGACATACTTATTTTTTTAAGGGTGAAAATACTGGGTTTTGTTTGACTTTTTTTCCCCCCTTGCTTTTATGGTGCAATGTGATATTTCCTACATTGCTTGACTAATGAAAAATAGTTTAGCTTTAAAAAAAAAAAAAAAAAAAGTATTTGATACATCCCTTGTATTCAGTAATTTTACTATCTACAGAAATGGTTTAATTGCATAGATCTTGTCCACAAGGTCAGTAAGAAGAAAATTAAAGGGACTTTGATTCTGATTCACTGTGACTTCCTTTCTCCACTCTAGTACTGTTGAAGGTGGTTCTCCATCACAACATAATTTAGATTCACTTTAAAGACACTTCATGGGGCATGGGGAAATGTGGGCTCCATTGTTGATGGCACAAGTGAATTCTAGCTACAAGGCTAGAATTAAGGAGCTTTGTCAGTAACTGGAATCAGATATGTAATAAAAGACAAACCCCTAAAAAAATGGGCAACGCTGGTGTTTAGTGTACAAATTTAAACATCTTCATTTTCTACCCTACCTATGCAGAAGCAGCAGAGATTAAGATTTTAAAATATTTTATGTCTTGTTCCTCCTTATCTCAGTCTGATCCTATGGATGTTAATTGTGCAAAATGCCTGTTTCATAAGACTCTTGATTATCATGTGTGAAACTTGCCCTGATTAATCCTGAGCTTGCCCCAGGGCTGTAGATAGCTGCCAACACAGCAGGATGACATGTCTGCTGCCAGCAGCTTGCAGACCATGGGCAGGCTGAGCCACCAAAACACAACTTTGGTCAAGGAAGAGAGTCACACACCTCCTAACTGGCCCTCATCCAATGCAGTCCTCCTGCAGACTCACTTTCACCAAGGTCTTGTTTTGTAAAACCAAGTGCAAGGCAGGCGTCACATTTTTCTGCAGGGCTGGGGGTTCAGGAAGGAGAAATTCTCCAAAGTGAAATAGTCAGTGAGAAAAAAAAAAAATTAGAGAGAAGCAGGCTGTGGCTACAGGAAAGCATATTTCTTTAAATAAACCTCAGGAAGTTTTGTTACTTTAAATTTTTCAGCTGCTGCCCTCTGAAGAAGCACACGTTTCACTTTATCATGTAAAGGAAAGAGTAAACTGAGCACCATAAATCGGAGTTGCACTTACAGAGAAGGTGCTGTTTATCTGTCTGATATTTAGACTGACCTTTGCTGGGTTGTGGAGTTTGTCTGTCTGCAAATCCTCAAATCTCAAACAGAGAACACTCTGCCGAGAACCAACTGACCCGCAGGGAGATGAAATATTATCTTCTCCACTGTATACAACTTTTTCCCTGGGAGACTCACCAGCACCAGGGCTTTGTCTCCAGCCTCTCACAGGGTTATGCACCCATCCAGCTACAGCACACTCTGCCAGCCATCACCCATGGGTGCTCAGTGGCCCCATTGCTGGAGCTCCGACCCTTCTCTCTATGCCAGCACCACAGTTCCCGCCTGAGCCAATCTCATCTGTTTGATCAAAGATGCTAAATCTTGCATTTCCTCACATATACTAACTCCAGCCCTAGATTATCTGTGGTGTTGCCTGTTTCTGTTCCCATTGTTCATATACAGTGGTGACACCTGAGCAAAGTCCCACCAGGAGAAGTCTCAGAAGCCAATACATGCAGCTCACATCCCAATTTGTTTTACTAGCCCTTTTTCACAGTGTTGTTTCATTCCCTCCTTAAATCATTGTAGGTTTTTTCTAAATCATCCCTTGGAAGATGATCATGCCACAAAGATGGCATCGGCGCTACTTTTGTTATCCCAAGAAAAATGTATTGCTATTTTTTTGCCAATCGTCTCCATTGCCAGTGTTTAAGATTCAGTGCTGGAGCTCATGCTTTCCCCTTGCTTAGCCTTCCAAAGCCTTTTGCAAACATTTAAATAAACAGCCCTAGGAAGTAAGTATTAATAAATACATTTTACAGAGCTTGATTTAGTCCAGCCAGTAGGAGTTATGCACACACGAATTAGTAGCAGACTCAGAAAAGCAGCCCATGTGCCTCGAGTCCAAGCGCTGCCAGACAAAAGCTGGCTGCAGTCACTTCTCCAGCATCCCAGAAAAATGGGCTCACACTGCACCAGTCAGTCCCTTCACAAACTTCTTGCATGAGCATAAGCTCCATGAAATAGTGAGGTTCACCGAAGTGGGTTGAAATTCAACATACCCTGATTCCCTGCCATCCATCCATCCACCCATACAAGACACTCCATCCAGTGCAACACCTCTGGTCCTTCCCTCCAGTCACAGGAAGAATACCCTAATGAGTTAACACTAAATGAAGCAACAGCCAAGATTTGTGAATGAGCAGGCCAGAGGACTGTCAGACCAATCTTCACACAGTGATGGCTTATTCACAAAAACTAGGCTTTGAACAACCTAATTAGGACTAAGAATACATCATCTGGACAGTACTGAGAAAAGTGAAATATGTTGCAGTCACTGATGCTTTTCTATTGTTTCCCCATATCAGCTGAGCAGCCAAATAAACCTCTTCACCCAAGCAGGAAAAGGGCACAGCAGGCTCTATGCCTCTGCTTTTATAACCTAGGAACACCCCGGTGAAAACCACAGGATGAGGTGCACCCTGGTCCTTTCCTGTGTTAAAAATCCAGCCCATGTGTGATAACCCCATCCACCAAGACCTGAGCCAGATCAGGTGGCAGACACAGTAATCACTCCATTCTCTCCCTAAAGCTAAAGTATAGGACTGAAACTTAGCCTTAAAACCCCCTGTAAAGATGCATTTTGGGGTACAGTACCCATAGGCAGCAGCAGCCCAACCATCACACTTTGCTTAAGTCACTTCAACTGATACCCTATGCTGAGGACAATGTAGGGCTGTGAGAGGGAAGGGACAGACTGCAAGAATTTTGTCCAGCATCACAGTAATCAGAGAGCTGAGCACATTTCCCTTACCACTGAAGTTTTCCCAGCCCACATCTCCACACTGGTGGCTCCCTGCCACCAGTCAAAAGGCAACAGAAGTAAGCTGGAAGAGTTAATCCTCCAGGATTTAAGCACAGATGGAGCCAGAGAAGACTTTCCTTTAAAAGTACAATTGTTGTTCAGTTTCCCCCAGGTACAGATTCATTAGCTCCTGACTGGCTCTTCTTGCTTGCTGACTACTTCTGGAAAAAGCCATTTACCCTGGTGAATGTCAAGGTTAGTTCAAACTGTCCTTGTCATCAGTCTCTTTGGCAGAAGGTCAGGGAGAAGCTTTCCTCAAATGGGCAGCATCAAACAAAGCAGAGCCTGACTTAACTCACCGAAGAAAAGGAGACCTTCCCTGCTAGGCAGTAAACATTCCTCTGGGCAAAGAGGACAAGAGATTAACCCCCCTCTCTCCTCCCAAATCCTGTCAAACTGCCTTCAGCTAGCAACCTATGTACCCATAGAGCTGATCACATCCTCATCTTCCTTTGCTGGGCAAGACCACATTTGTGTGCTGAATCTTGCAGAGAAGACTAAACCTCAAAAGATGTTATCCTAGCAGAAGCTTATGCCACCTTCACTAAAATGATTGGGTTTTTTAATTTAATTCTTACATATCCAGCACCACAAGCTTTATCACTAGGTTATATGGGAATCATTACAGCACATAAGCAAACTATAACCACCCATTTTATGCCTGTTAGCTTCAATTCCTAGAGTGCATGCTGTGATGTCTTCAAGGTGGTTGGGAACCACTCTATAAATGCAAAAAGAAGCACATGTGGTACTTAATGGGGGGGGGGGGGGGGGGGGGGGGGGGAAGTATCCTGCAAAGCCTCTCTCCCCTTTTGTGTGCTGCAAGTAAGGTGGCTCCAGGGATAATTAATGTTTCGAGGAAACAGTTCTGGAGGTAACACTTTGATAAGAATGTCATGGGTAAATAACAGGAAAAGCTGTCCTGCACCTGGAATGGGCTTTGTCCACAGGGCTTTGGCCCAAGAAAATGAATGGAAAAGCAAGAGGGGAGACTTTCAGTGCTCCTTTCATGCTCTCTGTTCACATGGGAAGAATTAGAGGAATTTTTCAGCAGGAGGGAGTGGGCATAAATTATGAACAGCCTCAACACAGAAGAATACTGAGGTTTTGACCACTTGATCTTGCAGCGTTACCAGCTTGCTTCTAGGGTTTCACTCTCAACTCTGCCCACTTTGAGGCCACAGCATATGGGTCAGCTCCAAAGGTGCTAGACAGAAAGCTACCTCTGCCACCCTGACATCTGTCTGAGATACCTGAACGAACAAGGAAAGCAGAAAGGATGGACATGTTCCCATTGCAAAAATACAATGCAGAGCACATCCATGGCAAACACTACAGACACTATGAGGAAAAATATAGATTAAGGAAATCAAGTCTTCAATGTTTGCTGTCATACAACATTTCTTAGCCAAGTGACTGACAGTCTTCTGTAAAAATCTCTAGAAGTCTTAACAGAGAACAAAAAGGTCTTGATATTATGCAACTTCATCTCAAAATCTTTTTGGAGCTTGCATTAACTTTTGAGATCTCTTTCACCTGGACACTGGAGAAGCTTGGTTTGAGAGTTCTGGTGCAGAAGAGCTCTCCTGTAAAGAAATCCTTACCTACAGTCAACTAGACATAAACCAGTGCTTTAAAGTTTAGACACTCTGAGGCTCTTCAAAGAAGATCTATTTTGAATCAGTATTTCAGCCATGGTCAAACACAACACCCAGACCTTACTACAGACTTCTCTACCCTCAGAACAACAAACATGGTTTATGGTATTTCTAATTTGTTGGTGTTTCTGAGAGATGAGCAAATCAAAAATGCAAATGGCTTCAGCCCTCAGGTCAAGCAGGCAATCTGTGCCAGTGTGTGAAGAAAATGTGTATGACAGTTCACAAAATGTTGCTTCCAGGAATAAGAGTTCTCAGTTTCCTAATAAGCTAATGGTGGGCTTAAAGAGGGTGCTATGAATTGCTCTCTCCCTCCAAATTTCCTCTGGCTGCAGCTGGAGAGCAGACCCTGAAACTATACAGCCTGACTCTGTTAGGAGAGAGCTCTATCTACCTCAGGGCCCAGACTTGGACCTTCTTTTGGTTACCACATGTTTCAACATCTGTCTGAGTTGCCATGGATGGGATTCAAAAGAACTTGTGAATTTTACTTGTGTGCAAATGAGATCCTGCAAAAACTCCTTTCCTGATTTTATTGTCTGCAAGGCTCTTTCCACAATAATTCTCTAGTTGTAACACACTTCTGTAAAATGAAGCCAGAGATATACAAGACCTGTCCTGTCTGCTTCCATTAGAGATGGGGAGCATGCCTATCAGTTTGAAAGTAGGTCAAGGCCTTTTCATGTTCATTCAGTTTTCACGTTTCATTTTTATACACATGTACATACATATTATAGGTGGGGCTGAGAGCACTGTCTATTACTAAGGTTGCATGACACTTCCCATTATAAGAGACTGTTTCAGTTGCTTATAACTTTTCCAAACTCAAAACAGACTTTATCTGTAATTTCAGCTTCCAGCTGCTGGAAGAGGGGCCTCAGACAGAAGAATGGGAATTGTTTTTAACCTGGGTATCTCCAGGTCTGGGTGACACAGAAAATGAAACAACTTCATTTAAAAAGGGTGGAAGAGGACATGTGAGGAAGACTATGAAGATGGAAAGAAATTAATGGAATAACAGGTCAAGCAAAACTGAAGTAGGGGATGGGAAAGAAAGATTATGGCTGGTCTTGCTGGGTGGACATAGACTCTGCAGTCTACCCACTCACTGTCCTTAAGATTAAATAAGCATCATTATTCAGCATTATTCAAAACAAACTGAGAAAATGCATTGGCACCTAGATAGAAGAGTGGTTTTCTTACCCACAATTGTATTGCTGACCTCTGCTACAAAAAACATGAGTCTGCATTGACAAAGACTACCTGACTAAGGAGAGGAAAGAACTACCAGAACAAGAGGACACAGTCTCAGGCTGTGCCAGAGGAGGTTTAGGCTGGAGGTTAGGAGGAAGTTTTACACAGAGAGAGTGATTGCCCGTTGGAATGGGCTGCCCGAGAAGGTGGTGGGGTTGCCGTTGCTGGGGGTGTTCAGGGCGAGGCTTGACAGGATGCTTGGTTGCATGGTTTAGTTGATTAGGTGGTGTTGGATGATAGGTTGGACACGATGATCTTGAAGGTCTCTTCCAACCTGGTCTATTCTATTCTATTCTATTCTATTCTATTCTATTCTATTCTATTCTATTCTATTCTACCAAAGGAAGCTGGCCCAATCAACAAGAAATCATGGGCAAGTGCTCACCTTGTGCCCCAGTGCCCGCAGAAAGGCAGATGAGAACTGAGGTGTCCCAAACTCATAGTCAGCTCTGGAAATGCAACTTGAAGCTTTAAAAACAAAATAAAGAAAAAATTGAGATTGTTAAGCAATATGAGACTGGGTGCAAATGGGAGAAGAGTAAAACAAGCCTTTTGCTTTCATGCTTGGAGCTGGGAGCAGCAAGAGCATATCACAGTAGGAACATACCACCGTGGAGATAATTTATGTCAAATTGAAGCTCTGCATTGATAGACAGATAAGTACAATAACAATTATAATAATAAAAGCCAGGCTCTAGTACATGCTGTGTGTATGGACATTCGTCGCCCTTGAAAATATCAAGAGGATGGTAGAGCTCTCTGTAACTATCACTCAGTGAGCTAAAAAATGAGTGAACTAAAAATGCGCGTGTGTTTCCAGATGAATTAAAGAGAGGGGTTTCCCAATGCAAAGTCTTAAACACAGCTTTGAAATAGCAAGTAGACTGTGATGCACTAGAAGATGCCACTGTGGTTTTGCAAAAGGAAGAAAAGGTATTATTTAGAAGGATTCACACATGATATAGAAGTGGATGTCACTTTAAAGTTGTCTTAACCAAAGGGTATTTAATGTTGCAGATTCAAGGTGTTTGCTTGTGCTGTTGGTAAAAGATAGTGCTAAGAACTGTTTTGGACCAGACCCAGAGTTTTGACTTGCCCCAGAGTTTGAAGCAGACTCCAGGAATACTGAGTCACTACACTCCTCTGACTCACTAGGCAATGGAAATGGTGAAATCTAAGACCAAAGCCACTGCCAAAGACTAAATAGAAAATAGGGTTAGGAAGGGATACAAAAATAATTCCTCAGGGTTTAGAGCAACCTCTAACTACTAGTAGCTTGGATTAAGTCTTCATGTGGACAGACTGTCCTACATCTGCATTCTTGCATCTTGGTGCATCTAGTGTAGACTTAATTCACCACACATCTAATGCAGTGTGGCAAACCATACATGATAACTACATGAAAAGACATGATTTTTCTTCATCTGGAAGTCATTCCTCAAAGGGCAGTAGATCAAAGTTGCACGCTGACTCCTCTGTTTGCGCTGAGAATCTACAGCACTTGGCTGCAACAGACTGTTCTTAGAGGTGAGCTTGGCTACTAAATGTTAATATACCATACATTTTCTTGCAGAAAAAAAATAAATAAAATTTCATACAACAGGAGGAGCAGTAAAAAAATTCAAGTTCTTAAAATTTCGGAAACACCAATCTGAAAGTTGCCTGATCAACTTCAATTTAGGTTCCTTACTTGTACAATGGAATTTTGATTCAGTCTTTAATTACATGATCACTTAATGTTTGTTTCAGAAGATCATTTCCTCATTCAGTGCAAAGCAGTTGCCCAGGCAACCTTCATCTTTGCATTTTCAAATTTTGAGTGCTCAACAGTCTTTAAAAATAAAAAAGAGAGAGAGGGAGAACATTTCTAAGGAATAACTGTGGACTTGGTCTAGGTGGTTTCCTTGGGGACGTGCATTACTTCTCAGAGAGGAATGAAGTTCTCTGTGAAACTGTCCGTTTTACCATGATAATTCTTTGGGCAGCCAATTGTTCTTCCCCTTCCTCAGCCAAAACACTGGAGATGATGAGCACTGCTGAACCATGCTGCGTGGCATCTCTCTCCCAAGGTCACTTGCAGCAGAGAGTACTTGTGTGCTCAAAACATGCTCAAGCCCATCTCCAAATGCATGAAAGCAGCCTCCAAATAAACTAATGAAATTGTAGTTTTAGCTACTAGGGTGATTCTCTGGTTCTCAGCACTCACGCCCTGCATGGGCAGGACAACAGATGCAACTAGCATAGAGTGAGATGTGCTTTTGGCTATCACAGCTTTACGTTAGTTACTGTTCCACCCTGGCCCCCAATTAACTCCCTGCTCCAGCCTCAATTCAATTAGGTTTATGCCCCTGCCCAGTTCTCAGTGTGTTCCAGTCTCACATCAATTCTGCCTGCAGTGATTTAGCAGTGATTTAGCCCCTGTCTCAAATGTACCACTTACCCCCCATGACATTGCAATCATTCTACATTTATTTTCTCCTCTTTTTCATGCTTCTCCCTGCCCCACCTCAATATGAGAAATTTGTCAAAGCATACCCTTTGCCTGCAGTTGTTTTGCTTTCACAAATTAGTGCTTCCCAATAACAAAATGATTCCCTTAAAAATAAAAGGGGGGGAGGGTGGGGGGAGAACCACCACATCTCCTCATAGCCTCTGGTGAGAGCTCTGTGACTTCAGTTCTCCCTCAATTCCACAGTTTCCCTCTTAAGCAGCAACTCCCTCTCCCTGCCAGCACTCTTGGCTTTCTTTTGGGATCTTCAATGCCAGTCAGTGATCTCTATCTTTTTTTTTGTGATGATCAATGTTTTAGGTTTGGTTGCTTGTTTGGGTTTTGGTTTTGTTGGTTGGTTTGGTCCTTTGTTTGTTTGTTATTTTTTTAATTTGGGGAATGAAAGAAGGTTTGCAACCTAAGCTGATTTTGTGCAATTGTGCCTAAACTGCCACAGATAGAGATGCTAGCAAAGTCAGCCTTGTCCTGGGGTCTTGTACTTCAGTACCAGCTTCAGAGCAGATCACAGCAGCTGGCTAGACTCAGGGGTCTGGCTGTTGATGGAGTACTCCAGTAGCAGTAAAAAACTATGAAAATAATAAAGAAAACTTAAGAGCCAAGAACGAACTCCAGCTTTTCCAACTAAAGACTGGGCTTTATCGGGAAAAGCCTGTATGGGCTTTGCCCTCAAGTACTTGAGGTTTATCCCAGAACAATTACAGATGAAGCAACATAAGGTCACAAGAGATTTCCACATTTGCTTTTGTTTACCATTATTTGAGTTCCTTCATGACTTGGGGGCAAAAAGTTGGGCAGCAGGATAAAGACTGACCCAACTACACCTTTGCAAGACCATTCTGCCAGATTTACTCTTCTTGTACTACCTGAGTGAATTTTTCCTAGCTGTGACTCAAATATGACTGTCACCATAAATGGCTCCTTTTCAGCAGTATTAGTGTCAGGGACTGGGGCAGATTTTTACAGTTTAAAATGTGATCTTGTTCCCATTCCTCTCACACGCACATATACACAAAAGGAGAGGGGGGGAAACAATAATCTTTCATATTGTAAGCCCTGTTTCATCATTAATTAAGTTTCCAGCCCCATATGCCAGGTATAGAAGGCAAGCAGGCAATTTCATTATTCTCCATTTCACAGCCAAATAGTCCAAGACACTCAACAGTCAAAAGCTGCAATGAATCTCCAGCACTCCCCACTGAGCACGAAGGCTTGTCCTGCTGTGCTCAGATCTAAGGGGGTTCTCCCATTGATTTTAATAGGAACCAGCTTGGGCCCAAAATAAACTGTTCCTCAGTAGTTTGGAACATCTAAAATTGTCCCTCGCTGAAGGCTAGTGACGAGCTCACAGCTCGAGATGCTGTCTGGCTGGAGGTGACACCATGATGGACAGGTGTCAGCCCAGCATTGCCAGCAGCAAGCTCTGCTCCGAGTGCGGCACAGCTCATTCACAGTTGCACAGATTTAGCGTAAGCTCAGGCTCCTCTGGTCCTACCAGCCCGCCTGCTTCCGGAAACTTAATATATTATATTTCAGGGCGTTAAAACGTTTGTATATCTCTGCCTTATAAAACATGCAAAAATGCCATCTGCAGTTAGCATGACTAACTCCAAGCACACAGCTCTACTACAGATCCCCTTGCAGCTTTCTTCATTTCATTGCTAAACACTTTTCAAGAAAGAAAAATCCATTTTTAGTGCTAATGCCACCTGCAGGTTGAAGAAAAACAGTTGCAAGATCCTTGAAAACTGAACAAACATGATTTCCCCCCCCCCCAGATCTAGCCATGAGGGATGTTATTGTTCAACTGCACCTTTTTCTGGACAGAAAGGAATTTGTCCCTTGGAAAAGTGACCTTTTTTCACTGCATGGCTCGCGTTATCTGCTCATGGAAACTTCCACCTTGCTGACTTCTAGTGGTTTATGGGAAATAAAACAACCATCAGCACTTTTTTCTGATGTTTCTTCTGCTATTGAAAATGCTCCTGATTCCCCTACCCCAGTGGGATGTAAGGATCCCAGTCACTGAATCTCTAACCCTAAGATATCCAGTTCAGATGGATGCTGAAATATGTACTCAGCCACTTGTGCTTTCACTGACTGGAGGTGTTTAATACTTTATTTGAATCCTGGATGCAAATGTTGCTGTTGGAAACATGAACTCCATCTCTGACTCACACAGCTGGGTGCTCCAGTCGTGAAACTGGGAGTTGAAAATTCCATATTTTGATGCTGAACACCTTCACTACGGGGCTTTTGAGCTTCACCTCAGTCACCACTCCTTTGAAGTACAGTTACTGGCCCCAGCCAGATCCTTTCCAGGAGAACAACCCTGCTTTGAAGACCAAAAAAAAAAAAAAAAAAAAAAGCCCTAAACAAGCTGAGCCAGCCTCCTATTAATTTAGCACCATGTTAGTACCAGCATCAGGACTGACAGTAAATACTACCTGCAGGGACCAGTTGTATTATACATTTTTACCTCCATAGAGACCCATTCAAGCGTTTCCCTCTCAGATCCAGGCAGCGCAGCTTTGAAAACAGCTCTTCCCCTCCAAATATTGCTGCTGGGGACCTCACCGCTTTCACTGGTTCATAATTTTCATTAGTAGTACGTTTTCAATTACGGCATGGACCCTGCTTTTAGTTATACAGTCATTTTTCCTGCAGTGGGGATTATGGCAGGGAAACAAGGAGCAGAGCTAGACCAGTCAAGTGTATTTGACTTCTTCCCCTGCCCAAAAAGGGCATCTTGGACCTACATTTTGTAACCATTGGGCTTCAGTACAAGAAACTGCACAACCTCTGACACAGTGTAACACTGAATGCAATGACATAATGTTATAAGAAGAGAAAGAAATAATGTGGAAAAGCCCTTTCTGGCTCTAATAGGCAGCTGGTGACACAGGTGAAACACCTACTGTACCACTTAATAAAATTATTTTAATTTAAAATGGGAATGAAGAAATGGAGCCAATTACCTTAGTGGATCTGACAGGCAACCCTAAATGGATCCTCAGCATCCTCAGTTTGGGCCATTTTTATCCCTATGAATAATGATAAAATGACTCAGAAGAGATGCCTGAGGAAACACTGCACGCTCCCAGTCCGGATAATATTAATAAGGCAGGCTCCCAGCTGCAGAGAAAGAAACCCGAACAAATGATCCTGTTTTCACTTATGCCCCCTTTTCTTTGACTGAATTAGAGGCAAGATGGGTGGGGAGGGAAGGGAAAGAGGAGAGGATGAGGGGAGAACCATCTGCCTTCCTGCACCTGAGCAACATCCTCGCTGCTAGATGGAAATATCCAGGGCAAGCATCGCTGTTGACAGTCATTTTCCAAAAAAGAGTTTACAGCATTTCTGTGAGTAGAAATCATAATATTCGTGGCTTTGCTCAGATGGGTTAAAGACACAAAAAGTTTCAGAGCAAATAAATCCTGATGCCATAAGGTGTAAAGTGACTGTCAGTCAGGAGCAAGGAGAAATCCTGTCCCCCCTCACCTCATGATAAGTAATAATTGCAGAGATTGTAAGCACGGGGGAGGGCATTTGCTACCCCCGTGTACAGGTCCAGGCTGGTACAGCACACTGGCCTGGGTGGACAAATGGTCTGTTCCAGTATGGCAACTCCCATTTTCCTGTGAAAATACAGATTTCGTGGTGCAAAATCAGTTCTGTCAGATTAAATCAAAATTCAATAATCACTGAGCAATTGCCATCTGATATCTAAATACCCCGCCAGCCTTATCCTACTACTAATTTTAAAACAGATACCTCCAAGAAGGAGGATTTTATTTTTTTTTTCCCAGGGAAAGGAATAAAAATCCTCTGAAGTGATAAAATTTAATCTCAATTCATGTTAGTTTCAGTGACAGCAATTGTACCAGGCACACAGGCTGTCCAGAGGTATTTCTCGGATGAATCCTGCATGTTAAAATAAGACAGAGGAGCCTGAGAGATGTTGTTTTGTAGGACTATCTCCCCCCCTCCCCCCCCATACCCCCTTTCTCCCAAAACCATGTTCCACTACAACTTCTGGGGGAGAGAAGCCAAGGGAATCCCTGTGCCTTTAAGACCAGATGCAACTTGCCAATCAAAAGGGCGCAGCATTCACCCATATCATTGTCCCCTGAAAGATCAAAACCTCATCACATACTTGGTGCGATATCTGCTCTTTTAAAGGTAGTTTCCATATTTCTCCACTTTTCTTTTTTTTGATGTTTTGTTTTAAATTTTATTTTTCTCACAGCCCCCACTTCTGTTCTTCTCCATCTATTCTTATCACTTTCAAATTACAGAGATCTATTTGCAGATGAACGTGCTGAACAAAACCTTCATCTGGGTTTTTTTTTTTTCCTCTTCTCTCTCTCTCTCTTTTTTTTCTCTCTCTCTTTTTTTTTATTTCCCAACATGGCGGTACGTGCTTATGCCCGCTATCTGCATAAGTCTTTTGTGTATTGCTAATGGAGTGCTGGAATTGTGGCAGCTCTGAGCAGGGAATACATGTGAGCAACAATATGCTGACAGACCCCTCGGTGGAATCTAATCTGTTCCAGCTCATGCACTCCTCAGAAACTATTTAACTTTCATTAAACTGTGTTTGATATCAGCTAAATAGAATGCATACGGCACCAATATAGCTCATATGGTCTCATTCATTCGATCACAGCAGTGCTTTTTTCTTATATTTTCCCCCCACTTGTGTCAGTACCCAGTATAGCTGGGTAAATAGGAGACCTTTGAAGATATAGTTAGTACTCAGATTTCTTTATTCTTTTGTGCTGGTTTCTTAGTGTTGAAACAGTGATTCATGTATGTCTCAGACAGCCTCCATTAATTTCATGTAATGTAGCTTTTATCTCGTAGCTGGGACAACTATCTCCAGCGCTGTCTCCCCACAGCATCTCTTGTGCAGCAACCCACTGTCTTCCCACCCCCCCAGCGCCCCTTTTTCTCCCTTGAGCAGCTAATTTCTGGAGAATTTACTTTTGTTTTGTTGTGTTGTGTTAGGGGGGTATAAATAAAGAGGATAAGATTGCAGAGGAGAAGTAAGGTAAAGATCTTTCTGTCCGCGTGGATGTCTTTATGTCTCACATACGGAGGAGAAAAAGGCAAGGGAGAGGAGAAGGGAGGGCTTTGTGGGGAGTAGGCTAAAATATCGTTCGTGGCAGTGGCTGGATAACAGTTTTTTTAACCTATTCACAGTGCACTAATTTGATTATGAATGCAGCGCAGTAGGAGCATGCAGTTTCTGGGGAGCAGGAGGAGGAGGCAACGGGCACTAGATTTACAAGCCAGGGTTGTTCAAAAGTTTGGTCAAATGTGTCTAAAGAATTAAAAAAAAAAATAAAATTCAACAGAAATAATACCCCCAAACTGACATTAACAACAACAACAAAAACACAAAACACACCAAACCACCCCCCCCCACACCAAAACAAAAACCAAACACCCAACAAAAAACCGACCAAAAAACCAAAACCAAAACTCCCTAACACCAAACCAGGAAGCCCTTCAAACCAAAGGGAGATGTGAGAGGGTGCATTAGCACCACAACTGAACATCATGGTTCCTTTTGTAAATAAGAGAGAGAAAAAAACTGGTTTGCTCTTTTTTCTCTTTGACTCTTGAATGATCTGAATGCATTAAAGACTTCTTCACTTTACGAGGAGAATGGAGGAGGGAGAGCAACATCAATTTGATTGGGAAAAGCGAAAGTGATTACCTTACACTTTCTTTAAAGATTTTTTTCCAATTATGTTTTATTAAGTCCAAAGGAATAATCACTTTTCCTTTTTCTTTTTCTTTTTATATTGCTTAAGAGAAACAACATGGGGTCCTTTGGTAGAGGGAACCCAATTATTTGGCATATCATTTTGTGGAATCTTTTCATTTTATTAGTATACCAGAGGGTTTTCACATTCACAAGACTAAATCCTGACTATTATTACTTTTTTGGAAGAAATGTCTCACTGGGGCAATTAATTTTATACATTAACACTAGACGCTGCTGTGTCGCACATTTTTAAAAGAGAGAAGGAAAGCAAGCCTCTCATATGACTTATCATTCAGTTCATAACGGGATCACCAATGCCGGCCCAGGTAATGCAAAATGAACTTTTCCCAGAGAACATTTTGCTGTGCAGCAACTTGCAAAAGTCCTGGGCTGCGCCATGTTTACTGGGGGTTTGAGACAGGTCTGTAGAAGCGTTATAGCAGTAGCTGTCAAAGGGAGAGCAGGAATGTGCCCTATCTGCTCTCAGGAGATCGAATCCCACTGCAGTAACTTTGCTCCCAAGTCCAGTGAGGTTGCACAGGGAAAGGCACACTGCTACCAGATGAAAAGATGATAAAAAAAAAAATTATTGAGATAAGTTTGTTGGCATTTTTACTATATGCTATTAACCTTATTAATAGCATTAACAAGGGCTAATTGAAAAATGCATTATCTATAATCATGTTTTTTTTGTCAAAGTAAACTAGAGAGGAGATATCAACACTCTGCTGTTATTTGCCCCTGATTTGGGGACTTTAGCTGGGGCAGGAAGGAGGACAGACTGCTTTCCTGGAGTGCTGTGCAACCCAGTTTCAGAGGCAGTGAAATAAACAGCTGTGGTTTCCGCTACCATGAGGCTAAAGATAAAACACAGCTTTAATATTGCAGGACGAATGTGCACAGAACCAGCGGTAGCAGAAGCAATGCTCATCAGGTTTCTGTTGCATCCAATGCAGGATCCTTGGTCCTGTCACCTTGCTGTCTACTACAGGTAGGCAGCAACAGCCACAGCCTGCCCTGGTGCTCTTCCATTTAAACTCATGTCGCACACACAAAAAAAAAGTCTTGTAAAACAAGGGGCAAACATGAGTGTAGGAAAGACAACAGCTGGGGAGCAGAGATGCCCACCAAGCAGGAAGGAGTCCAAGAGAAAAAAAACAAACAGCAGCCCTGCATTTGACATGGTACAATGGCATCACAAAGCCTCACCCAGGAGGATGGTGCCAGCATGCGCCCCCAGCCACATGCAGCATAAACGGCCATCTCAGAGATGCTACTGCAAAACCCCAGCAAAACCTCTCTTGGCTCACTGCATAAGACCAATATCATTGCAGCATCCTCCTACTTGTCATGTCCCCAAGGCCACCTGAAAATAGCATTGCTTCATTTCCTTCTGAATTAGAGCCAGCACAGCCCCAATCTAAACTATGGTCACCCCATAAGGCCCTGGGGCACCCTGGGGATCCCCATAGCACAGAGAAGTGTGTTGGGTGTGGATTTGCTCCTGGCTTCCCTCATCGAGGAGATGAGCCATTGTGAGATGCACACAATTGGGGTACCCAGACCCCCAGTGCCATTACTCCTCTGCACCATCTTGTGTCCTATTTCTCTGCTTTGAGGCAGTTTGGGAAGCTCCACTGAATCCCCTGGCACAATGACAACTTTGATATTGGCAAAATTCAAGATCTTTGCAAAATCCACCAGCAGATCATGAATCCCCACCACAGGGGTGATACACAGTGCTTGCACAACCCCTGGATTTTGGGTGCAGCCCTTTGCACCTCAAAAATGTTCTCACATCAGAGCTAAAAAGAAATCTGCAGTGATACACAAGCCCTTTTTTCACAACTTATTTTAATTTTTCTGCACTTTCACTCCTGCACAGCGCTGCCATTGATAAATGACAGAGAGAGGCATGAATAGCTGATGGACCACTGGGGTACTGGAGTAGCACCAAGGAGCAAATGCCCAAATGCTCTGCAGTCAGGTAGAGCTAAGAGAGACATCTCTGATTCATAATCTCCACTCCGTGCTTCACTTGTGCCCTAATGAAAATAGTGGCATATTGGTCGCTCTCGCTGCCAAGTGATATGGCCATGCCCTCTCCACAGTATCCAGCTACAAACACGCTTGATGGGCACTCTCTGGGGGGACTGCCTGCGCTGGTTTTACATTGCTAACATATGTAGGTACACCTGAAAGCTACAGCCTGCCACTTCTCGTGGACCTTGCTGGGGTACCTTTGCTCTTTTGCCACCAAGGGTTAATTTTCTAATGGCTGCTTTGCTGCTGAAGCTGGCCAAGTTTTTCATCGCCCGCAGAGCACCACAAGCTGTGATTTGGAGCCAGAAAACACCATTAATTTTCTAAATAGGAAGGATCACATATGTAAACTGTCTGGGTCTATAACCAGTTGGGCAGGTAGAAGGCAAAAAGAAGGAAAGTGGTGGGGTTTTTTTTTCAGGCACCAAAGCAAAATAAACCTGAGGCTGATGGCTGCACTGAAGTTTCTCAGCAAATATGGGCTTCCCTTTGTCTTCCCCCTATGCCCCCACAACACACACACACTTTGGCATCACCCATGGCAGTCTCATTTTCACTGGAAAAGATCAGGTTGGTGATTTATTGAAGACTTATTGAAGATTTTTTACATGAGGCTATATGGCAAAGTTATTGGAAAATTCAAGGAAAGACCACATAAAGGTAACAGCTCATGGTATGTATCAGACCTGGGCTGGGAGCTTTGCACACTCCAGCTGCCCTGGGCTAAGCTGCTCACACCACCTCTCATGCCTCAGTTTCTCTATTGATAAGCTGGTGTACACATACCGACCACAGAGGGGTGCTCTGAGCCTTAATTAATAATTAATGTCCTGTGTAAGGAATTGGGAAGGCCTTTGGCAGAGAGACTACCAAATCTCATATTATCAAATGGTTTTAAGAAAGAAAAAAAAATCTGTTTTCTTTTTGTGACTGTTTTTCCAAGTCTTTTGTGCAACACTTGACACCATGTGAGTCAAATTTCCACCTCTTTCTTGCCTCTCCACAAGAATTTTGGAACTGCTTTTTCCTCCCTTTGTTCACTGAAGGGAAGAAGACCTGCAAGCAGGGCCAAGGGCTCCCTTGACTGGCAACCACCATGCTCACTCCCAACACCACTCATATAACAGGGGGGTACCTCCACACAAACCCTCAGCCAAGGACTGGAACAGAAGAATTCCAATTTTTTCAAGTCACTCAATACAGCAAAAACACAAGGCAACTTTTTGTTTGTTTTCAGGTGTCATTCAAAAGGCTGTAGCGATCATTGGCTGCTTCTGGCTGCAACTGTACCGTGACCTCCAAGGGTCTGATACAGCATTTGCTCACCACTGCAACAGTCAGCCCAAGCAGATGCACTAACAACCACAGGATCAGGCCCTTAATTAGTTCAATATTCCCCTACTCTCATGTCTTTTACCACTTTCCCTCCCAAGGATAACTATTATTCATTAAGGGTTCAGCAGAGCCCACCAAAGCTCATTTCAGCTGAGCTCTCCCTATGATCTTCCCAAGCCTATGGCAGGGAGCAAGCCTTGGACTTTCTTTCATGGGCTGCATTGTGACCTGGCTTCAAAGTGTGCAAAGAGGTTCCACGGCTCCCTTTGTGCGGCACAGTCTCTTAATTGCACTTTTAAACACAGTGTAATTTTTGTAATTAACATTATGGTTTCAGAGGGCAGAGAAGCCTGCACTATGCTAATTACAAACTGGAGTAGTCAGAGTAGAAATTCAAGGCTTTGCTTGCTGGGACCGAATGCAGTTTTTATGAAGGATTTCAAAGCTCCTCCATGGGCTGTGTTCTGAGTTATCATTAGCATTTGATAACATAAAGAATTTTTATAACATGTGACAGATTTCGATGTGAAGATTTTACCTGATAACTGGAAAATTTACATAAAGACCTTCATTAGCTCTCAGCTCACATTACTACACCACTACAGCACACCGTCTCCCTCAAAGATGGGGCTTGGGAGCTGAAGAATTTGTGCTTTATAATAAAATTTATAGTATATTACGAAGGGAGGTTATAATAATCTTCAATGATGTTAGGAATCAGAGCAATTCAAAGAGTGAAAGAGAGCGAAATAGGTGATGGGAAAGGATATTTCAGCATTGCCACATAGTGGAGAACCACAGGCTGCCACAAAGAAGCTGTGAGCGGCAACATAAACTGTCCCAGAACAAATATACCACCAGCATCAGGGCCAGCATCAGGGCCAGATCTTGAAGATGAGCTGGAACCAGTCTAGGCTCATTTATGCTGCCATCATAGCCATTTTTGGCAGCTGCCTGGGTGTGGTAAAGGAGAATTAATTTTTAGTACTGCTGCCTCCCTACGGACTCCTGGCTGTAGAGAAGCAGCGTGTGGCAGTATCTCTACAGGATGCATCATCCTTCATAAGGGATATCTTTTTTTTTGTAATTATGGACATAATACAAAGTTCTTGTAACCACACCATCACAGAATCCAAATTACCTAAAATCCATTAGTAAAAGTTTATCAGTATCTCTTTCATGGATATGATACTATATGGCATCTCCTGGGACAATACAGTATTTCTAAAATGCCTGCAACAGCTCTAAGACTTTTCCATTGCCTCTTGAAGGCTGCCTGGCTGCATCCTGTGGACATGTTATTTTCTAAATATTTCATATTTGTTATAATCACCAATAAATAATTGATTGAAAACTTCCATGAGAAGAAAAGCAAATTAACAGCTGATGTGCATGGCCAAACCAACCCGAGATACCTCAGATGGGCACCTGAGCAAGGGAGATATGGCCAGGTCTTATTGAATTTGTCACAGTAACCTCAATTTAACTGACTTCAGTCTTTTGATGCTATCAGTACCAGCTTCGGAATGTCTTCCCGGGTTGAAAAGCCTCCCCAGCACCCTCAACTTTAGACAAAATAAATTGTGTAGATCTTCCTTCAGAAAACCTCAGTAATCTTCCCAGCTGATGCATAAGCATCATTCATAAGGTCTCCAGCTGGACTGCTAAAGACACGTGATAATTTCAACAAGTTTATTTTGTCCTGTTGCATGGGTAACAGCCACAATGGATTTCCAGAGTTGCCTTTCCAAAGGAATCTCCCTTTTCTCCAATTTTACAAGCCCAGTGCTTGAAGAAACCAAAATGCAACCTTAGATCAATGATCAAACTTTCATAGTAGATGGCTTTTATTTTTACAAAATATTTGCTTCCAGCAGAGTGTATCTTAATTTACAAATGCAGAAATCTGTCATTAAGCTTTGACCCAGCTTCATGGCATTGTCAAATGCAATAACGTATCTTTTAATAGTTTTATATCAAGTAAGGATATAACATATCATTAGTTTAAATGTATTTGCAAGCAATTACCCCCACCAGGATATTTGTGAATGCTCATGCAAAATTGATGAAATTCTGACATGCTTAAACATTGTTCATTTAGCTCTATTCCTTATGTATAGAAAAAATAGAATAAATAATTCTGCTGCCACTTGCAAAGTACTGTTCATCGTTTTCATTCTGCTCGTGATTCCTGTCCTGCCTTTAAACTATAGCCCTTGGTGATCATTTGGAAAAACAGTTTCATATATGTTTAATTTTAAATAGATGTACTAGATTATTCATTCCTCTTATTATTGTTCAATGCAGTAATTTAAACATGGACTAGATTTACTGCGTGTCAGCTGCCTTTCTTTTACAAAATGGGATAAATTATTAAATGAGTAGAGGTTGTTTGACAACGGGTTTTCCAGTACTTCACAAAAGAAAGACCTTTGACACCCAGCTGTCTTTTGAAAAGAATAAAGAGTAAATCAATTAAGTCCCTATGCTGTGGTTCAAAAACACGCTGTTATGGCACATTCTTGCTTACCTCTAAGTTGACTTGGGAAGACTCAACCCATTGCAGTCATACTGCTAGGTAAATTATTCATTTAATTGTCAGGTTGCCTTGCAAGTAACTCTCTCTGGCTCAACCACTTTAAATATACCCATTTAAATATACCTCCACTCATTCCACAAGCTATAGAAAGTCATTGTGTGGCAGCTTAAGCTAGGTGCCTCCAGTTCCCGCCACATAAGTTACACCTCCAGTGTCCTGAGGGTCCAACCCAGTAGGTGGACACAGGAAATAGCATATTTCGTACACATAATATCCTGCACCCTATAAATCCATCTGCAAAACCATTCCCTTCCTCTTTCTTCCCTCTCTGCTCTTGTGGGAGAGTCTCCCTATCGGGTAACGGTGGTAGAGTATCTCAAGGCCTCTTAGGCCTGGCTAGGTCTAATGTCAGGAGAAGAAGGGGGGAGAGGCAGTCTCAGACCTGGCCAGCCTGAGACTAGCCTAGCAGTGGGGGTGGGAGGAAGAAAGAGCCCTGGGAGTTTTGGATGTACTTTCAGGTGGGGAGATGGGAAATGCTGGGGATCTTTGGGTGTGCTGGAAGGGACTCTACTCTTTGGGGTATCTTTGTCACTGTGCTTGCAGTTTCTGTAAAACACTAATTGCTTTTCCACTTAAACTTTCCATCACTTTTGCAATCCATTTGTGTGAGTGCCATTCTTTTGCCCCTCTCAGGATCTGCCTGGCCTCAAACCAGGACACATTGTTATCAACCTCTGGTAACATGTGCCACCAACTTGGAAGACTTTTTGGCAGCACCTAGCACAGACTCAGATTTTCTAAGAAGAAATGTCTTCATTGATAATGTTGAGGAACTTTTACCTTATGATCTTCTATGCAAGAAGATTTTCAAGAAACAGAGGCGATGTCAGGTGTGAGATGCTCAGAGCTCAGTAAAAGTTGGATACTAGTGTATTTCCTGACAGGGAAATCCCTGAATTCATGGGAAATTGGACTGGTGGGCACAAACACTGCTAATCTTTTCTTTCTCATTCCTGTGGCCTCTAATTGCACTATTTACTGCAAAGCACTTGCGGTGCTTTAAAACAAAGCAAAACAGATCAGCTTAAGATATCACATCAGCAAAGTGACCCTTTAACCCATGCAGAACTATAAAATAGAAAATGTAAATACGTTTTAATTACCTGGCTTACTGTGATGGCACCGGTTCTGTACTGACAATAGTCTGACCCAGCAGGATAATGTATGGGCATACACAAAGGCATTCACATTTTACAACCCGGCCTTGGTGTGGTGAGAATTTATGGACAGGGCTATTTTTATTAATTTTTTTTGGCTCTGCAGAAACCAAAGATGAGGCTTTCTTCTCTACCAGAATTAATATTTCCTTAGTTTTACTAAGCACTCTTGATCATATCTCGCATCTTTCTCTAACATTATTTCCATTCCCAAGTGGCACAAACATTTTGTACACTAAATGGACATGAACTGAAATTACTGAAAACACACAAGGAAACACACTATCCAGCTTTGGAGTCTCCCAAGTCCTTTTCTCACCCATGAAGGATGCTCTTCTGCTATCATTAGGTTGGAACTTCACTCAAGTTTTTACCATCCCAAGTGATAGGATTAGCATTAGCTTCCTCGTGGGACTGCTTCTACCCAGAAGATTTCTCTACTATTCAACTCTAGTTTTCTGTCTCACACTTTTCCCTCTAGAAAAGCTTTTTGAGCAGTGTGGCAGCTTGCAGAAGGTCTCTGGGCCTGAGGACTACCCCAAGGCCACCTACACAGAAAGAGTGTCTGGGCTGTAGGTACTACTATGGAAGAGGGAGAATTTTGAACCAGTGATTAGTTTATAAAGAAGTAAATAAACCCATGCCTAAAGTTATGTCTTCTGATGAATCCTTGCTAGGCTGCAATATATTGACTCATGGCAGAAAAATTAAGGCAACAGAAGTGAGGCTTACACCTGCATTTTGTCTTGGGGGCAGCTTGTGCACACCCCACTTAGGAAGCAGCCTACCAGGCTTTTGCAAACTCCCACAATCCCACTTTAAAGCATTGCTTCCAGAGAAAAGGTTAAATGAGGTTTAAGTGCAATGTAGTAAACCTTCACTGTTCATAAAGTTATGTGATAAATGCATGTGTGGTTACTCAGGATAAAAGCACCCAAGGTCAGCAGGTGAAGCTGGGAGGAGACAGCCCCACAGAGCCAGATCCTAGTACAAGGCAGCCTGTCCATCAGTTGAGTGAGATGCTCCAGCTCACTTCAAGCCATTCCTGAGATGCTCATTTCATGCTGCTATAATGTCTCAAAAAAAAAAAAGAGACTTGTGACATTTGTGATTTGCTTGCAACATCCAACCCAAATTGCCTGGGTGTTGCCCTACTCCTACATGCACCAGTTTTGTCAATGTGCCTCTCACACTAGGTCCTGATGAGGAAGCAAAGGTGCCACAGTTCCTGTGCTCATTTGTAAACAGTAGTTGCCAAGACTCCAAAGCCAAAGACAATTGCACAAAGGTCAGACTCCCCTTCTTCTGCTTGGGCTGGGAAGTGCCCCTATGGGGCCAGTGGAAGCAAATGGAGTATGGTGCTGCTGATTGCGGCTCAGACAAGCAGGATGGTGCTTCAATTACTATTGTTATTTTAAAGTGAAACTCTGATTGCTAGGGGCATCCCAATTTTATTGAGTTCATTTTATTTTCCCTACATTTATCTGAATAATATGTCCTTTGCTTGCAATAAAAAAAATGCCATATACCCCATCATCACAAGGAGTAGTTTATATAAACATAGCATTGTCCTGATGAATTTGGGTGTGAACCTGCTTGTTTATAGAATTTGCAATATTTATGATTTAGACAATGAAGCAAGGGGGAAGTATCCTGTACGGCAAGGACCTGTTTTGCCTGCAGATTTGATTAACAAGGTATGGATGTGGTCACAGAATAATGATCTTGTTGAAAATGAGTAATAGTAAAGTAGTATAAAATTTCAATGTATTTTCCTCCCTTTGGGCTCTCAGTGACAAGGCAGTTTTAGCCCTGAGGGGGCTAAATTTCAGTGCCAAGGTAGTCAAAATTCCTCTTTAGCAGACCATTAAGCTGCTTCTGCATGCACTGCACATATGTGTGTGTGCAAGCACCAAGAGCCCTGGAAAGGACACAGGCACCCTTTGTTACACGAGAGACAAAAAACCATCAGGAAAGTCTGATCAACAGCATAACAGTCAAGGATCATTCTTTGTAGCACAGGGATACTGGGGAGTCTGTGTTGGCCTGAAGAGGTAGTAAAGTCTTAGAAAGAATGGAGTAGATGTGAGAAAGATTACATTCCTCAGTTACTCCAAGCCCAGACACTGTGACTGGTGAGAAGGAAAAGGTATTTCCCTCATGGGACATCTAACAATAAGGGGTTTACATCAGAAGTACATCAAGGGACAATGTTATTTCAAGTATGTTTAACAAAAAAAAATCTTAAAAGAAAATGGAGGAGTCCTTTTTAAGATGTTCCTTCATGAGTTGTATCCTACAAAGGCAACTTATGTTGAGATCATGCACGTAACCGTGATATGCAATAACTGTGAAATGTTGTGGTGCAGAAGATCAGCCATTATCAAGAGGGCACTTCTTTCCCCAGCATGCTAGAAGATGCTTGTGGCAGACGAGCCACAAACACTTCATACAATGGTTGGCAAATGCTTGGTTGCAAGCAGAGGCATTCCACCAGCAAGGCACTTGTTAGAGTAAGGGCCCATCCATAAACTGTGTTTTTACAATCATTTCCTTCAAATGTGATTGTCTTCATGATCAGAGAGCCATTTACTGGAAGCAATTGTTAATTACACACAAATCCCCTGTAGGGAGGATAGACAGCAAAATGAGCTTTTTGGAGAGAAATTCTTGTGTTTCTTGCCTCCTACAATTTCACCCATGGATGTTTTCCAACAGGCCCACTCAAAAGTTCTTATTCTGACTTCAGCAAGAGTCTTTGGCTCAGCACCACCCTGTGAGGCTCTGCTGTGTATGTTTTGGTCAATTAAAAAACAAAACATGAAGACAAATACTCCTTGAATCATTCTAAAAATCCCATAGGGCACCTTGCCTATCCTCTGACTACTAAAAATTTCCTTTCAGTCTGTTCCCACCATGATTTTTGCTGGGCAGCAAGGCATGGCTTTCCTAGATTTCTTGGGAGACCAGTTCACAAATCACTTGACCATTTTTTTTCCCACAGCCTCTCTAAGTTTTCCGTATTTCAGTTCCATCCCATTACTCTTTCCACTTAAACTATCCCAAATAATTCCACTTATACAAACACTAGTAACTTTCTTGTCCAACCAATCTTCTCACTGGAGACATCTTGAATTCTGCTTCTAAAGTAATCAACAAGCCAGATCTTATAAGGACAGATTTCACCACTGTGATAAGGAGCTGTCTAATTTACTCAGAATTTCAGGTCCTTTACATTTATGGCTGCTACAAGAACCTCTTGAATTGAAAAAGAGACTTAGCATAAGTCCAGCATTGAGTTGAAACTCACCCTGAACTCAACACCTTCTGATTCCTCTCCCCAACACTTACATGCATGCATCCAGCAGCACCATTTCTGGACCACATACCTAAAGAGAAAGACTATTTCCCCCTTCATATGTGACAAAGTAAAACAACTCACCGTGATAACCACAGCAACATGCTTCATGACCTGCAGAAGCTGTCTATGAGAATGTGAAGCCCTTTGGCCACACAGTTACCTTGTGATATGTAAAGCAAACCACCTGGATGAAAATAGTGGAATTTAATATATTGTTGGAGCAACTCCACTAGAGGCACTGGAGTTCCTCTAGAGATTAATTTCAACTGGTATCTGTAACAGAAACCAGTTGCATTGTATTTCTGAGCTGCAATTAAGATCAGCAGACAGTATGCTGGGCTCCAGAGCTTAGTATCTTTTTCCTATTCAGCTACATGGGATTCCTTCAATATATAACGAAACATTTATAATAGAGGGGAGTAATGAATACTACTATTTTGTTTAGAGATCTGGGGACTCAGGAAAGAGCTGGGGTAAAACATTCTCCATCAGGAAATGCCCGTTTGTCAGATAAGAACTTGGTGCAGAAACCAGCACTTTTTTGACAGAATTTCATTTAGAACAAAATTGAACCACAGGGTTTTGGTGAGAATAAACTCTAAAATTAAATTTCATTGGAACAGAGTGAGTCAATTATTCATTGCAAAAGACAAAGTTGTTCTGAACTGTTACTTTACATTATATCCCTAATTATAAAAGAAATACATAATTGGAATTAAACCTTTTGATTTATTGAACTAGAACATTTTGACTAATTCAAAATAGCATGTCCTAGAAATGTGTTTTTCACAGGCAGTTTCAACTTTGTGCTTTTGTTCCAATTCAGAACAAACCTCCATATTTTTAAATCACAAATTTCCTAACTGAGGGGGAAAATGATGCATGAGAAAACCAAGCGGTTTACACAGAACTCCCTCTTCCCAACAACTTTGAGCAGTTTTATGAACATCTGAATAGACAGAATTGGGCATTGAGCAGCACAAGAAGGAAGACAACAATACCAGAGGTGCAAAATACAGATAGGAAATACAGTGTTGTTCTTTAAGACAGATATTATCAGGAAGGCATGTGTGTAAGGATGTATAACACTCAGAGAAAATGAGTGGGACTCAAAGCTCCTAATTCAGTGGTCAAGACAAACCCTGGACATCCTTAAATGTCCCCCTTGTTAGATTTATGCATGCATCTGTTACAAGTAGGATGGTTTACAGTATATACTGACTTAATTTCCTTCATTATTTGCTTCACAGCTTATGCTTTTTATTTCACCTGCTCTTAATCACAGCTCAAAGGTCTTAAGAAGCTTCAAGACTGGGACTGCAGCTTTCGACCCAACACAGTGGAGAACTGTGCTGCATCCTGGTACCATAGGGACAAGATGGCACCTCCAAAATTCCTGTTCCTCCAAAGAGGTCACTACTTTTACACTGTTCACTGATTACCTGTACAGTTGCCTATGTCCTACTCACTCTGCAGAGGAGGTCACCTCAGTGAATTAAGTCCTTAATGTCTGAAGGAAACTTGTGCCCTTTGAATGGCAGATCCAGTGTGGAATTGTCTTGGGACTGCTCCTCACACTTCCAAACCCTGCTCTCCACATAGCACAGACCAAGTTACAAGGTAACACACCTCCATCCCTAGAATTGTTTGCAGTGGAAAGGAAAAGCAGTGACCAGGCTATTGAGTAGTTAACTACAAAACTGTTACCTAATGATCCTAATTTGCATGATTTTAATAATAATGAGTAAAACCAAACTGTTAAGTTGCACTTTCTACCTCAGCAAAACTGAGCTATAATTGTGTAGAGAATAATTGTATGGGTGAAGTGTGCCCTATATTATAAGAGATTAGAATAAAGTGCTCTAATATTCAACGTCTTAGCAGGTGCAAGCACTTACCTGGGCAATTAAAATCTTTTTAATACAAATCACAGCCTATGAGACTATTAGCATGACAAACTGGATCCTTCAAGACATATTGTGTTTGTCTAAAATAGATTTTTGTTTGCTAGCAATAATTTCTCCAACTTTTGTGTAAGAGAGAATTACTAAATGCAGATTAATTTGCAGAAGATTCTTAAAACACTTGCATTCTATCATCTCTGTGAAAGCATTTAACATCACTCTTTGTGCAATATATGCCTTTCACTTAATATCACATGCAACAATTGGTATATTTCAATACTATATCTACTAGGGACTGCTGGACTGGGGTGAATAGTATTTGGCCTTGAAATAACAAGCAGATTATGGAAAGCATATGAAATTTCCTTTAATTGATGGCTTCATTAAGTTCATTACATTCCTTTCTTTATGCTCACGGTATTTATATATATATAAATATATATATATTTTTTTAATATATATATATATAAATACATGCAAAATTTCCTGTCAGTTCTGCAGAAAAGCATTTTCCAGTTACACCTGTGCTGTTTTGAAACTTCAGAAATGAAGAAAACTCCTCTGCCATCACCCAGCTCTGCACATAAAAATATGCTGTATTACTTGATTTGGATCTTTGCTACCTGTCATGGTATCATTATTTTGAACTCAAATACCAACCAAAAGTGCAACAGAAATGACTTTCAGTTATTTTAAAGAGTGATGTGAAGGCAGAGAAGTGAGGTCTGTCACCCAGGTCCATCACTTGTCCCACCAGCATGCACAGCCCAGCATGCTGGGCAGCCCAGCATGGGTCTGGCTCTACAAGAGAAGGGCAGGAGATGCTGTCTCACCCATAAACCCAGGGTTTTATGACACAAAAACACATATTGGAGTTTCCAAAACCACTGTCCCTTTCTCCTAACTGCCTGGTGAAAAACTTTCTCGGTGGTTTCCCATCAAGGAACAAAAGCTTGGCAGCTTCCTTACTCAATTCACACCCCTGTGCCTGTTGGAAGAGGTGCAAATTGCACCTCATAGAGGTTCCTCCCCAAGGATGTTTATATTAATGGAAGATGTGAATTGTTTGCACATCTACCCTTTAAGCGACTCCTCTCCTGGAAGGCAGATAACCTGGAAGGGACAATCCTCAACCCCAGCTCCATAGCCAGGGGCACTTGCCACAATTGCAATTGCAATTGCAGTGATGGGGATACCAAACCTGTTCTGGCAGCACCAGAAGGGATTACAGTCTTTCCTATCCGAAAGACAGGTTGGGGAAGAGATGCACTGAGCACCTGGAAGAAGCTGGAATAACATAGGGCTGAACACAGACTGATGGCTGCATGAGAAATAGGTTGCATGCCGGTCAATGGGGACATACTAAAACAACGTGTTACACTGCAGAGCAAGTCAAATTATGGACTTTCTGCAAGATCACCCAGTTGGGAAGTCTAACATTCAACAGTGGCCAACATAATTTTATGTACAGACACAGAGTGCATTCAGCAAACACCATATAGATAAGTATTTAGCTGGAAACTGGGGGCACATTCAGCAGGTAACCCTATCAGGCACGAGTGAGATTTCCTCCTTTTTGGAAGACGCTGATGAATTTTCTACCTATTTGATGAAACAGCTTTGTTTCAGCTAATGGGTGGAAAATACTCAGAGCATGGCTAGTTAAGATAGAAAATCATGTTGCAATGTACAGATGAACACAGATTCTTTCACCTCAGGGAAGGTTTCATGATATTTTAAACCATAGATGTTAAAATCAGTTTGTATTTCCATACTAGACCTCCCTTTCCAGTCTACAGAGAGAGAGAGGCAGCTGTGAAAGCTGTGAAGGAGAGTGTACTCAGCAAGTTTGCTGATGACACAAAACTTGGAGCAGTGGCTAACACGCCAGAAAGCTGTGCTGCCTTTCAATGACACCTGGATAGACTGGAGAGTTGGACAGAGGTGAACCTCATGAAGTTCAACAATGGCAAGTGTAGAGTCCTGCACTTGGTGAGGAATAACCCCATACACCAGCACAAGTTAGTTCACTTGCTGAAAAGCAGCTCTGCAGAGAATGACATAGGAGTGCTAGTAGACAACAAATTCACCATGAGCCAGCAATGTGCCCTCATGGCCAAGAAATCAAACCATATTCTGAGGGACATTAAGAAGACTGTGGCCAGTAGGTCGAGGGATATACTTCTCCTCCTCTACACTGCCCTGGTGATGCCAGACCTAAAGTGTTGTCTCTCTGGACCTGGAGATTTGGGCTCCCCAGTTCAAGAAGGACAGGGAACTACTCAAGAGAGGCCAATGGAGGGCCATGGGTATGGTAAGGGGACAGGCACTGGTCTTTCCCACTGGGCTGGATGCAGGCCAGGGGGAGCAGTGTGGGGTAGGTCACTGCTGCTTCTGCATTATGCTGTGCTTTCTCTGCAAACAGGCTAAGGTAATTGTGCATTGTATTATTTAATTTCCAGTAAATATCTTTATCTCAACCCAGAATTTGATTTTTGTGTGTTATTTCCCCTCACTTCTATGTTGAAGGAGAGTGGGTTGTGTTAATCTAGCATACTAAGAGCCTCTTTAGCCTGGAAATGAGAAGACTTAGAGGGTATCTTATAAATGCATATAAATATCTAAAGGGTAGTGGACATGAAGATGCAGCTGAGCTCTTCTCAGTGGTGACCAGTGATAGGACAAGGAGCAATGGGTACAAAGTAGAACATAGGAGGTTTCACTTGAACTTAAGGAGAAACTTCTTTACTTTGAGGGTAATGGGTGCCAGAGAGGTTGTGGAGTGTCCTTCTCTGGAGACTTTCAAAACCTGCCATAACACCACACCTGACCTAGATGCACCTGCACTAGCAGGGGGTTGGACTAGATGATCTCCAGAGGTCCCTTCCAACCCCTACCATTCTATGATTCCATGAAACATAACTTTCATAACCTGTACTGGACACTATCTCAACAGCACTGTCTTCCCCTAGATGATATATTTCTATAATCCAAATGGGAAGATTCTGGACACTGCCTTGGACATTACAGTTCTTAGATAGATAAACTTGAGTAGGATGTTTGACTTCACGTATACAATAATATTTTTGTTAACACGATAACTTTTTATGTTATCATAGAACTCCATCTCCACTACATGCACCTGCCCAAACAATTCCCTTCTCTGTGTCCCAGCTTTCCTGTGTAGTTGGAAATGGGTAGTTTGTGCCCCCCTCTATATTTGGGTGATTTTGAGTTGTTATCATGGAGATTATACTCATGCCCAATAACCTTCTCCTGGAGGCCCTTCTCGTGGTGAGTGCTTGCTTGAGAGCACTTATAGAAGACAAGCTGGAGAAAGCAGCAGCCACCCCTCCTTGCCAAGGGGGTTCATTTGGCTGACCTAGAATCTTCAAAGAGCTTTGTGAGTCCAGATCTTCTGTATCCTTTTTTAAAATGCTTATGTCATTAACCACAGCATACTTGGCTATCTTCTTGTTAAACCATAAACATTGGAAAAGCCCAGAAATTACCGGTGTCTTTAAAAAAACAAATAACGCGAGCCCTGAGCCTCTCTGCTTCTGCTGCAGAAACAATTTAAAACCAAGGTTTGGTTTATACTCAAGATACTCTTTAAAGAAGCTTAAAGCACTTTAATGTTCATACAAACTCACATGCCCAGTATCGACGGTTTGCCTCACTTTCTTCAAGTCAGCTAGGAAACACACATCTGCAACTGCTTTGTGCACTCTGATTTCTTAGGCCAAAAGCATTCCACTATCAAGCCACAAATTAATCTAATTGTTGGGATGTTTAAGTTCAAGTCAGCAGACATGCATATGTCTAACATTGCCTCTACAATGTGACTGCTGGAGGACTATTTAAACATCAGCACATGCCTAAACATTACACTGAATAAAGCATCAGTAACAGCAACTTCAGAAGCCGGCTTTAAACAGACTGGTTTAAGGCAGGTAAAGAATTGCCTTAGAATAGAAAATTAGAGTATGGGAAGGCATTTACCAGGTGTGACCAACACCCTGTGAAAGGAATAGATTATTTTTAACAAAAATATCAACAATGGCTAAGATATCTGGAATACTTATGAGAATGGAACAATAGACAAGAAATTTTGTTGTAACTCATGGCAACTTTGAGAAGTTTGAGGAGATGCATTTCCCCTTTATCATTGCTCTTAAAATGACTGGTCAATGGTAAATTAGTGACTTTTTTCCATAGCATAAACATGAGGTGTTCACGTTCTGCAAGGGGCAGATATTAGGCCAGCCTTGCCTTAATCCTCCAGTTTTCTTGGCCTAAAGAAAATTGATTTGTAGAAAGGAGCTGCAATCAAAAATAAAGTAGCATGAGGCACACAACCCTTAAATAGTTAAATGAAACAAGAGTGAAAACAAGCTGTAAGAGAATCACATTTCCAACTGTAATGTGGGTATTTATATACAAGACATAAAAACGTTTAAAGAAACTGAATTATCCAGCCCCATTATCCTAATGTTCAACTTCCACACATGACTTTGCTCTGGGGGAATGGTGGAAATATGACACTATTTTGGGGGACTACCCCAGGACAGCCACTGGTGGAGTCACCCCAAGAGGGCGTTGAGGGGCAGGCACACCAGAAGTAGCTCTGGGATGCTGGGGATGGAAGCCCTTGCTTGCTCCAGAGATAAACCGCACAAGGAGGAAATTATGGAGCACCTCTGCAATGCATTTCCTAAAACACCAGTGGGGTCTTGTAAACCACCCTAGTAATACATGAGGTGGTGGGTCAGTGTCTTTTTATGACTGAAGACTTGCTCCTCTGGTTGGCACTAGTGTTGGGGGCTGCTGCACCAACCTCATCATGACTCTAGGCTGCACCACCCCTTGCTGTGTGACCCCACCAGTACTCATGATACATTGTCCCATCACCCTCACCATTTACAGCAAAAAAGCTATTTAGCCGGTGCCTGCAACCCTTCAGCCCACAACGCCTTGACAGCAGAGGTTATAGGAGGGGGGCGGGGGGAAAGAAAGGTGGGGGGGGGAGAGAGAGAGAGGAGAAAGAAAGAACAATGTGCAATCGGCACTGCATTAGAGATGGAAAAAGTACTTAAAGCCTGCAACATTCATCAAGGCTGAATACATAAATGCCACATTTTGAATAAGCCAAGCAAAAGACAATGACAAAGGAAAGGCGCATTGCTTCAGGAATCTCTATCATTTTCATTTGCTGCTGTCAGGAACCTGTTTTTTGCCTCTCACTCTATCAGCCATTATAGCATTAATGAAGTAACCTCACATAGTTATTGACTGGCTTGTCAGAGTCCCTGCCTGATCCCTTAATAGAAACCATTGGTCTTCAGTTAAAAATGGGGTGAGCTGGGAGGTGCTGTGGGCATGTGCTGAATTTCAAGTGCACTCCTGAGGTTATCAAAAGCCATGAAATGCAAATTATTATATTTTTTAAACACACAGATTTCATGCAACTGAACATATAAAATTGACTAATACTGTACTTTATGCATCCCTAATAATGTTTCCAAATATGCTCTGCATATGATCTTTCCCCAGAAAGTTGTGGGTGGTATTTGAATAAGCAGAAATGGGCCCAGTTTTATTTTGTGAATAAAGTAGTTTCCTGGATGTTGCAAGTCTCTGTTCCTTCTAATGTAAGGTAATGTTTATGCACTGTCTGTTCAAGCAACATGGGTAATCCTTTGTCTGAATTTCTTTCTCAGACCAAAATCATTTTTCCTTCATCATTTCCACCCCACACCCCGCCTCCCCGCCTTTCATAAAGCGTTCTAAGTCCCAGAACTAGTATATTCTCATTTACTAGAAATTGAGAGTTGGCAGATGGTCTAGAAATAACTTATTTTCCCAGAAGATAATAAATCCAGGGAGTAATCTAAAACAGTGAGTTGTTAATTCCAGTACCACCATGGCACAGCCTGTGATATGGGTACATTACTGCATCAGCCCTGGTTGACAAGCAATCAGTACCTGTATATCATCTTTGCAGGGTGGGATACCATCACATCCTTAGGCATCTGCTTGTTGAGGACAAAGCATCTACAAAGAGTTTGCCAACTCAGGATTTGGTATGGACCATGAGCAAGGAAAAACTGGAGCATGACCATATGTAAGTTCCTCCAGGGAGGAGCTGGGGCCCACAGTATGATGATTTCTGTTACAGCTCTGGGTGTGATGCACTTCATACTTCATCCATCAGTTAAATCATGGCCCAAGCATCACTGAGTGCTCTTGGTACATGATGCTTCCAAATTCCAACACCCTGCCCCGTGCAGAAACTAGTTCAGCAAATTCAGTCAGTTTCATGGAATCAATCCTTACTTGCAGGTAACATTATGAAAGGCTCTCATCAACACAGATAGCCCTAATAAACATGTTTCTCCCTTGTATTTCATTTCAGAAAAGTCTCAAAGGTTAAACATTATGCTGATTTTGAGAACAGTAACAAGAAACCTCATGTCTCACTTGGCAAAGACAGCGGCAAGAGGAATAGTTGTTCAGCCAGACCTGATTTGAGATTGTTCAGACCTCTTGGGTCCACAAAATTGGGTTGGTGTTCTCAGAAGAACAGACTCCCATAATAATTGTGGTCTTCTCTCATTTCTGATTGGGCTAAAAAGTCTCTGAGAACAACTCTCATGGCACTTCCACATCCCTGGTCTCAAATTAAGTACATTTTTCCTAATGAATACTCTGTTTGTGGTACTTTCTCTGAGTCTGAAATATTATGAAATTCTTTAATTTCCACCACTCCACCCCCCCCTTCCTCATTTTCCCCAATTAATTATTTGCAAGCTATTTCCCTTCATAAAAGACATTCCATACGTAAAAACATTTGGTGGGTGACATGTTAAGAATGTCTTTCATTTAACCTGTTTCAAAAATATTCCCTTGGTCCTCTGTGCAGGGCAGGCAGTGCACTCGCTCATTCCCGCACACAGTCTTGGGAGGGCCACAGGGCACCACAAAGACTCAGCTGCTTCAAAACCAGAGGGAAAGGGTTTGTGAAGGGATTTGAGGGGACTACAACATCTTCTTAGAGTACAAACATCCTCTGGCCTAGGACATCGCAACACTGGTTCCCAACAGTTGTCTGAACCCCTCACTGTTGGTACCCATTAGCACATATTTCCAAGGCTATCTTTGCAAGAGAGTATGACTCAGCTAAAACATTGAGATTAATCTGGGCTGGGTAGCTTTCCCAGACACGGGGCTTCTATTAAAGTCTTTATCATGAGCCAAACTCCAGAGGTCCTCCCCAAAGCTTAGTATCCCAATTGTTCTTGGATGGCAACTAAATCCTGGTTGTCATCATTGCACAGGATAAGCTTATTTAGGCTGAAAATAAACAACATTTTTCTTTGTATATGGGGGGAAACCCTATGTAACACCATTTTCTAGTTGATTTAAGGTCCCCGAGATGTTAAATGGGATCAGAACCCTTGTGCTCTCCACCCAAGCTCAGGAAATTTTAGATTGTTGGGGTTTTGGTTCAGTGCAAAGACCAAACAGCCAATGACTGGCTTTTAGGTTTGCTTTCGGATCTGCACTCAAGCAAGCTGGCATGCTTACAAGTAAACAATGGGCAGAGCAGAGGGGCACAAGCTAACATTGGTGTAGATACTTGCTTTCCAGAGTGGTTTGTCCATCTCTACTTAGAAGGTCTGTTGTTATCTTTTGGGATTGCTTTTCTTTTTGTCCTTTTTTTTCCTTCAGGATAAATGAATGCTGTGTTTGCAGCGCAAACTCCATGAAAAGCCATGCTTGTCCACAGCTGCTTAATCTGCAGCACTGGAGTGATGAGTGGCCCGTCTATAGAACATCACTGCCAGGAGCTTATCAGTACTGATCCTCTAATTGTGCTTAATGATTGCTGAAAGGAACCAAATAATCATGAGTGAACTTGGGCTTCCCTGGTAATTAATATTGTTATTACAGAATTGTTAAAAATTATTAGACTCCAGCAATCTAGGAGGCATCAAAGATTTTGAGCATCTCCAGAAGACACACAGCCTGCCAGAATTCTATTTTGTAGTTTCTAGCTTTGCCCTTATTTTGAACATACCTCTGACAAATGCCTGCCCTGGTAGGAGCCCAGAGAAGCCTCCTAATTGCTTGCAAGAACCTCTGCTCTGTTCAGACATATATAGATTCAGCCTGGAGACAATCTTTGTTGTGGGGGCACGCTCTGCAGTCCTAGGAGGACCAAGCACAGCTTTTGTGTGTTGTAGCTGCCACCATGAGCAGCACCCAAGCAAGAGCTGCTTGACTTTGTAGCAAATTTTCACATGAGCAGTGCAAAACAAGAATTATTCTTCAAGACTGCTCAACAGCAAATTGCAATGGCATGAGCTGTATGCAAACATGATGGCTATTTTGTAAAGTGAAATATATTTGGCATGCAAAAGCTGTGTATCTTTTTAAAATAAGTAGTCTGGAGGTATCGTAAGAGACAAAGTAATTAGCATTCCCTGAGCCCAGCAGGGCAGCAATTTAAACTTTTACAAGGAGTCAAAGATCAGGATGCTGCCCTGCCATCAACTTTCTATATAGAGAAGGGATACAGTCTGGAATATCCAAATGTTTTAGGCTAGTCTGGGTTATTTGCAACTCCAATAGAAAGACATTACTATGGGGAAATTGCTTAATCTGCTCTAGGATTTATTGCTATTGTATGTTCAGTATGGAGGTCTTGGAGGGTCAGAAAGGGCTATGCTCAGTGCAAGTATTTCATACAACATTAGAAAGTTTCTGACCATACCTTCATCCTCAAAATTGTTACATCCTATTTTTATGTAGACACTATATAAAGCACTCCTTCAAATGAATTTGCATTTACACCCTACTCACAATAATTCCACAGTGTGTGGAAAGGAGAGAGCTGGAACATTTTCCAGCTTGCTTCAGTACAAGAAAGGCAATTTGTTGACATATTAAGAAAACAAACAGCAAAATCATACAAAAAACACCCAGCCCTATTGCATTAGATTGATTTAAGAGTAAACACATACTAACAGTGAAAGATGTTTTCATCCATTCAGCAGTCATTTTTACAAATGTACAATGTGAGCAAAGTTCACTCTGCCCTTCATAAACCGTGGCATGACCCTACTCTGCCAGGCGGCCCTTCATCTGTTCTGTATTACTGGCATGGAGGACACAAACCCCAGTCACAGATTGCATAGGGTTGGAAGAGACCCTCAAGGGTCATCCTGTGCAATCCCCCTGCAGTGAGCAGTGACACCTCCAGCTAAATCAGTCTGATCTGGAATGCTTCCAGGGACAGGGCCTCAACCACATCCCTGGGCAGCCTGTTCCAGTATTTCACCACTCTAATTGTGAAGAACTTCATCTTTATGTCCAACCTAAATCTATTTTAAAACCATTGCCCCTCATCCTATCACTACAAACCCTTCTGAACAATCCTTCCCCAGCCTTCCTGTAGGTACCCTTCAAATACTGAAATGCTGCTATAAGGTCTACCCAGAGCCTTCTCTTCTCCAGGCTAGACCAACCCCATTAACTCAGCCTGTTTTCACAGCAGAGGTGCTCCAGCCCACTGGTCATCTTTGTGGCCCTTCTCTGGACCCACTACAGTCAGTCCATGTCTCTCTTGTGTTGAGGGCCCCAGAGCTGGACACAGTACTCCAAGTGAGGTCTCACCATAACAGAGCAGCAGAATCACCTTTCTTGACCTGCTGGCCACGCTTCTTTTGATGCAGCCCAGAATGTGATTGACTGCTGGGCTGCAAGTGTACATTATTGGCTCATGTCCAGTCCCTCCTATGTACCTCAAGGGGGAAAATCCAGTGCTCTGAGGCTAAGGGGAGATGGTATGGGGCAAAGGGCTGAGGATGTGATGGGGAGGGACTGTTACTGGTTACAGCAAGAGAAAAGAATATTTCACCCCACTCAGCATAGTTATCTGGGGCTTTCAGAGTGAAACTGGCAACAAATTACTTTTTTTTCTTGTTCCCAGCTCCCAGCCTTTCACTTGGAAAAGCAGATGAAAGTAACTAGAAAGAGGAGATAAGAAAGAAATGTATCACAACATATTTGTGCTGTAGAGGATTCACAGTCAGTGAAAGCAAGACAATTTGAACAGGAAGGAAATCTGAGTGCCATGGACCTAAATATAACAACAAACCCTGAAAAGGGTTGTCATTATGCTGATGGGTTTATTTGCTAAAATATATTGAAAAATTTCATTATGACTTTGGGTGCCATCTTTGCACCTTTGAGAAATAAATTCAAGAGTACATCAAAACTTTAGGCCTCTTGCATCAGGTTTGGCCATCTCCCACCTTTATGCCAGTTTCAAATTAAAATGAAAACACAAATGGGGAGAAACGACCCTCCACCTCTCCACTGTCCTGTCACAGACAACAGAAAATTTTGTCCTTCCCATTTTACATAAGAGTGGCACAAGATATTAAGTAACTATTCTGAGTCAATAACTCAGGTTGCTTGGTGACTGCAGGAGGTGGAGATAGACAAATGGCTGCTTTGCTCTGTTAACATAGCCCACAATTCTTCCTCCTAAAGTGAAAGTGACTTGTGCCACCCCAACTTCAAAGCAAATTTCTACTACGTTATCAGGAGATCCAAAGGGTTTATTTCTTTTTCTTCATCATCTTATGCCTATCAGGTTTCTTCTTGCAGACAAAATACTGTAAGAGGTGTGTGACGAGAGAATAGATTTCCTAACTATTTACCTATTAGCCCAAACTAAGCAGAGGGGAAAAAAATAATTATAAAAATTACTGGTTGTATGAGATGTCTGGACCTCTTGCCCTCAGGAGGTTTGAAGAGTTCAGATATCTGCTTGCTGATCTCTAGCACTTTTGGAAACCATATGAATTCAGCAGTATCCTGTCAGTGCCGGCAGCCTTATCAGTGCCCATAGCAGGGGACCAAACGCTCCTGTTGTACCTGCATAAGCCCTCAATCCCACAGCCAAGCTTTGCTAAACGCCAAGTCCCATCACAAGTTTAGACAAACTCTTCTTCCTAAATTTTCTTTCTATTACAAGTGTATTCTCTCATTGAAAATAGAGGTACCTTGTTGTAGTGTCATAGGCTTTAATTAAGCATAGTTTGTCTAGAATAGCTGCAGGATTTATTTATTACTTATTAAAGAAAGGTTGGTAATTTACCGGGGAGGGGGAGACATCTTTAGTTACAGCTTCACAGAATAAATCACACAGCCCATCACACAACTTGCTTTAAGACATCAGCAGATTAATTTGAGGTCAGGGGAAAAATCTTTTATTGATAGAATGTTACATAATAAGGACGTTTTTGGTAGTTTTACATCTCCCTTGAAACCATGGATCTTTCTTGTCTCTCTTCAAGGACGTGACTTTGGGTTTAAGAGGGTGAAAATAAACCAAGGGTCTTAATTTGGACCTTACCTGCAAAAGTCCTCCAATACCACCACAATGGGCACCATTAAATGGTACTGGGTGCACAGCATGGGACAGGCTTCTGAGGCCCCCATCACAGGCATTTGTCCTTCCTTTTGGCATAGGGAAACATGTACCAGCATGTGTGAGTGAAAGTCCTGGTGCAAACTGGTGTTGAGGGAGGCATGCTTTGGGAAGAGGTAGGGCTTGCTGAAGACCAGTTCCTGCTGAAGAGAGAAGCTCCCTGCAAGCAGAGAACTATTAAACAGTCATTTGAGGGAAGGAGCCTATAAAGCCAATGAGGGCTCCATAAAGCCATGCCAAGTCATATTTTTGCTTTTTCTTTAATTAAAATAGCTTTAACTTTCCCCTCACCACTTCTAGGCTGAATTGGTTTGATCCAGAGAGGCAGTTATGCATAAGAGCAACCACTTTATATTGAATTAGGGGATTTCTCATGCAACACATCTCACCAATTACAAGGCAGGGATGCAATTCTATGATTTATAATACATTATACTGTTAAGTAATATAACATTATAGATACAATTTGTACCTATCTCTCCATGGATTAGAGAGGTGGCACATGAAGAGTGGATCATTAAACAGCAGTGCAAGGCCAGGGGCCAAGCACTTCTGTTTAACAAGCTGCTCCAAGTACCACCTCTCTAATCCATGGAAAGAATAAATCGTTCCTGTATCTCGTTATAAGTCATGTTCTTCAGTGTTGTTTGTTTTGTTCATTTGGGGGTTTTGTTTTGTTGTTATTATTAAATTAAAAAATAAAACAGCAATAACTGCAACAACAATTTGTTATCTCTTTCCAGTGCTGAACTAGTTTAAGCTGAAGGCACTTCTGTTAAGAAAAACCTCTGAGGCTGACTGTATAATGTACAATCTGGTTGAATTTAGGGGAGCAAACCAGCTGCACCATCCCTCGGGGTGAGGGAAATGACTGGCCAGGCCATTAGGTCCTCTCTGTTGTAGTGGCAAGCCTAGAGCTCAGACAGACAGATTGAACAACTAGCTGCCCCAAGAGAAGGGGTTGTAAATGGCAAAGAGAATCATAGAGTCACAGTCTAAGAGGCAAGATCTGCAGTTACATTCTTGCTTTATCAGGAAGGAGTGTAGTGGGAGCACTCAGCAACCCATTAGCACCCAGTTTGCATGTCACCCACCCCAACACAAACATCACCATCTGGTGCTTGGGGATGTGGTTTAGGAGTGAACCTTGTAGAGTAGGGTTATCAGTTGGACTTGGTCATCCTGAGGGTCTTTACCAACCTGTCGGTTTCTGTGATTCTATGGTTCTGTGACACCAGTGCCTTCATCAAGCACGACACCATGTTTCTAACACTGACATTCTCCAGGGCTAAATAATCCAGTTGCAGCTCCCGTGGCCAAGTAAGCAGAGGTCTTTGGGAGGACAGAGTTGACACAGTGGTATTTCAGTGCAGTGCATGCAAACCTGCTCTGCTCAATGGCCATCTGTAGTAGCTGAAGATGAGCTCTTTGACCTCTATCTCTTCTGTTTCTATTACCTCTCTAGGGTCAATAGTGCTGAAACAAATACCAGGCTCTAGAGACAATACACTACTTTATAACATTGGCACTGATATTAGGGTTCCATGTCTCAGCTTCCATGTTTATTAAACTCCATTATAATCCCCTTAACAATGACAACACCTTTCTATAACAGCACAGTTGCTTGCCTTCCAAAGAGGGTAGCACAATGAATGAGGCTGAAGAGGTAAGGACACTGTTAAGCTGCTTATAAACCCTAACTTATCATGTGACAAGTCATTGATTTCTATTGACAATTTTGTTGTAATGTCAGAATATAACCTGAATTCATCTGTCATCCCCCTCAAAAGTAAACAATGGCCCTTGGAATATATTAAAAAGGATAGTGCTAAAAAAAAAAAAAAAAAAAAAAAAAAGTAGTAAAAAGAATCCATCTTTCCCTAAAAAAAAAAATCAACCAGAGAACCAAGACTGCTAGGCAGCCAGACAGAGCAAACTATTAATAGAGAACACATTATTTGACAAATTCTATCACTGCTTCCATTTGCAAATTATTCACAAATCTACTGTCATTCATTCATATTTTTTTTTTTCAATTTATGAAACTAGATTAAATTAGCATTATTCCATGGAAACTATTTTCAGCCTCGGAAAATTCCCAAGTGATATTTACAGTGTTTTCTGACAAGACAGCAGCACCTCAGCCGTGGTAAAGTGCTATCACTGTCCCCTGGCTTAACATGCAGCTCTTAAATAAATAGGGATTGGGGGATAATATGATCAGACTTTCAATGCTGTCTATGTTTGAGGGAGAAGATAAAAAGGAAAGGCTGGCAGGACTTGACATCGGCACTACCTTACATTTCTATTAATAAAGAATGGCAATCAGCTCCAGAATTAATGTGGATCTGTTATCTCTTCGCTAAAACAAAGAATTTGTGTCCAACATGCTCACAAGGTCTATGACACAAACGATGGGGCCAAGCCATTCATTTTTCTATTTGATGACCTCTATGCTTTTGCTCTGATCTGATTATGTATGTTTTTCTACAGCAAATCATGTGTAGTCATGTAGGATAAAGATCTGTCAGCATTGTCCCTCTGCATTTTTAGAGGCTCAACAGATACATTTCATACGCCTGTAATATGCAAATTGAAATTTGTTAATTTCTAGGTTTGGGCCATCTGTTGCTCTTTATCACTATTTAATAGACATGAGTCTGCACATGGTGCAGTTGAAAAGTTTTACTGGACTTAAGGCTAAGCTACTTCCAAAGTCCTCCACAAATATCAGACATGCTGGCAGATGGGAACGTTGAAGTACAGATTTCCACACCATGATGAAAAAGAAAGAGACCCTGGAGCCTTAAAAAAATAATAAATAAAATCATGAAAATACCCCTCTTCATTTCAGTTTCACGGGATTCAAAGATTTACAAAAATTCCCCAAGCAATTTTCCTGCAGCATAGCTCCCTAATGAGGCTAGGGAACCAGCTTCTCTCCACACTACCACAAATAGCTGGGTCAGGACTGAGAAAAAGCTTTCTTGGCTGATGCAGGTCTACAAAAAGCATAGAAAATAAACTTGATCTTTCAAGGCAATGATGCTACTGATGACGAGCTGCTGGCCACTGCTTAGTCATCAGCCAACCACTTATTCATCCCATTACGTACTCTTACATTTGAAACATTTGCTTGGAGTAAGCTATAGTAGGTTGCTTTTCCAATAATGGTTACCTGAATATTGTTTCAAGCAGTTATCTTCAAGCAGTCTCAAATGAATAAACAGTAAGGAAAACGTTCCAAAACTGCCACTTGCCCTGTAAAGTTTTGGCAACTCAAAATATTTCATGATACTGTTTTGGACAACTGGGAAGATCGAGAAAGGCAAAATACCTAAGTCTAGGGGGAAAAAAAAAATTATTAAAAATAGCCATTGCCTAAAGGAGGGAACAAACCAAACAGAAAACCTTACAAGGTATTTGTTAATAGGGCATTTGTACTTCTTTTAAAACATTATCTTATGTGTTATTCATCTTGTCTGCCCAAGCAACACTGTCTCTCCAGATATGGCCCATCTAGCTACGCAAAAGCTAAAGACAGAGAGCCTTCCTGAGACCCTGTCACGTCCATCTTGCACAAAGAGAAGAAACTTGATAGTACCTAGGATTTCTTGGCAAGAAGAAGCAACAAAGAGCAGGCAGGAAGGCAAGCAGTGACGAGAAGCATCTCTCAGCAGGGAAGAGATACATCTTGATAGACATTCTCTCTCATTCTTCTCCAAACCTTCAGGCCCAGCTGAACTCAACGTCCCAACTGCTTTCCCCATTAGGACAAGGGACGTGGGAAGTGCACTGCTGGCAATACACTCGACATGCTTGAAGGGATCTGAGAACACCCTCAGGTTCACAAGCACTCAGAGTTTGCCAAATCATTTCAGCTCATCTCTAATTGTCAGCGATCTCTATTAGCTCAGTAGTGTGGCTTTGACATAAGGATGAACAGAAGGTTTGTTACTGGCTAGTAATAGGAGAGGAGCTTCTGGTCCAAGGAAGAAAATCATCTTCCATGGCAGAAGGAGAAACTTTTTTTTTTTTCCTTCCCACATAAGCTATACTATATGGAAGGCTAACCAATGGAAGACAAAGGGACTACACAGTGGATGTTCATCAGCTTAAACTGTTCCTAACATCACTTAAAAAAAAAGAAAAAAGCTTTATTACAATACTTCACAGTATTAATAGGAGATTTATTTTATAATCATCTACAAAAGATGATTTTTAAAACAGGAAAATAGCACCATGTACACATACTGCAGTACAGCACAACTCTGAACCTTCAGCTACAGGAGATGGCTTGTTTGATGGCAGCAGGTCCTTCTCCAGAGCACCTGCCTTTCAGACACTCAGTGCCATGATGCAACTGTCCCCATGTCAATTCAAGCTAAATTTACATAGTGGAAAGAAAAGGGAGAAGGGAAAGAAGTGTCTTGAGTATGGACTAGAACTGCACCAAGACTACATTTTATTGGATTCTGATTTTTCCATTTTATTTCCATGAATGGCTCGAGTTAGTAGGACCTAAAAACACCTCTTTGTTTTTGCAAACAGTGTTTCATTCATGCCTGTTTCATTCATCAATGCTTGGTGTTGCATCATTACAATCGTAATGAGATAGCTGCCAACCCTGGAAGAGTACATTGCTCTGTGTACCTGGAATGCTAAAGGGACTGACATCATTATATGATGCTAAAATTAGTTTCACTATATAGAAATGAGATAGATGTTAAGTCAGGCCTGGAGACTTAAGTTACTTGAGCTTCCCAAATAGTGCAGGGCCACAAGCACCCCTGCTTTAGACTTAAATTTATGGCCAATATGACAACCAGCAAAAGCATCCTTTAAATCCCAGGAGTGACCCCAATTGCACATTAGATCTTGGGATAGGGTTAGGCATTCAGGTGGCAACAACACCTGCTTGCAGAGGTAGGTGGTTTTACTGCCTGAGATGAGATGTACCACAAAGAGGGAAAATAAACCAACCCTAAATTAAAGCACTTCCAACATAATGCAATTACACTACATAATGTTTACTTATCTTATATACGCTCATAGAGAAGATAAATGGCTAGGAAAAACCACAATCCACTATTAAACAGCCATAAAATACTTCGCTGTCTTCCCATTTATAAAGCTCCCATAGTATAAATAGTGGTCAAAAGTTCAGTGAACTGTCTCATAGTCTGGTGCTCCATTCAAACCCTGCTATTTCCAGAAAGTCTCCCAACACTGTATCTAATTTTCAAAATGAATATGCTTTAATTTTCCTTCTTCATGCATTGTGCTTTTTCCTCATTTAAAACAGCAACAGCCTCTGGCAGTAAAGGACATCACATTTCTGTGTGAGATGAAGCCTTTTTTCCCCGTGTATGCAGGAGAATGGCATGGGTCAAGGGAGAAAAAATGTATGCAAAAAACATCACACCCCACTGACCCTGGTGTATCTTACATTACAATTTTGCCATTTCCAATATAGGTTCATTTTGCAGTGGACCATATCAGCCATATTTCAGGATTTACACACACACACACACAAAATAATAAAAACCTCAGTACCTGGAGCATTGTCTGCATATAGTATGTCCTAATGCAATCTATGGATTGTCTTATTAATGTGTGGTGTAGCTTGCAGAGAATACAGAGGCATGCAGGGAATACTTATTCATGTCAGGGAGGCAGCACAGATATACTTAGTGTGGGTTTGTATATACATTCAGTTATAGCTGCAGATAATACACATGTGCATTTTTCTGTCTTAAAACCCAAACTGCTCTGTGCTGCCAGTAAAACTCCTGAAATCAGGTGGATTTTCAGTGGGGAGGGGTGATTTGCCATATAAGCCTTCCTCCTCTGAGCCATTAAAATCTCCATAATGGCAGCGCCTGACACAAGCTCAGACACCCAAGCTGAGGTTGCCAATGTTTTCAGTGGGCAACAAATGTAGCTTAATCCCCTGGCATACTTTAACAGGCCTTCTTCCACCTCTTAGCACAGGCAGAGGTAATTCACAATCTGATTATGGTTGCTTCTCAGCCTTTTGCAGTTTCCTTTACCCCCAAGTGTTGTAATAAAATTCAGCTGTGACTCAAGGTCACAAGCTCAGGCATTAGTTTAGCCAGAACACCTGAAACCTGTAATAATGCCACAGAGGGTCCCTGAAACCGGAGCAGTGAAGGAAAAGACACACCTTTTGCTCTTCCAACCCTCCTTCCAAGGCAGACCAGGAAAAGGATAAAGTGCAAACTTGGGCCAACCCCTGTTTTAATCAGGAGTAAACCCCACATATTCAATAGGAGCGTTGCCTGACTAAAGGCCATTACAATTTTGGTTTAATGTACTACAAAGACCATAAAGCTCACATAACTGGCACACCTGGCTATTACAAACAAAATAATTATCCACTATTTTGGCAAGAAATCAAAGAAGTCTGATTTTTAGCACCAACTCCCATAAAAATCTTGCCGCTCTATGCAGATGATCAGTTAGGTGAAGCCTCACAAGAGAGGCAATACATACAGAGATGTGTTCTAAAGGTTAAACATAACAACAACAAAGTGCAATCATATAATGAGGGCTAACTATAAGTGGGGGAGTAAAAACATAAAAAATTGTCACCAAAGACAATATTATCTTCTATGCCAAACAACTACTTCACCTTGCAGTAACTTCAGGTCCTTACCCATCAAACTTTCTCTGGTCACCATCTTAAAAAAAAAAAACTAAATGCTGGAAACACTGCCATGTTACAAAGCTTTAAGACTTTAGGAAGAACAGAAGACTTACCTGAAGCTTGGGGTTGCCCAAGACAAAGAGACCCACATGGCTAGATGGAGGTATTTCAGAAGGAAGACTCACTAAAGCTGTGTGTATGAGTAGTAACCAGAAGCTCAAAACACGGCAGCCGATGTTCCACAAGTCTTTGGGCACACAAATTAACTGCCTTTAGCTCACTGGTTGCAATTGCTCTACAACCTTATCCTACCAGCTCATACTCTTCAATCCCTGACTCAGCCTACCCTAAATCCCTGGGTGCATCTGCTTCAGGGGCAGATAAAGCAGCTCTGGGTTATTTCAAAGTCCTACCTAGGGAACTGGAGTGGGTCCTCACCAGGACAACATGGGAGAAGGATCTCTTTTAACAGGAGACAGCTGAGAGCCTTGAGACCTTGGGTATGGGAGGTGAGGATAGTCTGCTGAAAATGAACCTGAATGCAATTGCAAGAGAAGCAGACTTTGAGCTATTTTAAGTAGAAAGGGTAAATCATGCAATATTTTCTTCAGCTGTTAGCCCTCTTAAATGTCACAGAGAAGCATCCTGTTGCCTGACAAGTTGTGGACTCGGGGCTCAACAGGTTTACTTGCTTATTGCCAGCATTTACCTGAACTGTTTTTTAATAAAAGCCTTTGAAGAAAGAAAATCTCCTGTCTGAGACGAGGCATTGGGAAACTGAGTGGAGGCCCCTGAGAGTTGCTGAGCTACTTAGTGGCAGTCAGGTACATCCCTGCTGTATCCAGTTCCTTCATAATTGCAAATCTTTTCCACAGGACCCACTCCTCTGTGAATGGTTTTGGATGGGAACACAACAGTGGTGCTTACACCTCTATGATCTCAAGAATTTCAGTATCTCTCTGGCAAAGGTGGCTGCTATTTCAAGATGCCAATTTGAGCAAACTAGATGTGGCTGATGGCAGAACCTGGTACTTCTGCATTCATATAGAGCTTTCAACTTACAAAATCAACTTTTATTTCATAAAATAATAACAATACTAACAAAAACAATAATAATGTTTTCTTTGGCTTCAGAGCTCCAGTTCCATCAAAGTACAGGCTACTGGAAGTTCAACTGCTAATGGCAAGTTATTTTGAAAAGGGAACAGTCTGGAGGCAAATTATAAAGGAAATAATAGATGCTAATAATTTTTAAAGTCATTCTGGCTCAGACATTATTTTTCTTTTCCTTCATTATTCATGATGAGTTTTTTTACTTTAAGGGCAAGTGAATTCATAAGGCTTGACCCATCCTGACTGTGAATAATGCATCCTAGCTGAGTCTGTAGATGTAAAAGGGTCCAACTGGGAAGAGAAAAAAAGAATCTTTTAAAACAGTGGATCTAAGCACACACATGAAAGTACAACTCCCTTTCTGACCAGTTCATTTGCCCATACTCAGTCTACTGTGTTCCAATCCCACCCATCCTGGTGGGGGATGTGCAGTAATGGAGTTCCAACAAGCAGCATATTTTGTTTGCTGGCTCTGTGACCCTATCACTCTGGCCTCCAAAGCCAACTTGGTGATGTCAAATCTTTTTCAGGCAAGGGAAGGCCTCTTACCTTTCTTTTTTAATCTTAATTCCAGATCTAATGGAAACTCAGTAGCTCAGAAACATTCATGCCCTTTTGCTGATGCAGGGTATGAACAGATAGCATGAAGAATCATAAAATCATAGAATTGTTAGGGTTGGAAGGGACCTCAAGGATCTAGTTCCACCCCCCCTGCCATGGCCAGGAACACCACGCATTAGATCAGGTTGCTCAGAGCCACATCCAGCCTGGCCTTAAAAACCTCCAGGTATAGGGCTTCTACCACCTCCTGGGCAACCTGTTCCAGTGTCTCACCAACCTCATGGGGAAGAACTTCTTCCTAACATCCAATCTGAATCTACTGATTGCTGTTTTTGTTTCATTCCCCCTAGTCCTATCATTACCTGACACCCTAAAAAGTCCCTCACCAGCTTTCTTGTAGGCCCCCTTAAGATACTGGAAGGCCACAATAAGGTCTCCTTGGAGTGTTCTCTTCTCCAGACTGAATATCCCCAATTCTCTCAGTCTGTCATCATAGGAGATGTCATCTTCATGGCCCTTCTCTGGACACATTCCAGCACACCCAGACCCTTCCTGTAATAGAGGCTCCAAAACTGGACACATACAGCCATTTGCAGCACTCTCTGCTGAGAACTAGAAGGCCTGGGAGGAAAAATCTCCATTCAGAAGATTCCTCCCCACCCCATAAAACAAACAAAACAAAACAAAACAAAACAACTTCCTCAGGAGAGACTTTCCCATTTTGAGTGTGGAGAGCACCAAGACTGCTGCAGGTAAACTCATACATTAGGATACAGGTAGATGTTGTGTCTGTGGCAACTTTATCTCAAAAGAGGATGAAAGGGGCCTGAAAGAAGCTTTTATAGCAAAAGTAGTGACAATTCATGGACTTATTTTCTCCTCCTCCAGTAAGTCTCAGCAGCCCCAAGCAGCCCCATCTTTGTATGCTGCTGAAGAAAAAATGGCAGCCCAGAATTCCCTTTGCTTCAGGGGAAATAACCCAACAGCATTACTTTGGTACATTTATATTTGTAACCATGTTCTCTGGAAGACAGGAGTTTGCAATGGAATATCTTCAGCAACCTTGAAGGTAACTGATGTACTTTATCAGCTCTGAAACAAGCTCAGCAGTATGCACCCTCACTCAGGCTCTGCAGATACGTGCATCTGCTGAACACACTATTAATAATTAATGCAACTATATAAACCCCAAGATATATAAATACACAGACAAGGTCTCACGTTTTGCCTGTTTCTCTGTTACAAATACCCAAACTGAAACAAATTTAAGAAGATACATTGCACAAATCTGCAGACAGAAGTTGTATCAAAATTTTAACTATCTTCAGCAAGAAAGCACTTCTATTTCCAGTAACACTGGCAGCATACGCTGTATCTAGGCAGACGTGTTTATTTTCAATTATCATTTCTGCCTTTTTCTACAGCATAATGAAATGCCTGGTAAATTATATGGTTTTTGTAAAACATAAACTTATGTCTTTATTTGTAGCTCCAGTCTTGCAGTATCTGCATTAGTTCTAGCTCTTTACAAGAGGCCAATGACTTTCCTTAGTTGTAGCACACAGAATGTGATATTGTACTCAACAGTCCTGCTACCCGGTTCAGAATGACCACGTCTGAGGCTCAGACCTTCACAGACAAGCGTGAGGAGTCCCAGCACCCTGTTTGCCATTACATCATCCATGCTCATTTGCTCCTTTTTCAGTACTGAAGAAGTTCAACTTACCCCCTGCTAAACAAAAGCAGATTTTTTTAGGGGAAAAAACTATGGAGAGCTGCTCCTCACAGTCTCCCTTTAGAAAGATGTTCTCATGGCAGATGGATCTCAATATGCCGTCTCCCAAATCTTAAGCAACTCTGAAAATATCAAGTTCACTTATACCAATGGGCCATATATATACACACACACATATATATACACATACCTCTCAATTCCCTGTCTCTTTAACTGGCACTTTAAACTAGTGAGCACCTCTTTAATTTTGACCCATTATCAACCTAATAGTACCTCCTGATATTCATAAATGTCTAGCAAGACTTTCAGCTATTTGGTATGAAGAAGAAATATCCAGCTAAATTGAGAAGATTACCACATCACCACATAAATCAGTGACAGGCTGCATGTTATTACAGTTGATTTTTGTTGACAGTTGGCTGTAGGCAGTTGTGTTTCAAATGCCTTTTTTTCACTGGGAAATTAAACAAAATTCCATGCAAAATGTAGCCAGTTCAAAAACTGCAAATCCAAAATTAGCATTTCATACTTTGAAAGGTAGCACAGCACAATTTTCTACTGAAAGGTCTGTACAGTTGTCACAAATGGGTGCTTCACACATGACACTAATGCTACTGATGCCTTTTAAGCAAGCCACCTTTCTCTGATATTATTTTCTTCTCCTAATAATCTGCATACACTATAGTTCATCCCTGTGGAAAAGAAAGAGAGCTCACTTACTTATCTCTCATATGGGAGCATTATGCTTTCAGCAATTCAGACAGATAGGCTGGATGGGAGGGGGTTGCGTTGCTGAATCCTCCATAAGAGGGAACGAGTTGTGGCCAGCAAAAGGTTAACCTTCCCTGTTTGAGTTTCTCCTTCTGTTTCAGCATAACCTGGAGAGCTAAGAAAATTCAAGCCTTTGGAAGTGAAAAGACACACTGGCACAAAATACTGTTCCTTCTGGATCATGTAGCACTTCATACACAACGGCCACGCATGACCTAATTAACAAAAAGCCATTGCTAAAAGTCAGGAAAGCAGCTTGGGTGATACCAGACAGGACCAGAACTTGCGAAGGAGTTTCTGCTTCCAGCAGCTGCTGATCTGCCATTTCTTGGCTTGGATACTGCCTGCTGCTAAGCCAATTTTTTTTTCAGGACTCTGGTGTCAGCAAGTCACTCAAGCAGCAGTGGCTGAGATGGAGCCACTTCCTCATCTCAGGGTCTCTGACATAGGCTCTGTCTTGGATGCAGAAGTTTACAGTTTTGGCTGTATGCAATGCAGCATATTGAGCCAAAGAACTGCATTGCTTACTCCTGGGTGTGGAGACAGCCATATAATGTGGTTTGTCAGCCAGATGTTAAGTGAGTCTTCACATAAATACTTTTCTGGCAGCTAATTGGCTTCTGGACATGGCAAGTCAAATGTCCTCTGGTCAGAACTACTGGGCTGAAAAAATCACCAACCACTTGCATCTGCATTCATTTTTCTCCTATGTGCAAGGGCAGAGGTGTAAGGCCATGGGGATGATGACCCATGTGAAGGATTGCCTTTTTTCCCAGTCTTGTCATCAGAGGAGAGCTAAGGATGAAGAGTCTGCATAGTCCTATGAGCTGGGCAATTTTCATTGCTTGTAACTGAGAAGAAAATACATTCATAGTAACCAATGCTGATAGAATTATTTCAGTCAATATTGAAATTGCTTCATCTGACATCATCACCAACTCTTACATTTTCTCATGGCTGGGGCAAGGTTTAGTTTTTACAGTATGTGCCAAACCTTTCCCTGTTGTGATTTTTCTGACAGAACCAGACAAGATGCCCATGAGAACCTGGCCACAGCCATCCATAATGAGGCAAGGTATGTCACCTATACAAAAAAGCTCTTGGTTCTCTACTAATTGTTAGATTTGCACCGAAGTACAGGCAAAGGCTACGTGAATCGAACTAATAATCAAAGTGATATTGCTTACCAGTTGCCCTTCTGTAGCAAAAGGACCTAGCCAAGAAAGGTGGAAAACTACAGCACTAGAGAAAACAGTGAGTATTATGGAGCAATCCTGTGTTGTCTGTTCAGGAGAGGCTGGAAACAGGCCCAAGTTTTGCTGTTGTGTGAGCTGCAGCCTGTATGAAGTGACTGAATGATTTAAGACAGCACTTGTTTAACGCTGGAAATATTTGGATCTAAGATCTGTACAGAATATCATAAAAAGGATTATGCTGTTAGTATATTCACTTTTAACGGTGTGCACATTTAACAGCTTGTAGGAAGAGGTTGTTTTCAGATAACTTTGGGAGACTATAGGGAAGATTTGCCTTTGCTTGAATTAGAGAAAGGTATGTTTTGTCTTTGACTCCAAAAAGAATGTAAACACCTTGTAACTGAAGGAGAGAAACTAGGCAGAGTCTGGTTGGATGTGTTAAAATATTGTTTTCTTATTTTAACCTATTGAATGCCTTAATTACACACATGCCAGTAGAAAATGACCAATTAAGATGTGACATGTGCCTTCTGATAGACTATAGAACTTTGCTGTGTATCGTAATAAATGTCTTTGCCTGCTTACATCTTGTCCTGGAAGCTTTGCTCGGGGTGAATCTACTATGTATATAACATCTATATTATAACAACAGCTCAGTACTTAGTTTCCAATCACTATTTCTTGAAAATTTTCAAAACACACATCACCTCCCATTTCTACGTGGGACTAGGTTCTCAGGAAAACCAGGCAGCGAGACACAAATCAAACTGGAAGCATGAATCACAGAATCACCAATGTTGGAAAAGACCTCAAAGATAATCAAGTCCAACCTGTCACCACATGAGGTCTGTCACCACAGACCTCATGACTAAACCATGGCACCAAGTGCTACGTCCAATCCCCTCTTGAACCCCTCCAGGGATGGTGACTCCACCACCTGCCTGGGCTAAACAAACCCAGTTCCCTAAAAGACACTCCTCATAAGACTCATGCTCTAGACCAATGCAACAACCAGGAAACTGAGATCCAAGGTCTTCAGAAATGCAAGGTCACACACTATAGAAGGAACAGTTTTAATGTTTCTGGCTCATAAATATTTGCAACTGAATGAAGACCTCACTTGAGACTGAAAAATGCAAAAGCCCCAAATGCATGTGTTATGCTGTATGATATTGGATGAAAGGTAACACAGAGAACATTAGCATGCCATTGTACAAAGACAATGGGATGCTTTCACACATGCTGCATACTGCACAGACCATCTCACTGACTGTAATGTAGGAGATCATAGAATCAGTAAGGTTGAACAAGACCTCAAAGATCATCAAGTCCAACCTATCACCCAACACCTCATGACTACTAAACCATGGCACCAAGTGCCACGTCAAATCCCCTCTTGAACACCCCCAGGGATAGCAACTCCACGTCTCCCTGGGCAGCACATTCCAATGGCTAACAACTCTCTCTGTGAAGAACTTTCTCCTCACCTCAAGCCTAAACCTCCCCTGGTGCAGTTTGAGACTGTCCTCTTGTTCTGGTGCTGGCTGCCTGGAAGAAGAGATCAACCCCCTACTGCCTACAATCTCCCTTCAGGTAGCTGTAGAGAGCAATAGGGTCTTCTCTGAGCTTCCTCTTCTCCAGGCTAAACAACCCCAGCTCCGTCAGCCTCTCCTCATAGGGCTTGTGCTCGAGGCCTCTCATCAGTCTCGTTGCCCTTCTCTGGACACATTCAAATGTCTCAATGGCCTTCTTAAACTGAGGAGCCCAGACAGGACTCAAGGTGTGGCCTAATCAGTGCTGAGTACAGGGGCACAATGACTTCCCTACTCCTGCTGGCCACACTATTCTTGATGCAGGCCAGGATGTCATTGGCCTTCTTGGCCACCTGGGCACACTGCTGGCTCATGTTCAGACAGCTATCAATCAGCACCCCCAGGTCCCTTTCTGTTTGGCAGCTCTCCAGGCATTCCGACCCCAGCCTGTAGCTCTGCATGGGGTTATTGTGGCCAGAGTGCAGCACCCAGCACTTGGATTTGTTAAATGTTGTCATGTTGGACTGTGCCCATTTTCCAGCCTGTCAAGGCCACTCTGCAGAGGGACCTTCTACCCTCTAACAGACCAACATCTGCTCCCAGCTTGGTGTCATCTGCAAATTTACTGATGATGGACTCAATGTCCTCATCCAGATCATCAATGAAGATATTAAAGAGGATGGGTCCCAGAACTGATCCCTAGGGGACACCACTAGTGACTGGCTGCCAGCTGGATGTGGCACCATTTACCACCACTCTCTGGGCTTGGTGCTCCAGTCAATTCCTAACCCAGTGCAGAGTGCTCCTGTCCAAGCCACGAGCTGCCAGCTTGGCCAGGAGTTTGCTGTGAGGGATGGTGTCAAAGGCCTTGCTGAGGTCCAGGTAGACTACATCCACAGCATTCCCCAAATCCACCAGGCGGGTCACCTGATCATAGAAGGAACACGGCCCACAGGGAAAACACAATTTCCCAACAAAAAAATGCCCAACACAAAGACAAAGCAGCAAAACCAAAAGCAGGTTTTAAGTACAAAGCTGCCCATTCTGATAAAGATAGGAAACCAAAGTACATGATCACGAGGGAGAAGAGATTGAGCTGAATGAGAAGTTATTCGTTACACAACTGAGCTGAATGAGGGTCAAGGAGAGCTGGACCTACTTCAAGGAAGAACTCTTGAAGGTGCAGGAACAGGCTGTGCCAATGCACCGGAAGATGAGCCGCCGGGGCAGACGGCCAGCCTGGATGGGTGAGGAGCTTCTGAAAGAACTAAGGGGAAAAAAGAGGGTGTATCATCTTTGGAAGAAAGGGGAGGCAACCCATGGAATGTTTAAGGATGTTGCTAGGTCTTGTAGGAAGAAAATTAGGGTGGCAAAAGCACATTTGGAGCTTAGACTGGCCTCTGCTGTGAAGGACAACAAAAAGTCCTTCTATAAATACATTAATAGCAAGAGGAAGGGCAAGGACAACCTCCACTCCTTGGTGGACACGGAGGGGAACGTTGTAACAAAGGATGAGGAAAAGGCAGAGTTACTTAACACCTTCTTTGCCTCAATTTTTACTAGCAGGACAGAATGTCTTCCAGACAGCTGGCCAGCAGAGCTGACAGAAGGAGCCAGGGAGCAGCATAGTTTCTCTCTGTTCCAGAATGGGGTAGTTAGAGATCTTCTCAGCCACTTGGATCTCCACAAGTCCATGGGACCAGATGGGATCCATCCTAGGGTGCTGAGAGAGCTGGCAGATGAGCTGGCCAAGCCACTCTCCATCATTTTTCAGCAGTCCTGGCTCACTGGAGACATCCCAGAGGACTGGAAGCTGGCCAACGTGGTGCCCATCCACAAGAAGGGCCGGTTGGATGAGCCAGGGAATTATAGGCCTGTCAGTCTGACCTCAGTGCCAGGCAAGATTATGGAACAGGTGCAATCACACAGCACTTACAGGATGGCCAAGGGATCAGGCCCAGTCAGATTTAGGAAGGGCAGGTCCTGCCTGACCAACCTGATCTCCTTCTATGATCAGGTGACCCGCCTGGTGGATGTGGGGCAGGCTGTGGATGTAGTCTACCTGGACTTCAGCAAGGCCTTTGACACTGTCCCCCACAGCAAACTCCTGGTGAATCTGTCAGCCCATGGCTTGGATGGGAGCACTCTGCACTGGGTTAGGAACTGGCTGGAGGGCCGAGCCCAGAGAGTGGTGGTGAATGGTGCCACATCCAGCTGGCAGCCAGTCACTAGTGGTGTGCCCCAGGGATCAGTGCTGGGCCCCATGCTCTTTAACATCTTTATTGATGATCTGGATGAGGGCATTGAGTCCATCATCAGTAAATTTGTGGATGACACCAAGCTGAGGGCAGGAGCTGACTTGCTGGAGGGTAGAGAGGCTCTGCAGAGGGACCTCAACAGGCTGGACAGATGGGCAGAGTCCAAGGGCATGACATTTAACACATCCAAGTGCCAGGTTCTGCACATTGGCCACAGCAACCCCATGCAGTGCTACAGGCTGGGGTCAGAGTGGCTGGAGAGCAGCCAGGGAGAAAGGGACCTGGGGGTGCTGGTTGATGGTAGGCTGAACATGAGCCTGCAGTGTGCCCAGGCAGCCAGGAGGGCCAATGACATCCTGGCCTGCATCAGGAATAGTGTGGCCAGCAGGAGCAGGGAGGCCATTCGGCCCCTGTACACTGCACTGGTTAGGCCGCACCTCGAGTACTGTGTCCAGTTCTGGGCCCCTCAGTTTAGGAAGGATGTTGACTTGCTGGAACGAGTCCAGAGAAGAGCAACAAAGTTGGTGAGGGGCTTGTGTTCCAAGACCTATGAGGAGAGACTCAGGGAGCTGGGGTTGCTTAGCCTGGAGAAGAGGAGACACAGGGGTGACCTTATTGCTCTCTACAGCTACCTTAAGGGAGGTTGTAGACAGGTGGAGGTTGGTCTCTTCTCCCAGGCAAACAGCACCAGAACAAGAGGACACAGTCTCAGGCTGCACCAGGGGAGGTTTAGGCTGGAGGTTAGGAGGAAGTTTTCCACAGAGAGAGTGATTGCCCATTGGAATGGGCTGCCTGGGGAGGTGTTGGAGTCACCATCACTGGAGGTGTTCAGAAGGAGACTTCATAGGGTGCTTCGTTGCATGGTTTAGTTGATTAGGTGGTGTTGGATGATAGGTTGGACACGATGATCTTGAAGGTCTCTTCCAACCTGGTTTATTCTCTTCTATTCTAACAACTTTGTTATTGCCAAGAATAATGCTTGAAAAGATGCCTGACAAGGGTTGGAATTGCAGACAAAAGGTGATTCAGTTTGTATACACAGGTATTTTCTGTCACATGAAAAGGCTGAGAAATGTGGCATCTACAAGAGAGGTTGCTCACTCCATGGCACAGGGGAGTCCTATTCCAGGTCTGTGCTCATGAAAGGAGGCCATAGAAAGGCTGATCAAGAGGAGGGAGGTTGGGGAGCACTTGTCCATCTTCATCCTGACTAGAGAAAGGCATCACAGATGCTGGGGGCTGACAAAGGAGACATGAGGTCTTAGCTTAAGGAGCAGCCCAGCCACAGCCAAGATGATGTTGTGCCAAAGTATCAAACAGTCTTGCAAAACATGTCAGCAAACTTACACAAAGAAAAACTCAACAGCTGAAGTGATCATTCAGTTGAAAAGATGAGACAATTTGGGGTGATAGTGGTGGAAGACAGTGAAGAAAAAAGGGAGCACAAGAAGCCTGGCCAGTGGTCATGGCAGAGCAGGTTGCTCCCAAGAGCCTGAGCAGCTTTAGAAATGGAACATCTTCTCCTGCCATTCCCTGTCATACAATTCTTTAAAACTTTTGTAACTCCAAAACATTAGGGTTTGGCATCCCTACATATTGTGTAAAGGAGAGAGTCACTGGGTTTGTTGTTTCAGCAAATTTAAAGGCTGAAAGCAACCCCTCCACTCCTCTGGCGTCATTTTCTGCGCTGCTCAAGTGATTACATCTCAACAGTAATTTTTGTACCTAACCCAGAAAAATGTGATGAAATCAAAGTGTTTATTTCACAGAGAAATCCAGCTTTGACTGAAAGATTTCGCTCAGCTTTGGATCATAAGCCTGGGGATGTCATAAGAAAAAGTCAATTATTCTCTGAATGAAGGGAAATACTTTACAAATTTAGCTGTAGTAAGTCAAGAAGAGAAATAAATCTGTAAACCATCAAATGGTGCATCTGTTTATAATTATCATGCAAGAAATATAATGTTAGTTGAGCAACTTAATTCTTTTTGTGTTTTGGGATTTCCTACTTTACATCTTTTTGCCTACAGATCTAGATCTCCAGAACAGATAATTATCTCTTTCCTGGTACGGCATATAAATGTCTCTTGACGGGAAATTTTTCCTTTCAAAGTATTGTTCATGTGGCTGTATTTAGAAAATGCAGTTCAAATATCACTCTTCACTTTGTTCTTACAAGTTGTGAATAATACCTAGAATTGTTCACATGGTGAGAACTGTGCTCATGACAGGAGTCTTGAAATAATGTCAGCTGGCCATCGTTCACAAGGTTCAAGTGCTGCAGTCTCTCCTGTCTCAAGGCTCATCGCTATTAGCAGCTGAAGCTGGATTTATCTGCTGGCCAAGTAACTGAGGTATGCAGGCTCAATGCACTGACTTGAGTTGAGGTGCCCAGAAAACTCTTCAGGAAAGAATAAATTTATAAAACATCCTAAGGGACATGAGAACCAGAGCTGAAATTTAGTATTTTCCAACTGCTCTTACCCTTCCTCTTGGGAGTGCTGCTGATCTTTGATCACTTCCCTCATTTACAAATGCTGTCATCTCACCATTCTCCTCCTATTCCATATCGTTAATACAAATCTGGAAACAATGGCTTTTTTTGCTGCTAAAACATCGCAACATCCCATTATTTGTTTCCTCTTCTCAAACGGATCATTCATTATAACCCATATCCCCCAAAGAATTTTATCACTTGAAACCTGTTTGCAGTGAATCTAAAGTAGCTGGAAAATCATCTTCTTAGAAATTCCTGTATATGCCAGAGCTGACTTCTCCTGGAAGCCCAATAAAGTGCTGAATCCCTCTGCAGGCAATATCCATTTTTCTTCTTTCTGATACAGTCTCCAGCCATAACTTCTGCAGCTGTGCATGATCCTTCTTTTTTTTTTTTTTCCTCTTTTTTTTTTTTCCTGCTGAAATTCAGTGCTCAGCAACAGTAGCTCTTGTACCCACTTTATCCCAGAGAGCTACAATAATTGCCTCCTTGCTTCATCGTTCCCACCACCTCCATGCTTATCGCAGAGGTCAGCTTTTCTTTTATCTCGTCTATAACCAACTCATTATTTGATGCTTTCTCTTGCAAGGGACAGGCTGCTGCTCCCTGGCTTCTGCCCCGTTACAGTTTTCAGGGTGCTTGTGCATGTCCTTTGAATATTTCCTTCAAAAAGGACATAACTACCTCTCAGCATTTCACTTTGTTTTCCAGGGTCCCCAGCAGCAGCAGCAGAGGGTTTAGACGTGATTGAGTATCACCAAAACATGTACACCTGCAGTTTGAGAGCTGCACAATCAGGGATTTTCCCAACAGATCTGGGCAGCCATTAGGATTGTGGAGTTTTTCTGTAATAAACTAAATAGATGGGAGTAACATGCTCCCTGCTTCTTACTTCAGGAAGGTTATGCAATCTAGTAGTGTTAAAATATATTAAAGGTGAGGCTAGGGACCCAAATTGCCTAACAGATGCTGGAAAGGAAGGAAGGAAGGAAGAAAGAGAGGAAGGAAGGAAGAAAGAGAGGAAGGAAGGAAGAAAGAGAGGAAGGAAGGAAGAAAGAGAGGAAGGAAGGAAGAAAGAGAGGAAGGAAGGAAGAAAGAGAGGAAGGAAGGAAGAAAGAGAGGAAGGAAGGAAGAAAGAGAGGAAGGAAGGAAGAAAGAGAGGAAGGAAGGAAGGAAGAGAGGAAGGAAGGAAGGAAGAGAGGAAGGAAGGAAGGAAGAGAGGAAGGAAGGAAGGAAGAGAGGAAGGAAGGAAGGAAGAGAGGAAGGAAGGAAGAAAGAGAGGAAGGAAGGAAGGAAGAGAGGAAGGAAGGAAGGAAGAGAGGAAGGAAGGAAGGAAGAGAGGAAGGAAGGAAGGAAGAGAGGAAGGAAGGAAGGAAGAGAGGAAGGAAGGAAGGAAGAGAGGAAGGAAGGAAGGAAGAGAGGAAGGAAGGAAGGAAGAGAGGAAGGAAGGAAGGAAGAGAGGAAGGAAGGAAGAAAGAGAGGAAGGAAGGAAGAAAGAGAGGAAGGAAGGAAGGAAGAGAGGAAGGAAGGAAGGAAGAGAGGAAGGAAGGAAGGAAGAGAGGAAGGAAGGAAGGAAGAGAGGAAGGAAGGAAGGAAGAGAGGAAGGAAGGAAGGAAGAGAGGAAGGAAGGAAGGAAGAGAGGAAGGAAGGAAGGAAGAGAGGAAGGAAGGAAGGAAGAGAGGAAGGAAGGAAGGAAGAGAGGAAGGAAGGAAGGAAGAGAGGAAGGAAGGAAGGAAGAGAGGAAGGAAGGAAGAGAGGAAGGAAGGAAGGGAGGGAGGGAGGGAGGGAGGGAGGGAGGGAGGGAGGGGGGAGGGAAGGAAGGAAGGAAGGAAGGAAGGAAGGAAGGAAGGAAGGAAGGAAGGAAGGAAGGAAGGAAGGAAGGAAGGAAGGAAGGAAGGAAGGAAGGAAGGAAGGAAGGAAGGAAGGAAGGAAGGAAGGAAGGAAGGAAGGAAGGAAGGAAGGAAGGAAGGAAGGAAGGAAGGAAGGAAGGAAGGAAGGAAGGAAGGAAGGAAGGAAGGAAGGAAGGAAGGAAGGAAGGAAGGAAGGAAGGAAGGAAGGAGGGAAGGAAGGAAGGAAGGAAGGAAGGAAGGAAGGAAGGAAGGAAGGAGGGAGGGAGGGAAGAAAAGAAAAGAAAAGAAAAGAAAAGAAAAGAAAAGAAAAGAAAAGAAAAGAAAAGAAAAGAAAAGAAAAGAAAAGAAAAGAAAAGAAAAGAAAAGAAAAGAAAAGAAAAGAAAAGAAAAGAAAAGAAAAGAAAAGAAAAGAAAAGAAAAGAAAAGAAAAGAAAAGAAAAGAAAAGAAAAGAGGAACATTGAATATAAAACAAAATACTGCAGAAAACATTCTATGCTTCTAATGGTGATGGTAGCTATGGCTATGCAATATTTACCATCAGGGAAGCTCAGACCAGCCCTTCCATTTGAACTATTCACAGTCAAGAATAAACCCCAATGTCAGCAGGTGTGTGGATGAAAATTCAAAGTGCATAAAAAGGCAACCACCTGTCATTGTTATACAAGTGACCTAACTGTCTAAATATCATTGGAGATACTTTAAAAACAGATGTAGATGCAGAACTGGTTAGGCCACACTTTTAGTACTGTGTTCAGTTCTGGGCCCCTCACTTTAAGAAGGACATTGAGACACTTGAATGTGTCCAGAGAACGGCAACAAGGCTGGTGGGAGGTCTCAAGCACAAGCCCTATGAGGAGAGGCTGAGGGAGCTGGGGTTGCTTAGCCTGGAGAAGAGGAGGCTCGGGGAGACCTTGTTACTGTCTACAACTACCTGAAGGGAGGTTGTAGCCAGTTTTTTTTCTCCCAGGCAACCAGTGACAGAACAAGAGGACACAGTCTCAAGCTGCACCAGGGGAGGTTTAGGCTGGATGTTAGGAAGAAATTCTTCACAGAAAGAGTGATTAGCCATTGGAATGGGCTGCCCAGGGAGGTGGTGGAGTCACCATCACTGGAGATGTGTAAAGCAACTGGATGAGTCACTTAGTGCCATGGTTTAGTTGATTAGATGGTGTTGGGTGATAGGCTGGACTCGATGGTCTCAAAGGTCTTTTCCAACCTGGTTAATTCTGACTATTCTGACTATTTTTGAAGTACTGCAGTAAGATGTCAAGCAAAAATAGTTGGCAGGTGAGAAGCAGCACCTCTTAATCTCAGCCAAAATGTTTTGATTTCAGAGGTTGCTTGTTTTAATCCAAGAGTACAAAATATGCTTGGATATCATCCATGTTTGAGCATCCCTTGCCATCTCCATTTCTTAAGATGAGTGGAAAGGCAGCCTGTGCTACCACAGTGGGCAATTTGGGTTTTGTAGAATACTTCATTTTTTTCATCCAAGAGAGCAAGTTTGGGGGCATCTTTTCCCGAAAGGTCCATGCACAGGCCAGCTGCCTCTCACTTCTCATTTTGTGTTTCAAAAACAAACCATAGACCACACAATGTTACGTGACATAGGGTCTCCTGAGCCCAGCACTGCCATTTGAACAGCAGACAGACACCAAAAAAATCCGAAGAGCTACTGGGGCATGCAGTGGCTGTTCCACATCTCACACCTGCAACACAGGGCCTGGTGAGAGCCCCGTGGCCAGTTCAAAAGCATGGCCAGCAGCCCCAGGAGCAGGACTGCTGCTGTATTTTGTTCCTGCTCATCTCCAGCATGGAGATGATGTTCAGGGCCAGCCTCTCAGGGACAAAACACTCTGAGCATAAACATCTCCTTGCATAGGTCCCATACAGCAACTTGTGGCCATGCAGCATGAACTGCCCCACAGCTGGCAGCAGCAGGTATGCAACAGGGGATGTAACTCATTGCTTCTTGCAGGCAGAGCCACCAGCCACATGCCATGGGTGGGAGCATGACCTGCCGAGCTTCTGTCTGTGCCCTGGGACAGCTGATCCTCAGCACAGGTCCTGCCTCCCATGCCTCAGATTGCCCAAATTTGCGGGCTTCATTGCCGCAATTAGCATATTTGCAAGACTCTATCACAGCTAAATTACTATCTTAGACTTGTTATGAGGAAGCCCCACTTCTCTCCCATTTACTTATTACTTTATACCTGTCTCTACCTCCAAAATATATAGTATTGCTTAGGGTGATAAGAGCAGTGTGTGTGTATGTATTCAAATTCTCATCTGAAAGATTTGCATGAGTGACTGGTTTCCTCTCAGCCCCACTGGGGAGAGGAGTATCTTCCCTCAGTTCTCTGTTTGTTGTGATCTATAGGTTCAAAAGGGCAGGAACGAGGGTCTGACATCCTGACACTTTGACTTACCCCCATGAAAAGTGTCAGTACAGCTGCTCTCTTTTCCCTGCCTCCCCCACCCCACCCCAGCGTCTTATAATTTCTGTTCCTCTGCCACACTTGATGATAAACAATAACGAGCTTTTACATTTCCTTGCTATCTATTCTCTGTCTCACAGTCACAGGAAAATATATACACAGCCATACATATATATACACACGCAGACATGCAGTTTATCAGTTAACTTCTGGAAAATATTGGATATCTCTGCTCTGAAGATGCGTGCCGGTTGTGGCCTTCAGCCTTACTGGCTTTTTGAAAGCTAGCAGTGATATTGTAATAGCTTTTACTTGATTAACATAAAAATTTGGTGCTGAAGAGCTTTTTCTTCCACTTTTTGTACCAAAGACTGCAGTTTTCACTCTGGATTTGTTAGATCAATAAAAGTAGAGGCATCCACAGTACTTTCAATTCCCTGTTCTCCAGCACAGAGCAATCTGTCTCTGTATCACACTGCCCAGTCTTCACATCTGAGCAAGTAAGAAGGAGGTTGGTCATAGGCGGAGCAAGCAGCTACCACTTTATCACTCACTAAAAATTTGTTTAATTTGCATTGTTTTTTATCTATTACAGCTCAAAGACTTTTTGCTTGTTCTCTGCAGGGTTGTGGAGATAGCAGAAGTAGCAGAGAAGGAAAATCTCCAGACCAGCTCATCACTTTCTCCCTTCAAGCTGCTGAACAGAAGTATTAAGGTCTCAAAGTTTTATTTTTCTTGGTTTGGGATTTTTTGGTATTGGTTTTATCACTGACTACTGCAATAAAATGCCTCATATGTATCAGCAGCTTTCACCATAGTGATAATGCAAGATTTCCAGGAAAGATACTTAGAGTGAGCCTTCTTTAGTTATTTTTTTTCCCCCTAATACTAAGGGTATACAAAATTTTAATCTAAAACTTTACTTCATTCTCTTGGTTGAGTTTTCATTTTCCTGAAATGTCAGGAGACCAAAAGAAAAAAGAAAAGGGGGGGTGAGGGGAGACAAAAAAAGAAAAGGGGGGGGGGCCAGGCAGGGGGAAGAGGCACACTGTTTATTGCATGGAAAACACCTGAGCGGAATGAACTAAATTCAGCACTAACTTTCAAAGGTAGATTTTAAAGTTTAAAAATCAGAGCACAATTTGGCCTAGTATTTTCTTTCAGCTTTTGGCTCAGTGGAAAAAAAAAAACACAAACACAAAAACACAAAACCAACAACAACAAAAACCCAACCAAACAGGACATGTTTTTTCCTGCCTGCGAATTATTATTAAAATGAAAATGAGTTTTCACAGACAGAAAAGTACCATTGCTGCAAGCAAGGGTGAACAATGCTAAACCTCAGTCATGCCTAAAAGCCAAGAAGCAGCCAAAAAAGTGCTTTTCTGTGCAGGCTGGTGATGCCCATTTTGGAAAGTGCTGCAATACCCTATGCCAGCTTGCTTTACCAGTACTGTCTGTGGAAATTGCTCTCCTTGAGACAACGTCTACCTAATTTGTAGTGGTTAATAACTAACAGCATATAATTTCAAGTCCCAGCAACACTTTGCTAGCTTCTGCTTTTAATTAAAGCTGACTTGTAAGAATGCAGGAACTGCAGATTTGATAGGTGTACTGCTGGAGCTGCAGCTTGTGCTGAGTGGGGCCAGCAGCAGCAGCATTATTCCATGTGTGCTGGCATGGGCATGCCTGGCAGGACCCCCCATCCTCTTCTCCTAAGTATGTATATTAATTCAGAGCCCTGTCAATTAGGGCTTGTTACTATGGTAATAGTAGGACAAAACTAATCAAGAGCCTCCCATCCCTCTCTGTGCATATGGATGAAGAGGCTCATGGTCAGAATCTGGCCACAGAGATCCTCTCATTCAAGGGAGGAGGAAAAGCATGTGATGAGAAGTTAACAATGTGTTAAAAACGCATGTTAATAAATGAGATTTAATTTTTTTTCTTTAATTATAGCTGCTTCTTTTGCCATAACAAGTATATAAGTAAGAAGAAGGTTGGTCATAGGTGGAGCAAGCAGCTACCACTTCATCACCACCTGGAGCGGCCATTACTTCTACCTTTGCAACCCCTACACATCTTCCATCAAGACCAGGAAATAGTCTTGGATGTTACACTGCATCCTGAATACAGGATGCTTGAACATCATTTAGGCATTAAAGCAGACTTTTGTGGGCCTAAAGCAGATATCTGCACCTTACTGCCATTTCAGCCTCTGCACAGAAAAATCCAGAGTGGTTTTGACCAAAGGTCCACTGCCATCAAACCTTTGTCTCGCAGGAGGCGAGCTTGCAGAGTCTCGAGGCAATTCTCTATCTGCTTCTGAATTTGTTTTTCAGTTGCAGTGTGTCTCTGTCCGTGTGCCATTAAGTGCTCAATTCTTTTATTCGCCCCCCAACACAGCCTGCCTGCCTGCACACCCCACACCCCCCTATTCCCCCGCCTTTTTAAAACATCATGTTTATGCAAGTGGACAGGAGGATCTCATATCTGGGTCACACATTTGCTGGAGGTCATTGAAAGGCTACAAAATGGAGCATGCCTAATTCTGCTGTTTCAGAAGTTTTCTCACATGTACTCAAGACAATTATGCCTATTAAATGAGTTCATTAAATTTCAGAAATCCTTTGAAATTATGACATACCAAAAAAACAAACTGCTGAACTCCTTTTTTTTCTAACACCTTCTATAAATGTCCTGATCTGAGGAGGTGATGAGGACCAGAGCTTGGCTGCCTGTGACATGGCTAACATATTTAACCATGTCCTGCCTTCATTGTAAGCCAGATAAAGTAAATAAAACTGAGCACCAAGGTCCATCAAGTGACCTTTTGCAAGCACCACCATCATTGGCCAGAGCATTGGTCTGCTGAGAATAATTTAGGACATAGGATGAATGTCACTGATGCATTTAAAAAGGTGTGGGGCTTAAGACAGGATGGGACATTCATAGCATTTCTAGGACTGAGAACTGGCTCAGTACTGAGCTGTGAAATTCAGGGATGCAGGAGGAAAGCAAAAGCAGGCTCCCTGTGTCCTTGCCAACTCCTCTGGGGGCTCTGCATGGGATATCCTCTGTCCTCTCAAAAGAGTACAAAGACTGTAGAAGGACATATCTTAGGCCAGGCCACACATAGCACAGGCAGAATCATCCTATTGGGAGGTAGCTGCCTACAAAGAAATGTCCTGATACTCAAAGGTGATGAGCATCAGTAATTGCCTGGTGAGCAAATAGGAGCTGCAGGTGCCCAGTCACTGCAATTACATGCCAGAAATGCTTAGCTGCCTCATGCTAACCACATGTAAATACTTTTTTTGTAAGGAGTACTACAATACATGCAAACAAAAGTCAACAGTTTCTTATTGCAATGTCAACAATATGAAGACATCAGGTTGTGGGATTGGTTTGGCATCAAAAATGTCTATTGAGTCTACAGAAAATATTACTTAGGGTAGCCTAGCTCTAAGCAGCACTGTCGCTTCAGGGGAACTCTGTATACCCTCTGTAGCAATTTGGATATTAAAATGTACACAAGATGATATTTCATTAAGAAGTGCTGTTTTTGGTGCCTAAGAGAGCATTTATCATAGTTGGCCCACACCAACACTGGACAGAAGCCACCTTTACTAATGAATGGGAGAGAATGGTTTTTAATCTCTCTGTGATCTCTTATCAATTGATTTCAGAGGATGTATAGTAGATTCTATTCTACAAGAATTACAGTACTCTTCAAGTGCTAGCAGAGACCCAATATGGGGGTTTGTATGGCTTTGTCTCCTAACACTATGTCATTTTGTCTTGACACTATAGCTGTCTCCCTGAAGACTCGCTGCTACTGTCTCACATCATCTTCCTAGACTTGCATTGTCCTGCCTTCCCTGTGACAACACTAACTTGAACAAAAGGGGGTGGGTGGGTGTCAGAGAATAAACCAGCTGATATATTTGATCCATTTTAGCCACAAAATACTAAACAAGATGATCTGCAACTCTGCGCTTGCCGATACTGTGAGAATTAACACACCTAGATTGGTTATGTGTATTCTGCACTTGCCCAAGAGTCACACAAAGCCCTTGAATGCTACCTGCATACAGTGGCAGCCAGAAGGCACTATACTGGCATTGAAGAGGGAGAGTTTTTGATCAGGTCCTCCTCCATCTTCCTGAAGTGTAACTTTAGACCAGGCCACTTCACTCTTTTGTGTATCCCCTTGAGCTCAATGGTGAATGAACTGAAATCTGCTCTGCTTCCTTTACTAGGTGCATGTGTCAAGGATCCCTATGATCACTTTTACTTGCTTTTATCTAAAGAGCTCCTTGCAGGAGCCCAGGGTGTCAGTGGTCATGAAAAGAGCATAGCTGGAATATAACAGTATTTTTCACCCTCTGGGTCAGGCAATTAACTGAGGCCCATTAGCAACTCTGTCTCAAGCCTCAGGCCTGAAAAGCGAGCAATAGCGAAGAAGTGTCTGATTTCCTTCAGGAAATCAGTCTCCTTTTGGGACTCATCCACGTGCTGGAGAAAAGCAGAAGAAAAGTTGAATAAATCAATATGTTTTGCTGTGTTTACCACTCTTGAGACTCAGTCTGATTGGAAAGCTGCTGAAGTCTGGTGGCTCTGCCATACTGTTGTGCCATGCGTTTAGCAGGACAGCAGTGGATACTTTAAGGGGTCTGCATTGGTGTTAGCTCTCAGGAGCAGGTCTCCTAAATCAGCCCAAATTACTCAGAAAGCCTCAAAGAGGGTCCAGCCCAGCTCCTTCATAAGTCAGAAGATATTTTGTGATTGGTGCTATTGGACAGATCCTTAGTCCTTGAATCTGCTCTACCAGCTGTCACAGGTTCAGCCACTGAGGATTTGGTCCCAGGTGAAAGCAGAGAACTACAGGAGAGCAGAAAAGTGTGTCGAGAAAGGGAAACCAAATGCATTCTTTAGGTCAGTTGATACGGATTTCAGGATCTGAGCCTGCTATAGGAGGAGGGACCATACTGACCCCTCATAAGAGAAATGCCTCAGCTCCTATCAATAAGCACACTCGTGGAGTGGAGCATCTGCTCTGACACATGATTTCTATGTCCTCTTTTCATACTCAGCTCTAGGAGAATAATGTCATAGAAGGTGTCAAAACCAAGAAGCAACATGTTAGAACAGTGCCACTTGGAAATAAAGCCCCACTTTTACTGGATAGCTGATCTGCTAAAAGCAGTTATTTGAAATATCTGCAGATCATTGGGATCCATGAATAATTGCTATCTGCACATCTCAAATTCTTTACAGTTTTGCTGTTATATAGCTGTGCATGTCTATAAATAGTAGAGCAATGTTGCTCACAGCATAATACAGTCTCTGTGTTTTTACAACTCGTCATGAACTTCTATGTAATTTATTTTTTATTGAAGAATTCCAATTAATGGCTTCCTGGTGATTTTAAAGCCTCAAATTATCAGTCTCTGAAAACAAAGCAGAGAACATAATTATCATAAACCGAGAATTTTTCATTTTGAAGCTTATCTGTTTGTGCTAAGTATCTTGTCTGTAAGTAATTAGTGCCTTTATTTTTTTTTCCAGTAAAAATAATGACCATTCTATGCTGCACATCCAAATTTCGTTAACTGCTAGATGTACTGTATACATTATATCTGAAAATGTACCACCTTGGACCAGCTTTAAAGTATTTCATCAAATGAAAATGGCAATAACAAAATACATTTGTTTGTCAGAATAAATTATGTGACATTAAAAAATGCTATTATATCTTTTTCTCTTCTAAGAGTAAAAGCCTTTCAAAAATGTATACTTCTTATTTATTAGTATGGTAGCATAGGACAATGGTTAGCTTTCTTTAGGCTATTTCTAATTTCAAACTGCTGTTTAGACCTGATCAGCCAATAGTATATATTCACAGAGTCCCCTTTACCCAGGTAACTCAGTTTTTACTGAGACATCTTTGCATTGTGCTCAGTACATGCAGGAATTAAAAGCTGGGAGAAAAGCAAACCAAGACTGGAAAAAAGCTGAGGTAGGTAACAGGTGATATCTGCAGCACCCTCTCACAAGCACTCCTTGGAAGGAAGGAATTTAAACCTGACACCATACAGCAAAACCCTGCTCCTGATCAGTATCTGGGGAACTGGGGTGAAAGGGGAGCATGTCTATTTACAATCACCCTAGTGCCAAGAGCAGGTTTGTGCCGCTGATGTTTTAATGATGCACAGACCTTAGCACAACTATCCTGCTTGGTATCCCTCAGGCATTCAGTGTCCTGTTGTGTTTGCAGGTGGGAACCCTTCTCTCAGCTCTAGGCAAATCAGTTTATAACCCAGGGTGTGAGGTGTTGTCTTGCCTGCCTTCATCAGACACAAGCAGTTTCTGCACTGTATGGGTCCCCCAGGTACCTCAAGAGTCTCCTACAGCAAAGGGCTAAAAGGATGAAGTAGAACCTTGGCACACATTTCTGGTCCCACATTTGCTCTACACATCTAAAACACTCTCTAAGTCACTGAGAAGGGTGGGGACCAAGCCCTAAATGAGAATGAATCTGCCATGTACCAGCTGTACCAAATATTACCACAAGCCTAATGCACACAACACTGCTTTATTTCCTGTCTTGTTCAGTAATGATTTTTCTATTGTGGTTCACATCAAGAAAAGAAATCACATAGTCAATAATCCAGTAGCAATGAATGTTGGATCAAGAAAGGAGGAATTAATTAGGAAGACAATGAAAACCCTTGCATACAAGAATACGTTCCTGGTGATCTGTGGACTCTTCTCAAGAGCAAGCTGATTTCCAAGTTGCCCCAGACACTTAATCAAATAATACTACCACCCTAAGATAGTCTGTTATCTACCAGACACTGCAGCCTCTCCAATGCCTGCAAAGAGGTATGGAGCAACTCCCTGCTTTCACTTTTATAAGGGATCCTGCTGATTGCATCACAAACTTCCTGAAGAAAGAGAGCTTTAAAATTAAAATAATTTTATTTTATACCATAAACAAACTTACCTTAAAAATATTAGATTAGAGTAATGTCTCTTATCAATTTCTTTCTCAGCCCACTGGCTGGCTCCTTGCTCTGTGACCCCCACACACCATATCCATTTCACAGTATCACAGTATAACTAAGGTTGGAAGAGACCCCAAGGATCATCAAGTCCAACCTGTTCCAACAGACCTCACAACTAGACCATGGCACCAAGTGCCACGTCCAATCTCCCCTTGAACACCTCCAGGGACGGCGACTCCACCACCTCCCTGGGCAGCCCATTCCAATGATGAACGACTCGCTCAGTGAAGAACTTTTTCCTCACTTGGAGTCTAAACCTCCCCTGGCACAGCTTGAGACTGTGTCCCCTTGTTCTGGTGCTGGTTGCCTGGGAGAAGAGACCAACCCCTTCCTGGCTACAACCACCTTTCAGGTAGTTGTAGAGGGCTGGATGATGAATGCCCTTTGACATCTGAAGAGGGTTTAAGGTCCCTCCCCAGGCTAACCATGGTGCAGATTTAACCTAGTGACTGTCCAGCCCCAGCTCACAGCTCCACCATCCCCGAACCAAGATCCCTGGCTTCACTCCTGAGCTCCCTTTAGTTTTGGCTGACATCCAAGTCAGCTGCTAAAATAAATCTTTTCTTCCTTCCATGACCCCTCACGTTCTCCTACAGGCAAAAGGTAGCAATAGCGCTGGTGTTCCTGGCTTTTATCCTAACTGTGCAATCCAGCCTGAGCCACCTCACCCCATGTCTCCTAACCACATATGCAGGCTGCAGGATGAAGTGGAGAAGCACAGCAGCTTGCCCTCCACCTCACAGTCTCTTTGTTTCCAGGTACTAAGTAAATGTCAGGCTTTTTTACTGTGGTACCTACATTGCTAATTTTAAAAAGAAATAAAATATCATTGTTTTTCAAGCTAGCTGAGGTGATTCTGAAATTTAATAAGAACAGTAGAGTTTTTCATTAATGACAACCAGAGTTTAAACTACCACTACCTTAGAGAGTGATGAGACAGGAGCATAGATAAAAAGAGGTCATCCTCATCTTATTGCATTACAACTGTCTTCAGCCACAACTTAGATGGCAATGAATTCAAATGCATCAATATTGCTTTACTGAATTAATGTAAAAACCTGGCACGACACATTGTTTCCAAGGTGCCTACAAATGCTTCAGGAGCAGGGACTTGCCCAGTAATTGAAAACATTAGGCCAAATAATGTTTTCTAGAAGATAAAAATGCAAGAGCAAGGAAGTTATGTGAAATACCTTTTCCTGGTTGAGTGTTTCTGTTGCTCCAGATGTGGCAGAGAAGGACAAATAAGGGGTTATTAGGGTAGGAACATGATCAAAGCATCCTGCAGATTCACAGTGCTTGGGTGGCAGTCCATCCTGCAGAGAATCTCTTCTCCTGTGGGCACCCAATTGCACTGCAGAGAGATTACTATACTGTAACCTGCAGTATGTGTTTATCTAAAAGGTAGATACCAGCATGGACTTTACTTTCCCTGACTGAAGCTTTGCAGTCAGCCACCACCACATTAAAGTTGAAAACTATGGTGAAGAATGTGAAAAGAATATTTTGCTTCTAAAGTATAGTTCTTCATGGCTCTTACTGGGGGGGGAGGGGGGAAATCTACATTAAAACTATTTTGTGTGGTATTTGTTCTTTTGACTCTGTTTTTGAAGGGCTCCCCAGGACTCACCCATATCTGAGGCCAAAGCAAGTAAGGTCCTTCCTTTCCCCTAACTCTTCCATTACTAAATCATCAGGGCCACCACTGAGTGGTCACCTCACAGCAAGTTTGCAGTCAGCAGAAAAGTTAGGGAAGTCAACCAGTGGCTATCCACACTGCATGTGGGACTCAGAGGACCAGCAAAACTTCAGACATCTCCCAGCCAGGTCATGACAAAACAAAATCTTTTCCTGTGCCTGTTTGTTGGTACATAACCAAAGAATTGCAAAAAGCAAGAACAATACCCACTCATTGTACAATAATATTACTCCATCAATATTCACAGTTCCTTTGATAGGTAAGGATACATATAATTGCCTCTGAAGTTGAATGGAGGAGGTTCTATGAACCACAGAAAGGAGACAACCCTGTAAACTAAAGAGCCTGCCCAACTCCAATGTCACACATACTTTTATTTTGGTACTTGAACCTACCATTAGCAAGATCTTAGTTTAACAAGATATGTCCTTTTTCTGACCCCCTCTTCTGCTTCTGAATCTGACCTCTTGATGTTCAAAAGCCAAAGAGATCCCAGAATCCAGCTCCTCTGAGCAAGAATAGAGACTGAAGTTTAGCCTCAGGTTTTGCCTCTGCCAGCACTGCACCCTGATGTTTTGAAGTGCTAGAGATTATACAGAATCTGAGTGCAACGTTTCTGTGGGAAGATTGAAAAACATGAATGACTCCTTGCATAATGGCCCTTTCTTTCTGCAGACTTTCATTTCTAAGTTAAATTTGTCACATTTTTCCAACTTGCCACTGAAAGCAAGGAATTTACTGCAGCAAGAAATTCACTGTTTTCCCAAATATTCCCCAATGACTGTTGGTCATTGCTTCTCTCCCTGAGCATCATTAGCATGGTTCAGGGCAGAGCTTGCAGGCTGGCAGAAGGCACTTTGTGCTAGATTGCCCCAGCCACAGAAATCACCAGGAACTTTGGAGCTGGAAATTTGCAGTAATACATGATAATGAGGCTCTTGTCTTCACCACAGAAGCCTGACCTTTTAACAGAGCAAATGTCAGGGAGAGAAACACAAATGTGTTTAGACCAGTATCAGTTGCTTCTCTACAAGGGGTGTTCATAGAGACACAGGTACAGAAAGGAGACATGATGTTGCAGGTCACCCTTGGAGAAAATCCCCTGGATCATAATGTTAGCCAGAAGTTGGTAGATGCTTACAACAGAATATGGACCACACATATCCCAGTTTCTGCTGGTCTAGTCTTCCTCCTCTGTCTGCTTCACCTGAAATACTTCTGGTTTCCAGGGGTATAAGAAAGGACTGAGCTTGCAAATGGATTAGAGGGAGATGACTCAAGCTGTGGACCAGAGTGAAAAGCCAGAAGGGCAGCAGACTTATAGCAGGGATGTAAATCCACTGCTTGGGATTCTAGGCATAGCTTGTGGCCCATCACTTATCTGGAACATCTGGGTGTCTGCACAAAGTCTTCTCAAATGCTTATTTGGTTCCCCTATCAATAAAGGAAAAGCTACCAGCATTCTGGGGTCGGGTAAGAAAAAGATGCTTCTTACTCTTCCCACATTGAGATGGGGATGTCTGATGCAGTAAAAATATAGAACAGACTTGTGTGATTCCAGGTAGCACATCCACCTCTCCTCCTCAGTCCTAGGAACTCTAACCTAACCCTAACCCATTTCTGAAAAATTCATGTATTGCACCCAAGCAAGCTCTTAAATTAAATCAAGCTAAATGCATCCACCTCATTTCCTAAAGGGAGCTGAACCTACACAAAAGAGACCAACACAACTGATCCCTTAGCACACAGCCCATCAGGCCAATACATTCAAACACTGCAATCAATAATTTGCCATCACAGACTGGAGGACACCCTTTGGCACTAGTTTTACTTAATTTTTCAGGTACAGTTAGAAAGCAGCTGAGGGGAGACCTTATTGCTGTCTACAACTACCTGAAGGGTGGTTGTAGCCAGGAGGGGGTTGATCTCTTCTCCCAGGCAACCAGCACCAGAACAAGAGGACACAGTCTCAAGCTGCACCAGGGGAAGTTTAGGCTCGAGGTGAGGAGAAAGTTCTTCGCTGAGAGAGTCGTTAGCCATTGGAATGGGCTGCCCTGGGAGGTGGTGGAGTCATGGAGTCATGGCAGATGGTGCCATGGTTTAGTCATGAGGTCTGTGGTGACGGGTTGGACTTGATGATCTTTGAGGTCTCTTCCAACCTTGGTGATTCTGTGAATCTTAACTGCCTTAACTATGTAGGAAGGTGCAAATGGAGCCAGAACCCTTTGGTTCCTTTTGAGTAATTCCACAGCAAGGTGAGAACATCTGCGCTTGAATTACAAAAGATGGGATACAAGTGCCCAGACACCCTCATGCCTGCACTGGAACACCTGCAACTGCATTTCTTGCACCAGGGAGAAGAGCCAATATAGCAGAGATACCCATAATTGATCATTAGCTCCTTACTTTAACCTCATTGCAGACACGCTGTCCTTTGTAAGAGGCATGCAGGAGATCTGCAGAGCATGCACTATATACGGCATCAGCAAGTCCACTGGGTAGCAGCAATGGGACATGGATTATACACTGTGGGGCTTGACTGGTTCCTCGGGGACATAAGAAGTTTGTGGCTGCAGGAGAAAAGTCCAAGAAGAAATGAAAGTACAGTTACAAATTGTTGTGCTTCCCAATATAGTAATGCTGTTGGGGGGGTAGGAGAAGGTAATAAGCAGAATTTTCTAAGGAAGCACTCTGAAAATAAGGTACTAAGAAAAGTCACCGAAAATGTCAGGCATGCCAACAGGGAAAGGTCCAAGGAGTGAGCAAAAGCACAGCATATACTTTTTCATCTATTCAATCTGACCCTGGGCCCAGTGCCACAGTCTTTTTAAGGTTAGTGGTGGGAAAGCTGCCTTTTGAATGTTTGCAGAGGCCTATTAACATCCTGTGCTGAGGAACCTTAAACCCCAGGTAGTATTTCAGAGGAAATGGACAGCACAAAACACAGACTGAAAATTAACCACAGCAGACCCCAGGCCTAAATAAGTTGCACTAGCCCTTTCTGAAATCACTTAAAGGCTTTCCTTCCAGTTGGACTCCTGCCCAACCACTTTAATAGGTGCAGCAGGCAGTGGGGGTGGGGTGGGAGTGGGGGTGCCTACAGCAGGGAGGAAGGGGACAGGAGAGAAAAATAAAGGGAAAAAGAAATCTATTTGGCTGAGCAATTTAAGCATTCTTTGTAAAATAATAATAAAGAGAGAAATAGAAAAACAACAACAGTTTATCAAAAATTGCAACTGTAGCAGGACCAGAAGAAACTTGGTGAAATACTCTGTGGATGGCTGTAAACCTCTAATGGAAAGTTGTGTATGTGGCTGAGGCCAAAGTAGGCATTAATTACAATGAAAAATCAGTTTAGTGCAGGCCACAACTAAATTGGAAGCTGGTCCTCTAGGTAAAACAAAGAAAGTGAACAGAAGCTTTAGATTTGATTACATGGCAATACAAGAAAAATGTGCTGTATGTTGTCTATTATTAAAGCTGCTTTTGGGCCTTCTGTGTGTGCCTAAGGGATTTTAATAAAAAATTAGTAATAGCCCTGCTGCCCTGGCTTGCTGCAGCTTTTGGCGTGTTTGTGGGTACAAGGCTGGTTCTGCAGTACAAATTAAGTCACTTTAGACAAACAACCTTGAAAGCATTATGTGATAGCAAAGTTCAAGCAGCACACTTCTGCTTTAAGAAGACCAGAAGTCCCTTGCTTGAGGCCAGCTCTGGGTTTAGAAACTGCAATACAATTTTATCAGGAAAGAAACCCTGCAACTGTTGTATTTGTCTCACATTATTCTTGGCAACACTAGAAATACAAACCCAGGTCCATAAACACTCTCTAAGTGTATAAAATACTGCAAAAGAGCAAGTTAACAGCAAAAAAGTCACCATTAACAGAGGGGTTTGGGTTTGTTTGAGGTTTTATTCTATAACTTTCCTTATGTTGACGTAATGATAATAATAATGTTGTCCTTATTGCTAGTATCACACAGAACACAATTAAGCCAGGAAAATTTGCCTGGATTGATTTAAAAATCACAAAAGCCTACCAACTCTTCAAGTTTATACAGATGACTTCTCTAATCCCTTTCATAGAGAGATTTATTTTAAGGTGAAATTAATCATATTCTTTATACTCCAGTATATCTATAACTTGGCGGATCCAATTCTGCCATTAAGTCCCTGGTTACTCCTTCCTATAAATTAAAAGCAAAATTTGCTATATGCAGGATTTTCTAAAATCCAGGAAAATAAGGGCAAAAGTTAAAATTAGTACATGGGGCAAAAGACACATAGAAACATCTAGGAAGAGACCACAAGGAGCTTTGGGTCTCCTTTGCAATGGACTGCTGATAACAGCTGCTCCAGCAGGTCCCCATCTCTCCAGCACTACATATTGGTGGCAAGGGGCTTCACAGCTCCTGGATGGGTGAATATTCAGGGGTTTTTTAGGTCACAGAAAGTGGTCATGTCCTAGAAACACTGGCCAGTCCCCAAACTCAGCCTGGGTAGTAGCACACAGCTCATCTGTGCTTCTGCATTGCCAGTGTTTGCTACTTTACCACGAGTTGCATCAGGTTTTTGTACTCTGTACTAAAGAGTCTCTTCCTCAGGTATTTCCCCCTCCCTTAAGCCCATGAAACAAGAAAAGATCTGCAACTGGTTGAACTCCACATATTTTATACAAATCTCATCATTTTTTCAAATCTGACTTACAATTGAGTGTGTGAGGTTGACAATTTGGCAACTCTCATCCTAAATCTAGTGGCTTGGTGAACTATTCTTAGGGCAAGCAATACTAACAGACATGTGTAGACCTGGGGGCTTACAGCTTGTCAATGCAACACAGACAGCAATGCCCCTGAATGCTGTGACAAGGAAAGGGGTTCCTCTCTGCAGTGTAACCTAGATGTGACCTTAAAGAGTGCTGAGAAGGAAACAACTTTTGTTTTCAGCCCCTTGTCACCCAGATGAGCTGCATGCATGTGGTTGCATGTACAGATTCATGTCACCATGTGTCATGTTGTCCTGATTCTTATCAACTCCTTTCTTCTTTACAGCTATGCACTGCCTGTTTTGCAGACCCAGGCAACACTGCCATGAGAAAGGACTATCCCAGTTTACTCTTTCAATCACCAGCAGAGCTGTGGTATAGTACATAATCTGTGTAGACTCCCAGTTACTTTAAAAATTAAGCTATGACATGAACACTGACCTGAAAGGAGGGTTACCTAGAAAAACACCTAAAAAGCATTACCAAAAAAACCCAACATTGAAAACTGTTTCTCTGGAGCAGAGAAACATTGGGGGTGGGTGGATGGATCATTTCTTTTATGCACAAACTGCTCCCATTGTAACCTGTAACGTCTCTCAGTGAGAGGATGAGGGCAGGCAAAAGTGATTTCCTTGGGAAATCTCTTGCTGAGATTGTACAGCAGCAAGTGAGGAGGATGTGAAAACCAAACCACCATACCTAACATCTCCCAGCAGCTATCCCAAGCTGACTGCCAAGCCTTTTAATCCTTCATGAGCAATGGACTCACTAGTGATGGTTTGCAGTGGCAGCAGCCAGTGCCAGACAAATAGATAAACTCCATGGCTGGCAAGCAAGGCATCTCTGTGAGAGGGCACCTGTAGTAAACAGCCTTATGTAGCTGGAATATTTAGAATTCCAAACCCCGAAACAGTTCTCTTTACACAGAGAAAAAAGAATACACACACATATTTTGCAGTATTTCCAAGTTTGAAACATGTTAGTGTGTCAACACATACAGACATCCTTGGAAGGTGCATACTCCCCTGTCTTTACAAACCTGTTTAATTTTCCTAATGAGAGGCTGCAGCAAAACAAAACAGCATTGGGGGGGAAAAAAAAAAACAAAACCAAACTTTTGTCTATGGATTCAAAGAGCCCTCTTTATGCCAGATTCGTCTACATTAAATTGCTTGCAACCTTCCAGGTGTCTTTAAGGTTGAAGTATTTGCTGGACCATTTAAAGCTCCTCTCATGGGCTCTGGTGACCCTTCTGAGCTGGGCTTTTAAGAGTGTAGCCACCTTGTCAATGCTCAGAGGTCACTAATAGCCTGCCTTGGGCCTTCCAGTGGGTCGCGTTCGGCTTGCTAGCCCAACACAAAGGAAAAGGAGAGGAAAGATGGGGAGGGGGATAATTATCATTCTTCCTCTCCACCTCCCACCCCTCCCTCCACCCCCGCCTTCGCCAGGCTGAGAGTTATGCTCCATGTCACTGTGTTAATGTGCTTGCATCCAGGGAGACACATAATGCTCTTCTCAGCCCTGTTTATTAGTGAGATCCATTTGCAAAAGGCCCTTCTTTTGTACCACAATATGAATGTGCTTTGATGGCAAATAATTACGCTAGTCCTTTTGACATGAGGATCCACAGGCTGCCCTAGTTAAGCCAGTAATTAGCCTGTCCTCCTTTTTTTTATTATTATTGAGAAACTACAAATTATCCTCATATGAGCACTGGCCATTCCTTTTTCTCTTTTCTATTCTGCCTCTCTCTCTCCCTCTCTCCCTCTCCCTTGTATCTCTCAGCACTTTGGATAAGGGGAATGCAGCTGCACTAGAGCAAGATAAAGCTCCGCCATCAAGATGATGAACAATTTGGATGAAGAGGCTTCGAGATGAACACAAAAGCTGAAGAAGTGCGGCTGATGCAGACCCGGACAGCTGAAGAATGCTGCCGTCTGCAGATGAATAGCCCTCATTTGTGAATATACAGATTTTCCATGATGAATAAAAACCGAGTGTAGGTCACAATAAATAAACTTTTCTTCCCTCCTGCCCCCCCCCCCCCCCCCCCCCCTTCTCCTTAAATAATAATTCAGGTTCTCGGCACCAAACAGCTGTAAATTGAAGGTTGTGCTTAGTTTTCTCAACTCTCAAAGGGGATAATTAAGCTAAGCTCATATTGTTTGATATATTAGTGTAATGATGAGCTACTATATTCTGGCTTGTTTCAAGTTATTTTAGGGTTTTTTTCCCATTATCTTTTTTCTTAAATTACATTTCAAATAAATTTTTAAATGTAGAAACAGCATTTCTGAAACACAGTTGCCCTGTGTTTGGGTCTATCTGAAATGTATTCATATAACATTTAATTAAAGATGCAACATCCCCTTTTTTGGAAAAAAAATGAGTGGAGGTAAAAAATATTAACAATCCTGACAATCTCACTCAGTTGCCAGACCTTTACCCTTATTGGTGCAAGATATTCAAATGGGGCTATATTCTTTCTCAATACAGTCAACCTTCTGAAACTTCAAAGCTGGTACTTCTTGGCAATCATAAAAACCCTGCAACCTCCATAGTTTTTTCAAAATTTCTTTTGAAGATCAACAGAAGGCCAATTTTTTTTGTATGTAGACTCTCTTTTAAATATAGATTACCTTTGGATAATTAGGTATATTCAAAGAACATAATGGCATGGAATACATAGAATAAACCAGGTTGGAAGAGACCTTCAAGATCATCGCGTCCAACCCATCAACCAACCCAACACCACCCAAACAACTAACCCACGGCACCAAGCACCCCATCAAGTCTTCTCCTGAAAACCTCCAATGATGCCGACTCCACCACCTCCCCAGGCAGCCCATTCCAATGGGCAATCACTCTTTCTGGATAGAACTTTTTCCTAACATCCAGCCTGAACCTCCCCTGGCGCAGCCTGAGACTGTGTCCTCTTGTCCTGGTACTGGCCGCCTAGGAGAAGAGACCAACATCCGCCTGTCTACAACCTCCCTTCAGGTAGTTGTAGAGAGTAATAAGGTCACCCCTGAGTCTCCTCTTCTCCAGGCTAAGCAACCCCAGCTCCCTCAGCCTCTCCTTGTAGGGCTTATGTTCCAAACCCCTCACCAACTTTGTTGCTCTTCTCTGGACTCGTTCCAGCAAGTCAACATCCTTCCTAAACTGAGGGGCCCAGAACTGGACACAGTACTCGAGGTACAGCCTAACCAGTGCAGTGTACAGGGGCAGAATGACCTCCCTGCTCCTGCTGGCCACACTGTTCCTGATGCAGGCCAGGATGCCATTGGCATCCTGATATGATTTCTGAATTTCTGGTTTTACCTGTAAACAGACTGGCAGATGTCATTTTTTAGAGCAGCTGATCAGTTTCTGGGGTCTCCAAAAAGTAAAAAATTAAAATAAAAAAAAAAAAAATACCTGCAAGTCAAAGAGGCATCTTGACAAGAAGAGTAAAAGCAAAGGAAGACCATGAACAGGAGTGCAGGTGGACAGCAACAGTCCCAAACACATTTGTGAAAGCCAGAAACACTATTTTAACAGAGCAAATGATGAAGTGGATGGAACATGAACTTATCTAATTTGCAGCTGCCTCAGACTGATCAGTTAATTTTGCTATGAGGTAAGTTTTACCTAGAGATACTGGAGAAGGATTTAGAAGTCAACTGAAGAAGCCCTCTTGGTGAGTGGGTTAATGCAACCTATTCCTCCCACTGCACACTGTTGACTAACACTACAATTCCCCAGCACTAAGAGGAAGGAGAATCCAGTGCCGTCCTCACAAGTGTGTTTATACTTCTATGAAAAGGGCAGGAAAAAACTCCACATCTTTAGTTTTCAGATTGAATAAGTTTCATCTTGAAACTCTGATCTGCAGTAGGACTAGTCATTAAAATCATTGGTTATCTTGTTGCTGCCTAGGCTAGAATCATACATGAAGCCTTTCCTCCATACTCACAAACCACAAAAGCCAAATAGCCTCCTCTCTAAAGATCCTAAATTTAAACTCTGCTACAGAGTATGCTAAGGAAGATGGAAATAAACAAGCAATGCGGTGATTTGACTTTTAGTATCAAGTATAAAACTGCACTAACCTAAGTCAGAAAGAGTTTTCCTTTTGCCCACATTTTGAGAATTCAGCCCCACAGCATACTCCATTTATTTTCTAAGGCTACAGCACAGCTTCATGGCATGTGAGAAGAGACAGTACAAATACTTCAGAAAAACAAGTGATCAGATTATCCTACATCTTGCCTTGTTTCTGGGACCAATGTCAAGCCACAAGCCTTTTATGGTTAAAAAAAATGTGTGCGATTTGTCCCTTTCATCCCTAGTTTGGGATCAAACAGAGGAACAGCTCCTGTGATATTTACAGCATGACTAGAAGGAAACTCCAGAAATCTTCTATCAGAAATCTTCCCAGTTGCTTTGCACAGCGAAGATGCTCACATGACATGGATGAGCATTTGGGTGCTTGGGTGCCTGCGTGCCAACATCCAGCTTTTGCAGCTCTCCAAGCCTCAGTGGAGATGCATCATCCCAGTTTCCCAATGAGGACTACAAGTCACACTTTCACTTCCTTGGCTTGTTGTCATACTGCAAGGAGGCAACCCAAATGTAGAGGATTTATGTGGGTTCAGGATCAAGTCCCCAATCTTCACTACAAGTTTGGCATGTTCTAAAGCTTTGCTTGCATTCCACTGCCTTTGTGCTCATTCCATTAAACAGTAATGAGAGGTCACCATGCATGAGGCGGGCCCCAACTTTCTCCTCTTAGGAGCATCCACCTCCACAATACACCATTCACAACTGTATTAGGATGACCAATTAATCAGAAATTGCAAAGAAATAGTTTAAAAACAGAACTGGGTTTTTTACCCTCATTTGTGAGAAGTGCCCACTGGTGGTCCACTCCAAGAAAGCCCCGCAATACTCCTGATCCAAAGGCCATTAGAGATTATAGGTCTCTCTGCTAGTTCCAAGGGAGCTTTACTCAGGTCATTATTAAACTCAGTGCAAAATAAAACTCAGGGCTTTGCAATGTTGTATACAGAAGGAAAGCAGGGACCCCTGTGCAGCTCACAGGGCCCTGTGCATTTCTTCACAGTGGCACTGATCACAGTCAGACAGGCTTGTATTATCATCTAGAGCCCATCCAGCACTGAAACCAATGATGAATTTGCATTCATGCTTGCAAAAATGGCTGAACATTTATTAGCTCTTTTTCTCAATTACCCTTAAAAGAGTGCTCACAAAATAAAATCCTGTAACAATAGTTGGAGAACAGATTGTTTTCATCTGATAGATGTGTAAAAAAGTCCACACCTTTAATTTGTATATAGCCCTGTATAGGCAGCATTTGCTAATTAAAGATGTTTAAATTCTTTTTTTTTTTAATATCCATGAAATTATTACTCATATTGTTGCTAGGACCTGAATCCTTTGTCAGAACTGTGCTAGAACCTGTACACATCTGTAATAAGACAAAAGGAGAAGGCAGCACCTGCTCTGAAGAGGTTGCAATTTTAGCATGCTGTAAGAGACAAAGAAGGGCAGATAAACCATCTAGGAGGGGTTGAGGACAAGGTAAAGGTGAAAAAAAGAAATCCTGTTGTGCTGTAATAAGTTCAGCTTCAGTTTACGCTATTATAGGATTTCAATATTTTTCAGATTATGCAATCTGATTTAATAATCAGTCATTCAATACCACTATTGTTCTTCCTTGTCTCTCCCCAAAGAGCTGATGGAGGTAAAAAGCATTCACACCCTGGTGGGAAGCAGTGCTTTCACCTCTAAAAGTTAAGACTCACCCAAGGGATCATCAATCAGCAACTCACTCTAAAATTCTCTTTAAAATGTTTTACTAGCTCACTTTACTTGGCACTTTTATCACTATTTATATCTCTAAAGCAATGATATAATTAGTAAAGCTATTAATGTTTCTTATGTTTAGCCTTACAAAAGCTACAAATATCTATAAATCTGGCTTATAGCAAAATAAATAATGACAATAATTCTGTCAAGCATCAATATAATTTGGTGGACAGCATTGTGTAAACCAAGCAAATATCTGAACCATTAATGAGCTTAATCTGTGACATTTAATGGCCCCTTCAGTAAATTGTTCTGCCGGCCAGAGAGGAGCGTTCAGGTTAGTTACTTTACAAACTTCCCTCCACTGACAACATCTTCTTTCCCACAAAAGCGACTGGTCTGATTTATGAGATTCTGCCTTACACTCTCCTACAACTTGGGTCAAAAATTCTTATAAAACATGTGGGAAAGGGTGGTTTTTTCCATCCTTGTGAAATTTTGATTTTTGAGAGATGCTGAGGTTCTGCGTGGATCCAGGTTCTTTAGGATGGGGGAGGAGGGGAAATAAACAAAATTAAAAACCTACTTCCACACAAATGATAAAATTCACCTTTCCTTTTTTTCCCCTTACAGAAGTCACTTTTTAGTGGTAAGGGCATTCACTTAGGACACGATAAAGTCAGTTTTAAGTCTCTGCCCTGCATGGTTCAAACCAGCAACAGGAATCTAGGTCCTAGCATCTTTGCCTTAGGGTTAGGCTCTCTTATTCAAGCCCAAATTTATGCCTCAGGCAGGAGAAACTTTTCATCTCTAAAACATCAAACCAGGATGTTGCAGAGTCCTGCTTTTTCTCATATTGCCTGATACAGGGATTTTTGTGAAACTCCTGAACACCTCAAACCCTCATGACTTTGAACCATGGCATGGGCTACTTTTTATTCTGCTAACACTTGATTTTCTTTAAAATTGAGTGGGATTCCACATACACACACACACAAAAAAAACCCAACAGAAAGCATAGACTGTGCCTTGGCAAAATAATGGAAGTGTCTGTTCTCCACTGCTATTTACCCCATAGAAAGATTTTCACCTCTTCAACAAGGTACACAGACATGACCCAAATTTCTAGAAACCAAGTGAGGCTGACCTTCAGTAGGCCAGGGGAATATTATAAATGCCAATCTAAATATAAACCCACTATCCATGGTTTTACCATTTTCAATACGAAAATAAATGTCTACACTCATGAGCCCTGAGTAATAGGTCTTTTAAGTAAAAGTATTAGAAGAATATATCAGCTATAAGATATAATACTGGCAACTACTACCACAGGATAGGCATTTTTAACTTTCACTCTAAAATGACTGGATGATAAGAGAGTACAATATATATTTTGAATTCAGGGTGAGAAGATCTTTTTAATATAAGTGTTTTATGATGTAGTCATACATCATTTCTAACTAAAATGCTAAACACAACAAAATCCTTTTCTGAAACATAGATAATGATGGATTTTTGTTATTCTATTTTATTCTATAAGATAATTTTTCAAACCAAACTTTTGTTTTATTGATGGCGTAAGAAGGTCCCAGTACATCTTCTTTCATATCTGAGACAGTTTCATGAAAAATGTGAGCTACAAATCAAGTGTCATTACCGAGAAAGACTTTTTGGATATGTGATCTTTCATTGGGATAGTCCCACGTGATGGGATTAAAAGAGATTAAAAGGACCAGGTATGTTTTGTTGATTGCTTTGGCACTTGAAAACCCCTCTGATCTCAGAGCAGGAGTTTTGCGGATATTATAATGAAGATAATGGGGATCTTGGAAGACGGGAGGTGGATAAGCAGAAGGGAACTAAATCAAATAATGTTTGTACTGTCACAAAGCCAAGAAGGTTTGGGATATGATTTAATCCTAGGGAGCAGACCTACCCAACACTCCAAAGCAAGAGATAAACAAATAAATATATGCAGTAAAACAGGAGCATATCTGCAAAGTAAAATCCCTTGCCCTTCCCCAGGCACAATAATTTTCCCCTCCAAAACTCACCAACAATTTGGCTGTGTGTGCTGAGCAGGAATCCAAACAAATTGCTGCTTCCTCCCCTCCATAGCCTTGGTGAAACATGACATCTGAGAAATTGTCTGTGCTTTCTGTTTCTTTCCTTGTTTGCTTTCATGTGTGCTACCAAAGCAGACTGTGTCAGTACCTATATGGAAGCAAAATATTTTAAGTACCGACTACTGAAAAAACCCACAAAATGTCATTTTTAGTACATGGTTCAAGCAGAGGGATAAAGGAGGAAGGAAAAGGACATTTCCCACCACTCTAGTAACAAATCATGTCAGTGTGAAGGCTAAGTCAATCTCAGAAGTTACTGACCATCACATCACAACTTGTAGGGTCGGGGAAGGATGGCTGTGCTCTGTGCCACACTCCCTCTGCTCTCCCATTTTCCACTACTGTACCATTTCTCTGTTGACAGATGCTTTGTTACATTCACAAGGTCTGCACAGCATTTGACAATTTTAAAAGCAAACAAACAAAACCAAAACAAAATAATTGAAATGTAAGGACTGGGATTTTTTTTTTTTAAAGACCTTTCCTGAAGCAGTTGATGTTAGAACAGTGATGTGAGGTTGTACAAATTTTATCACGTCTTATGTGTTCTGAGAAGAACTGAATTAAAACCTCAGTTTTTAACACATGATGCGATTCAGTCTTCTCATTAAGTCCCTGAGTTATACCAACTTATGATCTGGTCCATGGCAGGAATATCCAGAAGAGGACATCATCTTGCCCCATTGCTCACCTGGTCTGCCTGCTCAATGAAAAGCCACCCAAGACAGCTCCAAGCCAGCTCCAAGCCAAGCTGCTTTAGGCAACTGCTTCTGTCTCATCTGCAGCCATCTCAGAGCTGTTTCTATCCAAACATAATACTCGCATCACTACACTACAGGCATACACCAAGCTGTGGATTCAAGGAGATCCAACAGTCACTATCCTCCCCTGATCCTTCCTAATTATTGTGCACTTCGTAATAATTTAGTTAATACTAAATGTCATGTCAAACTGTGCTGTGTGTACCAAGTGAGACAAACCCTTTGTGATGAAACCTCTGGCAAACAGCACCTTGGCAGTGGGCTGTCCCAAATGATGCCAGAATTCAAGACTAAAGATCAGTCAAAAGGAGGGCTGTTTCCATGACCCATTGATAAAAGCAAATTTCAATTTTGGTAAATGTCAATTTCAGCAAATTAATAATTTTGGAAGGTGCAACTGAAATTTGAGGAACATGGGAGAGCTAAGGAGGGAACAACATCTTCCCCTCTCCTGCACTGGGAGATCTGCCATCATCCTCAGTGTCTTTTAAAATAACCAACTGGTACAATATGCAAGGATTACATTAATCTGAAATCTACTATGCTGTAGACTTACACTTGAGTGACAGATAAAAAACAAAGAAAGTTTATTATGAGGGTCATGTGAGCTCTACCACCACAGCCAGAGGCTCTGTCCACTATTAAAAATGTTCAACCACTAGGTTAAAAATAGTTAGAGGGGAAGCATTGGAGCAGGTGACTGTGACACATCTGCAGCAGAGGCCCAAGGCCTGCTTTTATAGCAGCTTAACATAAAAATAACATAAATAGGCTTGCATGTCTTGTTCTTTGGAGTTCTTGCACTACTACTTTGTCTACATATCTCTTGAAGATTTTGTCTGTGATGCATAATCAGAACAATAGCTCAGAAGAATCCAACAGTCCTGATTACAATTAATCAGAACTATTTTAACTACCTGTTGGGTTGTTACAAATTTAAGAAGGACTGGCTGGTGAGAAGAGGGTTCTGGCAAAACCCATCTCTGTTGAGTTAGGGAGACCTTTGTAATTATTTATTTTTTAGCTCAAAATCAAGGCTTCAAAAGGCTGTTTTGGAAAACAGACAGACAGACAGTCCTTCCTTCTATTGCTTTGCACACCCTTTTATGACTCTTAACTCTACATTAGTAGTCCATACTGTTATTTACACAATGGCAACAGCATCCTGTACCCAGCTGGCCTCAGAGTTCAGTAAGAGCAGAAATAAGAACAATCTGATGAAAAAGGGAATCACAGACATCAGTGTGAATTTCCCCTAAATCCTAGATGAAAAATCCACAAGGGAAAGTCTGAATGCAGCAACAAAATTTAAAAACAAAACAAAACAAAAACAACCAAGAAAACCAACACCAAACACACACAAAAACCCAGACAAAACCAAAACAAAACCCCCACAGCTCCATTTAAATAAAATGCATCAGAGACCAAAATGTAAGAGTCTATATATTTTGAATAAACTTTCATTATTCATTGACTCAGGTTTCTTCTTTATATTACATAGAAAGCAAAAGATTAAACTGGTGCCAATGGGAGTGGAGATTGGTGCTTTGGACAGGCTGACCCCACAGAACTGGGGAGAGGGCACTTTGACTGTTCTTGGAAAGTGATTTCAGCACACTCGGAACTTCACAGCACAAGGGTGCAGCAGCTCAGATAATTGAGGAAGATAAAAGGCAGATTTTTATGAGATAGACACCATCATTATCAGAAATGAAGGGTAAAAACTTGAGCAGCTACTTCTCATTTTATCACTGGGAAGTTTCAGAAGGAAAAAATGAATTATGGAAGTTTTTAATACTTTTGTTTAACAAGAAAATGATCTTAATGTAACCTTAAAAGTTTGACTAAAACCTATAAAATCAAAGCAATTCAGAGTTCAGGCCTCACCTTTTTCCCTATCCCACCCATAGCACCCAGACCCTGTTGCAGGTGCAAACACTATCTGCCTTAGGATAGTGCCATTTATACACTTAGAATATACCTCTGGCTTGTAACCCCACATCTCTAGGTAAAAAGCAGCCCTTAGAGTGGTACAAAAAAAAATGCTCTTCTGCTGTCTGTTTTCTCTTCCTTCTCCCCTCCCCCCCACCCCGCTTTGTTTCTTGTAATGAAAAAAGAAAAGTAATGAGCAGTTTCATTGTAAACTAATCCAACACAAAACTGCCCCTCTCCAAAGCACAGCCACGGACGAGGTAAAGCAGTGCTGACAGAGCACCCCAGACAAATGCTTTCTGAACTTCTCAGTTCCTCAAATTAAAACTAGCTAAGTTGATTGATTAAAACACTTTTTTTTAAAAAGAACCTACAGGAATGCCTGCTGTCCCTCAAACCTGCCAAACTATGCTAGAGCCTGCACAGGCAGTGCAAAGCAGGCACTTCAACGGCAAAGTTTAAAACTCCCTGAAAGTCTAGGTTTCTAATTAAAATACTGACAGACCCTTACCCATCCAGCAGTGTGAGCAGATGCCACCACAATAAACATTCAAGCCTGCTTTTCTCAAAAGGCTTGGCCCAACAGCACGAGAGAAATAAACAGGGTTGGTAACTTAATGACCTTTGAGCATTAGTAGATGGCCCTTTTACAAGCACAGATTATCAGAACATGGGACTTTTTAATGGCCACTAACAGGTGCCGAGGCTGCTTTTCCCTCTCTACCTACCAGTAAAGCGTCAATCCACTTCAAATGGATTCTCTGCTCCTGCCCTCTCCTTGTTTACACCCCAACATCTTCTATGACACAGTAACATATAGCCAGCACCAACCTGAGAATGTTGTAGGTTGCCCAAACCAAAACAGAGCACCTCCTCTTTAAATAATGGCATCATCAGGTGGGTCACATCACATATGAGGTGCAGTTCAAGGCTGACAATCACGGTGGCTGCCCCTTTCCTGCTGGTGTGAGAGAGCATATAGAAAACGCCAGCAGGTTTTAAAGCTGTTTTTAAGCAGGAAGGAGGCCAAAGCGGACATTTCCCCTCTCTTATTTTTAACACCATTGTGCTTGCCTCTGATAATCTTTCTGACCTCTTCCCAGCCTACCTCTCCTCCCATCAGGTCCCTTCCTAATGCCCCTACCATTGGCTCTGCCCTGTTAAAGACAACCTGGTATCTTTATCAGCCAGGGCACAAGTAAACACTCAGTCCACGCCTCAGCAAATATTCCTTCACCCAGCCTTATTGTGGCCTGGGAACAACTCAGAAACACACTAGGACTCAGAGCAATTACCAAATTGGCTCCTCTGCATTTATCTCTGTGGGTGGGTAGAGAAAAACCCTTGCAATTAATCTCAGATGCTGCCTGATTAAGCACAACTCGGGGGTTATGAGCCTTTCAGAGCCGAGCAAGCCTGCTCCAATGCTGGAGCTGCAGCAACCAGGCTGAGACAGGCCCTGCCCCCACCTCAGGCGTAAGAGGTGTCACAAATGCGTGTGCTAGTGGACACGGAGAAGGAAACTGAGTGTTTAGGGGGAAAAACAGCAAGAGCGTAGCTGAGGAGCAGATTACGGTGCCCTCAAGAGATGTTGTGGCATAACCCTCTAGGAAAACACACCCTCGCTGCAGCAGCTCACTGAAGCACCCACAGCGCCTGTGCTGTCCGGGCCTGCACTCACTGACCTCCTGCTCCTCCCACTGCCCCTCTCCCTGCACCTCCCTCACCGCCCTGGGTCTGCAGTCTGCAGCCACCTGTTCGGCTCCTGCTCTGTGGGTGTCACGTTGACCACACTTTCTCTCTTCTTTGATCCTCACAGTCTCTGGGCCTTCACTCATACTATTAAGACTCTCACTCTCTCAGGTTCCCCTCCCTGTTCTCTGGGTTTCTATTCTCTGGTCACCCCACTCACTGGACATCTGCTCTCTCAGCCTCCCACTAGCACAATACCACTCACTGTGCCTTTACTACTGGCATTCCACCATCTTCAGTTCCTACTCGCTAGGCTTCCCGCCTCATGGCCTCCATTCTTTAGGCCTCCCACATTCAGATCCTCGTGTTCTCTGCAACCACATTATCATTCAGCCTCCACTACTTAGGCCCCAAACTCTGAGCCTCCACTGTCTTGCCCTCTTAATCAACTGCTTGGCCTCCCATGACTGGGTCTCTGCTCTCCTGGCTATTGAATGCCTACTCTCCCACACTCACTCTCTGGGCCTCCCACTCTTAAGAGACAAAATTCATCAATATCTTATTTTCAATAGAGAATAATAACACGGTACATACTGCAGATCAAACCATAAAAGAGCCCATTAGTAATATGAGGTTGCAGTTCCAGTCTTCCAATATTCAGGTCTGAGACAGGTTAGAGTGAATGTATTATGGCTGGGGTATGGGCCTAAACTCCATTTGGACACTCACTCCTGAACTGTCATTTGGATTATACAGCATTTCATGGGAAAACACAATTTCTTGATGGTGTAGAGGTTCATGATCTGCACAAGTGTTGGGTGAACCTGAAGAAGGATAAATGTATAACTAGAACATCAAGAAACTTTGAAAAGAATGTATTGCTGTGCTAAATGAAACAGGAGTTAAAAAGTAAGGGGAAAGATGTGCAAAAAGACCTGACAGCATGGCAATATTAAGCTTCAGAAGAAACAGGAGTAGTATCTTGAACAGGAACTAGACCTGACAGGAAGCACGGATGTCTGTGGACAATCCTAAAGAGAGGATTAAGTCAGACTCTTCAAACTGTATTGTCAAAACAGGGACCTGCATCTTGCAACCGATAAGACAAGCTCAGGCAGGGTGCCTAGGGAGGGGACACAGGGGAGAACCCTGCCGAGTTCCACATAGGAAGCTCCTTGAAAACACATTACATGGGAGGAGTGAGCATTTCATTGGCTTCCAGCATGAAAAGGGAGAAAGTTCTCAGAAGTGGGTGTTCTTCCTAGGAACCTCAGGCCAGAGGAGGAGCACAGAGAGGCAGCCAAGTTCATAGGCAAGACACAACCAGAACTCATTAACTCACCACTGTGGTGCTGGCGGTGCCTCCAGGGAGACCACACAGCAGTATAGAGCACCCTGGAGACTAATTGAATGCAGTTAATTATTAGATGATTTAAGATACATTTGAATTTCTTTATTGTGCTCATGTTGTTTATTTTCAGCTGGGGAGATGGTAACTTGCAGGAACTTTGAGAAAAGCCATTTGGAAAGGACTCTTGTGTTACTTGGGGTTGGGGTGACACAGGGTTAAGCTCCAGTTCCTTACAGTACCTGCAAGCATCAGGTGGCAACCTGCCTCTGGTATATGCTCTTGAAAAAAGGACATCACAAAATAAATGAGACGTGTGCCTGAAGAGGTGTCATTTATAGGAGACCTGTTCCTTCTTTTGATGGGAAACAGATTTCTGCTAGAATCTACAACATTTTGAAAAAAAATTTGTTTTGTTAATGAAAGCTGGCAACTTCCCCAAATGCCTCTAGCTTTGGATCTAGAGGTCTAGGTTTTAGCCATCCTAAGTCTTTATAATCTGGAAATCTACTCAGAAACATCACCTTTCTAAACTGTTTAATGTTGTGGGTTTGTGTACATGAGCTGGAGAGCAAGGCACAATTTAGTATAATGGTATAACCAGTATAACCACATCAAAGGTAGTAGAGAGAGATTCATTTCCAGTGGAGGGTACATACATGTGATTGCTCTTTGCCTGAGATCATGAGATTATGAACAGTGAAATTTAAAGCAAAAGGGGGTTTAAATTAAGAGCACCAAGCATTCATATGAGTCTTTGTGAAGCCAACACATAGAGGATTTTTTTTTCACACTATCTCAACTCTTTAAACCATTTCTCCTAAGTGTTTTACCCATGTTTCAGCTCATGCTACCCATGGCTCAAGCTCCGAACAGGAAGACCCAGTGATCTGCTCTGCAGACAGTTAATTCTTTTCAGCCAAATTTATTTGCAGTGCATGTCTCCATACATTATGGATGTTATCCTTGGGGACAAATTTGGCCACCACAATCTCTGCTCAGCCCTGGATAAGCAGGAACGTCTTTCTTTACTTGCAGAGCTGATTTGTGTCAGCTCTGCATTTGGCCTATGTCTTTCTCTTTGTTCTGCATATAGTTAAATTGACAAGATGAAAAAGCCATTACTAATTAGACTGTTAAATTAAACTGCTTTAAATTTATTTTATGTGATGCATAAAGTTCATATAAAAAGGTACCCAGAGTAGTATCAGTGACCTTTCTCCAGGAGCTGCAGTCCACCCGGATGCTTTCTTGAACCAATTGGCTGAAAACCCCTGGATTTCTTAACACCTTTTATTCCCTCTCTGCCACTTTCAAACCTGAAGGATTTATTTTTATCAGTCCCTCACCCACATAATGACTTTAAAATTCCTTAGGTTCATACCTGAAAATATAGCTGGGAATTAGAAGTAATGCCAATTAACAAGTCAAGGCTCAAAGGCACTGATGGAGTTAGCTTGTACTTCTCCCTGGAAAACTGTCATAAGTACATATAAGAATCTGCACACCTCAGGATTTCTGTTTGGAGCACTCTATTTACGAACATATTTTCCATGATACGCGCAACCTTGCTACCACCACAGTGCCTACAGACCAGACAGTCCTGAACCAAAAGGGCTAGCGGCAAATCTGTACTCCCATACAGGTACCTTCCCAGACAGTTGCCTCCCTTCAAGCTCTGGACTAGCAGCAGATCTCAGCTCCTCTGTTTGGAAGGGCTTGGCTGGCACATCTGTGTTTGGACCTGCGGGTCTGTCCTCACCACACCAAGGCAGTTTATACACTCCAGGCATCAGCTGATTCCTGCATTTGAAAACCCTGAATTTCGAGAAGGACAAAACCCCCTTATTTGATATGCAGAAATTCCTCCCACTCCCATTTACCAGGCACACAGATAAAAGGCAATTTGGTTAGACCTTGTGAGCCTCTGCTCCAGGATTTGGCACATTAAAGAGACCAGAGTTTAGTTCCCAGATCTGTTGGTGGCTTCAGGCAAGTTATTTCACTTCCCCCAATTCAGTTTCCTCCTTAGTGGCAAAGTCGTGCTTGCAACATAAATAAGATGTTTTTCCTACAGCCAGCAAGTCCTCTTGATTTTTCTGGGAATGCTGCTTTCACCCTTCAGGACTCCTAGCAGTGTGGGGTGGGGGCCACTGCAGAGATACAAGCAGTAGCCAGGCACCTGGTGAGAAGGGCTCACTTGGGAAATTTGGCCAGTTAACAAGTATTTTATTATCAAGAGCTCCTCGCATCCTCTTACTACTGCCACTAGTTGTGCTGCTGAAATGACTGTCCCTGTTTCACACTTCATTAGGAGTGATATCAGTTATTCACCTCCCAAATTCAGGTTCAAGCTTTCTTCCTGTGTCTTGTCACCATCCCATGATTGCCAGTGGCTAGACCAGTCTGGATCACATTCTGCCTGCATGTACCTCCTTCAAGAGCTGCTGGTAGCAAAATGTAGCCCATTTTGATCTTGATCCCAGCCTCGAAAGGAAATGGCTATGTAACCTCGGAGACCATGAGCTGGGCAGTACGGAGCTGTGTCCTCATGGTGCTAGCAAGTGGCATTCTCCAAGCCCGAGGAAGATGGCTTTAAGGAAACCTAAAATTGTATATTGTGGCTGCAGCATCCTCTGCTCCTGCTGATGCTGCAGTTCCTTACTTCACACTCCTTTATTTGGGAAGGATGGGTTTTCATCAAAGGTGTGAATATCGCTCCTTTTGCCGCTAATCCTGACACACCAGCGGCCCACAAGCACGCTGTATTGCTAAGCAACACTTGGCAAAATCCATGCCAGGTTGTGTCGGTCCTTTTTGATGTTTCACAGAAGCATTGTCATTTCCATCTCTGGCATTGTTTCCAGCACTTTGGGTGTCAGTGTTCCTGAAAACCATCACAGAAAGGATGTTTATTGAACTGTCAGAGGGTGAATGATTGACACTAGGCACAAGTACTTTTCATGTTCAGGTTTTGGCATGCCACAATTGGATTATTTCCTGATAAATGCCATCCAATTCTACCAGATGGACCACTGAGAGATATGCCAACCTGTGTGAGAAATGGAGTAGATGCTCAGTGCCACTTATTGGTAGATGTGTGCTTCTCCAGTCTATCCTTTTGTGTAGCTGAAGGGTATTTCACTGAAGCAGTGACTTTTGTGATACTTAGAAGAGCAAGGTAATTTTCATTGTGGAGAGGGAAAGATTTCAATGCCCAAATTTGATTTCATTCACCTTAGTGTGGAACTGCAATACCTGTTCCTCTCTTCTTAGATTTACTATGTTCTCTGTGATTTGAGCATTAAGGAGCCATGAATTTTGAAAGTCAGGTATTTCTCATATATAAATAATTTCAATAAACCAATCCTCTGCCTTCCCGTTCATCTTTTCCTAATGGTTCATTTACAGATCCAAATGCAATACAAGGATAGTGAGGCAGGTAAAACTGCTAAAAGAAAATGCATCAGACATACCATCCAAAGTTTATTAAACAGCTGAATGCATTTCATTGACACTCAGATGGAGAGCAGGCAGTTATCTGTGGATTCAGGATGATGGAGGGACGAGTGGCAGTATGAGGGGGCAATGTGACCCAAGGACAGATGTCAGCAGGGGCATAGGTTTTGGCTGTCAAATTGCCCCTGGAGCTGTTGAGGTTATGTGGGGAAGAGTGATTATGTAGAATCCCTCAACACTGATGCCTGTGCTGAGCAGAGGGGAGAAGGCAGAAGCCATCTTGCACATCCTCATGCAGGCACTGGGTGAGGAATCACCAAAGGGCACAGAAGCTTTGCTTTGGTTTTGTTTGTCTTTGCTGGGTGTCAAAGAGGAGTGAGTTGCCTTTTTGTGTTTGTTTGGGGTGGCACAGTAGTAAAATACCTAATTCTGGGGGGTGGAAAGTTGCAGGTCTATGAAAAAGTGATTTTTCTGTCTGAACTGATCCACTAGTGAGACAAAAGAAACATTAAGTTCTCGATTCCTGTAGTCCTCGGCACTTTAATATGTACATAAAAAGCAGGGCCTTTGTACTGTACCTAATGAGCAGAAGCAAACACTGCAATATAATTAGCTTCCCTTTCTCAGCCTGCTCTCTCAGATATCTCAAACCACTTCTAACAACGGCATGGTACCAAGACTGGTACCTACATTTTAGATTTACCATCACTTTATTTTTTCCATGCTAACACATTTTTCACTGTTGCCATTACAAGGGCCTCTCTCCACTATACTTATTTCTGCATTTTAGCCATTAGCTTAGTCATTGCCAGCTCAGATGAAACATAGCTCAAAAACAGGCTTCAGGGTGGAGAAGCTGTTATTGCACTGTCCCTTCCCCAGAGATATGCGGTCAAACCCTTGGGTGCACACATGCACGAGCACACAAACACATGCAACACTCCTAAAAATGTGTTTCTCTGACAGCTCAGCCCTGCAAGCACCTTAAAAACAGCACGTAGAAAATCATACAGTCCTTTTTGGATGGCCTTGATTAACGAAGACCTTGGTCTTGCGATGATTTTTTACATTAGCTGATTTCTGTGTCTCACCAGGGCTCTAAGATGTCAGAGCTTCTGATTTCAAAAGTTCAGAAATACACAAATTAATATATCTCTCTGCAATCTCCTGCTATTCCAGAGGAAATCTCAGAATAGTAGTAATTTTTGTTTTGCTGTCCTCACAAAAGGGAGTTGAGTCCTGATTATGCAGGACTTTAAAAAACAGAGCGATCAAAAAATCCTGCTCCCCAAAAAAACACACCCTGTAAAATTATGTTAGTGGGGTTATGTTCAAGAAAGTGACTACAGTTTTTATTGCAGATTTGTTAGTAATCTTGTAAATCAATTCAAAGCCAACCCTGTTTAAAAACCTGTTATGCTGATATGCAGTCAAACAAAAGGCACTCAGGTAATACTTGAGAACTTCAGAATTTCCTTAAAGTAATAACTTTAATTCAGTTCTTTCTGGCATAAACTTTTTCATCCCATTATGTCAAAAACTGTATTATTCATCCATTTGTCTGTCAGAATGATTCCCCCTAGGCCCATATACCACTGGTTCTTCTATTCTAAACCTTCCCATTACATCCTGCTATCAAGAGTCACAATTTTCAGTGAAAGTCTCTTGTGACTTTTGACAATGTTTTACAGTGAACTAGACCAGGAAGCTCAGAGTTAAAGGAAATCTTCCATTCTGGCCATGAATATGTAATAGGCATTACACTGTGCAGTATACCAAAAATGTAAGGTTCATTAAGTCTTTCAAAAGTAAGAACTTCCATTTAGTTTGAATGAACTTGTCTTCATGATGGCATTAGCAAATGATATTTTGGGGAAGGAGATATTAATACTACACATTAAGGAACAAATTTGTTTAAATATTCTATAGCTATGTGTGGTTGCAGATGATCCAGGAATAAATAAAAAGTGAATAGTTGTCCAACTATATATGTAAATTGTTCTCAGCTTATATATGTAAGAATGTTCTTGGCTATTAAATTCCTTCATATTAACAAGTAGGAGTGTAACTAATATATAAAATAAAGTCATTCTCTTTAATGAGAATGCTAAATATTTTAAAGAAATGCACAGCTATGAAATATTGTCAAGGGCATTTTTATACTTAAGTTTAAGAACACTTATAACTTAACTCTTGAATAATTTAACACATTCAACCTTGAAGTACTATTTATGTATGTTTTTTAATGTTCATACTTATGTTGGCTTTTCTTTGCTCAGGATTTAGAACCTTTGATATCTGTTTATGAAATTTACATCTTTAATCTCCCAGCTCTGTGCATTTCCCCATTTGACTCCTGCAACAATATAGGGGGGAGGGGGGAGGAAAGGCTGAGAGGAAAAAGGAGCTAAAACCTCACGCAGCTTGGAACAGGGACTGTGTGGGTTTTAGCAAACATAATGACAGATTTTAGGGAAATGAGCTTCAAGTAGAAAACTTTGATAAACATGAACCACCTGTACAGCTCAAACAAAGGATTTGCAAATGAGTTTATGATCTTTCTCTGAGAAGTGAAGAAAGCCCCATGAAGCTCCCCAGCATATCATGAGAACCCTGACTTCTACCCCATAGGGCCTTTTGGGGAGCCCCATGCCTGCGCACACGTGTGCAGGGGCTGAGGGGGAAATTCCCCATATGACACCTGTGTGGGTGATGAGAGCCAGCTGGGGCTGGAAGGAGAAATGACACCCAGTGCTCCCTAGCCATCATGAGTGCCCTAGGGTCTGCCCAAGTAGAAACCCATTGCCACGTGTGCTGAGGCAGGGACAGCACTCCAGGAGCATTTTGCAAATTTTGTCATGGAGGCTAATCTACCTTCACACCCAAAACATTTAGGGTCATTCAGCTGATCACCACAGGCAAAAATTTTGCTGAGTGATGAAAAAGAAGCCACACTTTCCCTGCGATCACGACGATGCACGGAATTCATTCTGGGATAAACAAAAACATCAACAGAAACTGTTTGCAGCATATCTTGTCACCTTTCATTACAGTCCATTGCAACACACTGATTTTTTGTGACACAGGAGATGTAATTTGATGTGTCACACACTGAGCAATGACTTTCAGGAATTTCCAAGACATGTTTCTTTCAAAAAGCAGTGTCTCAACCAGACAGCTGGAGCATGAGTACCTTTAAATCTGAGGCTAGAAAAGCCAGGATGAGATGCAAAGAGCACTGCAACACAGAATATTTGGTCCAACTTCTCACCCATATTTTATGTGCTACAAGCCAAATACAAGGAGATGGACAGATCATCTAGCACAATGAATGAGCTGCCGCCAAGCCAATGTTACTGTGTAACTACGGGCCCCTCAGTACCCATTCTGCCTCTGATAGTCTTCACTTGCCAGTGCCCAAGTGGATTATATATCTCTGGCATGTTTATAATATAAAGGAAGATGAATCTGAATATCTGTGAACCTTGGGCTCACCGGATGATGCATTTGGAGGGGAAAGGAAGCTTTTCAAGGGGAAGAAAAGCAAACAAAAAAAAAAGACTGGTAGGGTTTTATCAAAGGGAATTAACCTAACATCTCCTTGTATCAGGCTGCACTACCACACATTATGAGTTCACTTAGCTGGGGAGACAGAAGGAGAGCGTAGGATTAAGAGTAAGAACCACCACATATTTTAGCACAGACATCTTTCAAGCTGAAAATTGTACACAGCAATCACTGGTACACCAAGCTGAGTAATTTCTTTAGTGCTGATGTTTATTCAGACAAGCAGATTGGCAGAAGTAGTCTCAGGGATCTGGTCCTGTGGTGTTCATAAAGTCAGATCAAGGCTAAGCACAAGAACCAGGGGTCCCAGCCTGATCTTCCAGAGACATTCCAATAAATCATCTCACTGAGCAAAAGCTGCTCCTAAGCTTTCCTGGTGAGCACTTTGGAGAGTGGCTGCTTGATAGGGCTTGGGCATTATTTGCTCAGGAAAGGCAGAACGGAGAAACATGGAACACTAGAAGGACCATAAGAAACAGGAGGATGCAGTATAAAGTCAGGAAAACTACTCCTTTGCTGTGCTGGTCTGGGGTCCAGTGACTATGAGATAATTGAGTTTTCCATACGCAGTCAAGCTAAGAGGGGCATCAACAAAACCTCTGCTCTGGACTTCTGAAGGGCAGACTGCAGATTACTTAAGGAACTAACTCAGAAGGTACCTTGGGAAACAGCCCTTAAAAACAAAGGGGTCCAGGAGGGCCCCCTTTCTTTCAAGAAAGAAATCTTGAAGGCACAGAACAGGCTGTCCCAATGTGCTGGAAGATGAGCCAACAGGGTAACTGGCCAGCCTGGATGGGCAATGACCTTCTGAATGAATTAAGGGAAAAAAAGAGGGTGTATCATCTTTGGAAGAAAGGAGAGGTAAGCCATGGAATGTTTAAGGATGCTGCTAGGTCATGTAAGAAAAAAAATTAGAGAGGCAAACGCCCATTTAGAGCTTAGACTGGCCACTGCTGTGAAGGACAACCAAAAATGTTTTTATAAATATATTAATGGTAAAAGGAGGGACAAGGACAACCTCCACTCCTTAGTGGACATGGAGGGGAATATTGTACTAAGATGAGGAAAAGGCAGACCTACTTAATGCCCTCTTTGCTTCAATTTTTAATAGCAGGACAGGTTGTCTTCCAGACAGCTGGCCTCCAAAGCTGGCAGATGGAGGCAGGGAGCAGTATAGTTCCCTGTAATCCAGGAGGAAGGAGTTAGAGAACTGCTCAGCCACTTGGATCCCCACAAGTCCATAGGAACGGATGGGATCTATCCTAGGATAATGAGAGAGCTGGCAGATGAGCTTGTCAAGCCACTCCCCATCATTTTTCACCAATCCTGGCTCACTGGAGAGGTCCCAGATGACTGGAAGTTGGCCAATGTGATGCCCATCCACAAGAAGGGCCAGAAGGAGGAGCCAGGCAATTATAGACCTGTCAGCCTGACCTCAGTGTCAGGCAAGATTATGGAACAGGTGCAATCACACAGCACTTACAGGATGGCCAAGGGATCAGGCCCAGCCAGATTTAGGAAGAGCAGGTCCTGCCTGACCAACCTGATCTCCTTCTATGATCAGGTGACCTGCCTGGTGGATGTGGGGAAGGCTGTGGATGTAGTCTACCTGGACTTCAGCAAGGCCTTTGACACTGTCCCTCACAGCAAACTCCTGGCCAAGCTGTCAGCCCATGGCTTGGATGGGAGCACACTGTGATGGGTTAGGAACTGGCTGGAGGGCCGAGCCCAGAGAGTGGTGGTGAATGGTGCCACATCCAGCTGGCAGCCAGTCACTAGTGGTGTGCCCCAGGGATCAGTATTGGGCCCTATCCTGTTCAATATCTTTATTGATGATCTGGATGAAGGCATTGAGTCCATCACCAGTAAATTTGCAGATGACACCAAGCTGCGGGCAGGTCTTGATCTGTTAGAGGGTAGGAGGGCTCTGCAGAGGGACCTTGACAGGCTGGACAGATGGGCAGAGTCCAAGGGCATGAGATTTAACACATCTAAGTGCCAGGTTCTACACATTGGTCACAACAACCCTTTGCAGTGCTACAGGCTGGGGTCAGAGTGGCTGGAGAGGGGCCAGGCAGAAAGGAACCTGGGGGTACAGGTTGATAGTAGGCTGAACATGAGCCAGCAGTGTGCCCAGGTGGCCAGGAAGGCCAATGGAATCCTGGCCTGCATCAGGAGTAGTGTGGCCAGCAAGAGCAGGGAGGTCACTCTGCCCCTGTTCTCAGTACTGGTTTGGCCACACCTTGAGTCCTGTGTCCAGTTTAGGGCCCCTCAGTTTAGGAAAGATGTTGAACTGCTGGAACATGTCCAAAGAAGGGCAACAAAGCTGGTGAGGAGTTTGGAGCAGAAGTCGTATGAGGAGAGGCTGAGGGAGCTGGGGTTGCTTAGCCTGGAGAAGAGGAGGCTCAGGGGAGACCTTGTTGCCATCTACAACTGCCTGAAGGGAGGTTGTAGCTAGGAGGGGGTTGTTTTTTTTCTCCCAGGCAACCTGTGACAGAACAAGAGGACAGAGTCTCAAGCTGTGCCAGGGGAGGTTTAGGCTGGATGTTAGGAAGAAATTCTTCACAGAAAGAGTGATTGGCCTTTGGAATGGGCTGCCCGGGGAGGTGGTGGAGTCACCATCATTGGAGGTGTTTAAGAAGAGACTGGATGAGGCACTTAGTGCCATACTTTAATTGGTTAGATAGGTTGGACTCAATGATCTCCAAGGTCTTTTCCTACCCGGTTAATTCTCTGTTCTCTATTCTGTATTAAGATCCTCCAACAATGTCAATGGAATCTCAGCACTGATCCCATTTGCACCAACTCAGCATCACTGATATGTGAGTATTGACCCTCACTGGGGTCTTTTATTCATTGATACTGTCAGGGCAGTCTTTGGATCCCAGAAAGAGATACCTAATTCTCTCAGAATGATCTCATGCATCCCCTCTGTCTTCACTTTCCGGAAAACCTGAACAAGGAAGAAATTTTTGTTCCACAAAAGAAACATTAAATGAAAATACTGAAATAAAGAGAGAACTGGAGAGTGAAACCACTCATCATCTCCCTTAAACTAAGAATCTGGGGCATGTCCTTGGGATATCAGTAAAAGGATCCAGAAATCTCAATGGGAAGTCAAAGTTTACAACAGGAATTCACAGTATCACAGTATCACAGTATCACAGTATAACTAAGGTTGGAAGAGACCTCAAGGATCATCGAGTCCAGCCTGTCACCACAGACCTCATGACTAGACCTTGGCACCAAGTGCCACATCCAATCTCCTCTTGAACACCTCCAGGGATGGTGACTCCACCACCTCCCTGGGCAGCCCATTCCAATGACGAATGACTCACTCAGTGAAGAACTTTCTCCTCATCTCGAGTCTAAACCTCCCCTGGCACAGCTTGAGACTGTGTCCCCTTGTTCTGGTGCTGGTTGCCTGGGAGAAGAAACCAACCCCTTCCTGGCTACAACCACCTTTCAGGTAGTTGTAGAGGGCAATGAGGTCACCCCTGAAGCTCCTCTTCTCCAGGCTAAACAATTCAAGACAAAACGAATGCTGCAGCTGTAATACACAAACTCACAACCTTCCCAGGCCTCACTCTTTTAAAAAACACCAAAGCCTCTGGATCTCATAGCTTCAAGGCCCTCTTCTCCAAGAGTGCCTCCTGTAAAGCTTTATTTCCTTTTGGAGTATGCTTTCTGCTTTTTTGCTAGGAATATATTTAGGTAGCAACTGGCCTTTACATCCACAGGCAACCCTGGCTATCAGTCAATCTATCAGTAAACCATTCATGTAGTTCACTAGACAAAGGGTTAGAGCAGCTAGTACGACAATAATGTAGAAACAGAAATATTACAAAGTAAAGGCTTATAAAATAATAAAAATTCTACTTAGTTCAGATACCTCCCAGTGCCTTTGGCAAAATACCTTAAGCATTCCACATAAGGCGGGCATTGTCTTTATAAGATGGCACCTCATAAAATGGTATTAAATATCACCAACGGGGCTTCATATTTCATCCAGCAGGGTTTAGGCCAGACATGTTCTATATCACACATTATTAGAATGACATCTGCTTTGCAAGTTGTGTACCCAGGAGCATACCTTGATAACTCATTTCAGCACTCATTCTCAAGGCTTCTGTGGTTTTGTAATACCTAATATGTTTAACTCATTTTGAACAGAAGTCTAAAGCCTGTCGTGGCCCTCTGGCCAAAACTGTAGCTGTCAGGCAATGGAGCCAGCTATCAAACATTACTCATTTATCATTAGTGGTGATGCAGCTGTACAGAGAAATGTACCCACTGAAGTGAAGAGCTGTCAGTTGTTCCCTGTATAATACTCCTCTTCTCAACAGGGCAGTTCTCCTTGGATGTATAGCTGGTGCACTTAGCTACTTTCCCATGGCACAGAATTTATGGTGGCAAGTAAATGGGGAGGATAGTTTCATTTAAATGGGTCTGCCACAAGATGAATAAAGCAATCATCAATAGAATCTGTAAGGGGAGAGATAGGCAATGTGCTGCTGATAAACATTACACATTGGCATGTATATGTATAAGCATGAGGGTGCTTGTGCACATCTACACATGCAGTGTTTATAAATAAACTCTCTGATTCTGTATCAGTATTTAAAACCTGGCGCATGTTCCCTAAGAAAGGCTCCACTTTCTCCTTGCTCATCATTTCAATAAGAAGACTGGAATGTACAATTTAGGCTTCAAATTTCCATGAGGATTCTGCTTACAAAACTTAAACACACACTACCTTGAACTTCACTATCCTCAACTCTGCTCCCTAGGGAGGAAAACAGCCCAATTAACTCTATATGAGAGATCTCCTGACTACAGACACTGCTGCCTTTAGTCACAAACGCAAAGCACAGCAATGGCCTGGGAAAGCTCCACAGTTAAGACAGGATCTGCAGGCCCCTTTGAACCACTACTGCATGCAAATATTTGTACATGCATTATGAAGAAAGTGTGGCAAAACTCTCCGAATATTTGTGTCTCTCTGTACAAGCGAGATACTAAGGAGGGAGACAGACTCCAGAGTCAAAGAGCGGAGTGCTGGTTTTCACACCTGCCTTTCCACTCAAACAGTGGGGTTTCTCCTTAGAATAGAATAGAATAGAATAAACCAGGTTGGAAGAGACCTTCGAGATCATCATGTCCAACCTATCATCCAACACTACCCAATCAACTAAACCATGCAACCAAGCATCCTGTCAAGCCTCGCCCTGAACACCCCCAGCGACGGCGACCCCACCACCTCCTCAGGCAGCCCATTCCTTCAGGGCCTAGGAAGGCCAAAGGGAATTTGCTCATGGCTTCAAAGGCTGTGATGCCTTGAGATGTCAAAAGTGGGTCCTTTGGTGGGAATCCAAATCCTTCTGCAGTGAACAACTGGAATGTACCTGTTGCTCACATTAAATTGTGACCATGGTCCATCTGTGCCCAAGTTTCTGGAAAACAAAGATGGTCACAATGCTCTGTGCCTAGGAAGTGGCTTCAGCTCATTGGGCAAGGAGCAACTGTGGCCAACAGTCCTCTGGGTTATGTGTGAAGGGCAGTGTAACTTTGGGTAGATGTTTGCTAGCCATCCCAGATTCATCCCAGACAAGGTTACTGAAAAAACACTTGAAGTTTCTTCAAAGAACATCAAAGATTTTTGTCCAACATGGTACAACGAAGAAACTGTAACAAAACCGCTGTCACAGAATCTTTTTTTAATTCTCTTGGTCTTGTGTAAAGCATCTATTAGTTCTATCATGGATAATGCCACCTTGTTAGAAGAACAGCAGCTGAACAGCTTTATATGTGTTACTATGTATTTCTGGAACACTTCCAATGCAGGTATAGAAACCTAATGACCAAAAGACACCTGCACTTCAGTTTTGTCCCATGTTTAAACACAGTTATTAGCACCAACATCATTCTCATCCATAACAAGATGAAAAATAGGAAAAGGGAGAAAGAATGCAGCCCTGAAAGGTGCAAACATAGGACTGCTTCCTCTCCACCAGAATGAGCCAGCAGTAGATATAGATTGACTTCAAGGTGCTGGAGGCAGCAGGGTCTTGAAAGGATGCTACTAAGGAGAAGAGTGGAAATCTCACAGCCTCGTTTGTGGATGTTGAGGATCTTTTTCCTCCACTTCCCTGCCTTTGAAAACTATTTCCATGCCATGGTATAGGGACTGTACACTGTCTATCCTTTCCACTCTGATCACTGAGCCAGGAGACTTTGAATTACTTTAGAAACACAAGGACATTTTGTGCCTAGATGAAAAGGAATGCAGCAGAAAGGAAGATGATGAATGACAAAGTTTTCTTGACAGATATAGGCTATAAAAAAAAAAAAATCATGATGTAGTAAAACAAGTCTAACCAATGGGGTTTGCCAGAAACCTGGTGAAGCAGGCTTCCAGTGTAAAAAGACCACCAAATTCATACAACAAAAAAACCCCACAAACTACCTTGAAGTCTAGCAAGCAGGCAGCAATTTGGGGGAGAGCAGGATACTAAGGAAAGTGGAAATAGCCACTCTTAAATATTTGTGTGATTTCCCTCCTTTATAGCCCATGGTCTCCCAGAGAAAGGACCTGACACCTTACAGGCAGAGTGAAGAATCAAAGACCAGTGCCATGGGACTCAAGCAGTTGCAGCTGCTGCTGGCAAGCTGATGGGGCTCATCATGCTCCACAGAGCAGGACCATGGTTGCCAAGGTTGCTTCTTTGACCTGCTCTGATCTTATCTGCATTTCCAGGTGCCTTTGAAGCCTCATGCTCTCATATTACCACAGATCCACACCTACTGCCTTGGCCCACAATAAACTTAAATACATTTGCATTCATTCTGTGGCTCTCTTATTTAATGAAGGTATGGGTAAGAAAACATTGCAAGGAAGCGGTAAATGGTGATTTCAATAGCTGTATTTAATTTCTTAAACAGCATGGCCTCTGCTTCCTTATTTTTCAGCCAGACTCTGGACAAAATCCATCTTCCCAAGTCAGAAGAGATATATATGACTGTGTAAAATCCCAGGAGCCTCCCCTCAAAATAGCCACAGGCGTTTGCAAACATGTCACACAAAACACCTTCTTTACCCATTCCCCCAGGGCCAAGTAAGCTCCCTCTGCAACACTTTGTGCACAGAGAGTAGCAAGGCCTGAACGTAGGCTTTGAAAAATGTATTATGACTTGACCACACAGCAAAATTATTGACTTTTTAAATATCCTTTTTCTAATATTACATACTAGGAGAAATTATAGATTCACTTATGACTACCAAGTTAACAGGAGAAACAAGCTGTCAGCCCATATAGGAAACAGCCACACCTTAGTCTTGTAACCCCTGTGAGCCCTGTAACCCCTTTAAGCCCTGTAAGCCAGACCTCAGAGGTCAGAGACTGCTCCTGGAAGTTGAATGTTTCCAACATGGGCAGGCCCTTTCCTCAGCAACTGAAGGCTAATTTCTCCATCATGTCCTGGAAGGTAAATCAGATATGGCTGAGGTAAATCAGGTATGGCTGAGGAGCCTTCCAGTGCAATGCTTTAGTGTGTGTGGCTGGAGAAGCAGGACCAGGCTCTTGCTCCTTGTTTCCCTTGGCTAGCAAGACACCTGTGATGAAACTTCCTCCAAAAAGGAGAAAGGGACCATTTTCAATGTCCCTCCACGGTGTGTCTGGGAGCATTATGCTCTTTGTTAATTGCCCCAGACAAAATGCCCATCACTGTTGCTGATCACAAGAGGGCTGTATCTCAGTGCATTTACCTTTTCTTGTTGCTTTTGTTCAACTCCAGGCACAATGCCACAACCTGCAGCGTTAGGCCATACATTGTCCTTTTGGTCACATTTTCCACTATGCTCTGAGCCAGCATGAGCTTGCAGTTATCTTCATCATCTGTGTGCACTCTGACTCATATGCGATTAAAACTGTATCTGAACAAGCAAGAGCTGGATTTAAACTGCTTTTGATGAATAAAATGAACCTGATCTTATTATTGCACCATAATGTTTTTAGGATTCCTTTATCTCCTCAGAACACTCACCCTTCCTATAGTGTTTTCTATGTCCTTGTCAGCCCACTACACCCCAAGTCCCATCTGTTCCCCAACGAAAGTGTCTTCCTCCCTTTAGACTGTGCAGTATCGTCTGCTCCTATTCCCAGCTATACCACCACCACTTTGCTTCATGAAGTCACTTAAAAAATCCTGCATTACTACTGACAGGAGAGAAAGCATTTAGTATCTTTGGACAGAGATGTTGGGAAACCAGCAACAACCATTGTTTGGTAACTGGCAGCCTTGGGGGCTGGCTGAGAAGTGGCTGGAGCAGAAGGGCAGCAGGAGGGCTGGGGACCACACTGTGCTCACACTGCCCCATCTCTACAGAAACCATCTGAGTCTCTCTGTGAACCTCACTGTCTGCTGAGTGAGGTCAGTGTTCATTTAAAACATGCCTCGGTGAACCATTATTTCCCACAGCTCTTCGAGGTTTGCATTGTGACGTAGTTTGTGAGTCACGTGCAGATTAGTCATGGAGAAGATTTATTCTTGTCCACAGAAAGTTCGGCATGAGTAAGGACAATGCAAGTTTGGCACCAGCTTGTTTCAGTTCTGGCCAGTGCCAAAGGTGAGTTATGTCTCATACCCAGGTGTGCATCTTAGGTTGATGAGTTAGAAAGGGCTGCACATCCTTTCTGCCGAGACTAAAACACAGCCAATGCAGGCAGTATAGAAAGGGACCAACTCATCTTATAATCTCTACAGGCTAGATGCTAAAGATAGTTCCACTGGTTATTAGCCTTCATCACACCAAGCCACAGGTGAACAAAAGGCTGCACGTCCTAATGAACCCTCCAAGTCTCTTATTACAGCTTACTAGGAAGTTGGATGAGATCTTGGCTTCATCAAGTCTGTTAGAAAAAACACTCACACAGGTCCACAGCTTCACTCCATAGTCATCACATTATTCCAAAGTACAATTTTTGTGTATACCCACCAATCCTAAATTACTCCTGAACACATCTTAACCACCAAAAAAGCTGTTTTTCTTTTCATTTTAAAGGGACAATATGATGCCCAGCAATGTGACATTTTTCACCAGGCATTTGGCTGCCATAATGTTAATGCTCAGCTAATTTTTCTCTGATGAGTTTACAGTGAGTGGAAAATCATACCTGCTGACTGCAGTGGTAGTCATAGGTCTGCAGGACGCTTAGTCAGAATTTGGGCTTCTGAAATGAGAAAATGTTTTCATTCATATTTTAAAATTCCATTCATTAACAGGTGTGTATGGTTTGACTTCTTCAAAGTATGCTAGAGACATAGCCTAATAAATCTCCATGACACCTCACTGCATCTCCATTTTATAGATGGGGTGATTCGAATATATCCAAGTGAAATGACTTGCCCAAGGCTAATGAAGGAATCAATGTCAGAGACAGGATTAAAAGTAGAAAAATTCCTGGGCCCCAGTCTCATAACCTAACTGTGGTCTGCATTTCACTCATATGAAAACAGGAAAGGAAAACATATCTATTTTGAATATCATGAAAAGCGGTTCAGAGCAGATGGGCAGCCCAATGTTTTAAAATTGCTTTACTTTGTCACAAAATACCAGGAATACATAGGATGTGGTTCTTGTCCAAGACTGTACCAAGGTCACTGGTAGCTGTTAGAGCAGCAGAGTTTGCTCTAAAAGAATAAGCAGAATCTTTGAGATGTATTTTCTTTACAGTTCCTCAAAACCAATTTCTTCTGGTACTATACAGTTGGTAAAAGCTGCTTTAAAGCTGAGGAATACCTGTTTGATCATGAATCTGTAGTGAGACACCTATTGTCACATCTCAGAGGCAGAACAAGAGGTCTGTAATGCCCATTTCTCAAGCACACAGGTAGCAACTATTGACATTTTTTGGTGGGTTTATCTACCTTTTCTTAGATGCTACCACAGAGCTAGGCAGCATCCTCTCTGTTACCAAAACCTAACACAAAGGCAGCACACCTGTCTAGCTGTGTAGAAGAATAATTTAAAAAAAAAAAAAAAAAGAGAGAGTACATGTGTCATTAAATATTGATGAGTAAGATTCATTGACTGAGTTGGAAACAGTAGGACATAGCTTGAAATAAAACCCCATGAGGGCCACACCCCCTAGTATGCCCAGGGCCATCCCTTTAAAGGCAGGACAATTATAATTAATTGAGCAATCTGACAGAAAGCGTACATCCATACAGTGGAGCAGAAAGTGACACTCTGCACAGAGCCATCCAGGACACTTGAAGGGTTAATACTGGTTCACTAGACCAAGGACAGTAAATTCTGCCCTTGGCTACCACCAGTTTATTGTATTGTTATTGCTGGCCTTAGAAACAGCTTCTAATTTTAACTCTTTCCAGCATTCTCTGCTACATTATTTTTAAATAATTGGCATTGAATAATCCAAAGAACTTGGACCTCCTTTACCTATCACTTTTTAAAAACAGAAATGTGGCCACATACCTGGGCCCCTTTCATTTTTTTGTGATTAGTCCCCTCTATTTGCTGCAAGGACCACTGAAGAATCCCATCTATTACTTTCCACATTTCTAAGATGACATACGGGGAATTGTTCACGTCTGTTAAGAGTGTGGTAACCACCAGCTACCTGTGATATGAAAAGTCTCAGTATTGATAATATATTCAGCAATATGCTGAGCACATCATCAGCCCACTGTCAGGGTATGGAGAAACAAGCAAGGGGGCAGGGATTGTATATAGAGTGCAGGGGACAGCAGAGGACTGACTCAGTGACCCAACAAGTCCTTTCCAATCCTATATTTCTATGTTTATCTGTTCGCATTGAAGTTGATGAGAGACATTTCCACTGATTTCAAAGGGTTTTTTCCTGACCCCAGTTGCATTTCCTTTCAATATATAAATGCAAGAGTAATGTCAGACATGATTTTCATGAGACATGCTAATATACAGTCAGTTCTGGGAGCAGCAGAATGAATCCAGAAAGATAAATTGTTCATCTGAAAATGCTAAATGTGCCAAGATCTGAAAAATATATGTCCTTGTATCTGAAGCGCAGGTAAGTCCAGCAGTGTCACAGTTGGATTTCCAGTCATCATCAACCATAATCAATTATGCCAAATAAATTGTCCTGTTATCTATTTGCACTTTTTGCAAGCTACAGGGACAAGTTTTTGATGTGAGGATTACACAGTGTTTTCTTTTCCTCTTTTATTTTTTTTTAACCCAGTAGAGTTGCTTCGCTGTATTACCTAATGGCTTCATCTTCACTCGTGAGATTCCCCATCTGTGGTCAAACTGCACCACTGCTTCATTCAGCTGAGCAAGAGAATAACATTCATTCACTCACTCAGATCTTAGGAGACAGGTCTTGCTCTAGAGCAACCAAAAAATGAGCTTCTCCTTAGTTAGGTCTGAACCTTTGCACTTAAGCCAGCCTTTGATGAAACTTCACTCTGGATTTCAATGCTGCTTTTTATAGCTGGGAAATCTGCTTGCTTGCCCTGGCTCCATCCCTTTTTTATTTTTGTCCTCAAACACCCACAGTTCTTTACCTGTTATCATTGTGATCTATCAGGTGGTCTTGCACTTTCCTCTGGAGATTTCTGTATTCTCCTTGCTTTCAAAGCCAAATAACACAAGTAATGATTTCTAATCTGCAGTGCCTTTGGAAGGATGGACATTGAGACACAGCCAGTCCTGTTTTCTACTTTTTCAGCTGTTACACAGTAGCTGCTTCTGCTGCTTGTATGCTTCTTTGCTTTCCTTTTTCATCTCTTTTCTCATCATAATTTACTGTAAAACTTTAAGTGATTTATAAAGAATGGAAAACAGAATCATGTCCAGCTTACTTCTCCTAAAGCGCAGTACCTCTAGTGAGGATGCTCCATGGAAAGGTTTGACTGCTTGGGAACACTGGCACAGCCACTTTGACTACTCAGATTAAGTAGGAGGAATACACATAGGAAGAGCAGACTCAGCAAAAGGGAATCACTTTTGATTCATCTTCTTCTTCTAAAGCAATTATAAGATGGTTTAGTCAGTTGTTTTCCACTCCATTCAAATGCCAGCTTCAAGTCACGAGGGTCCATGGCTGGAAACAGAGCCTTTTGGATCTTGTCATGCCCTCATTGATGACATCTGAACAACCTGGGGAAATCACATCTGACAGGCTGGCAACAAAACAGCTAGTTTTGAGGGTAAGAGCTTAGTCCTCACTCCACTGTCATGCTCTGCAGACACTAAAGGGCAATCCCAAGAGGCCTTTGTATGTCTCAAAATGAGTGATGCAAGGACACTGGCAAATGTATCAGACAACTTGTGCATGTTGAAACATTCAATATCCAAAGCAGAAGGACCTTGCATAAAGACCAATGGAATATCTGTGAATCTGAAGCCCCAGTGTTCCTCCCTAGGCAGCCTAGATCCACAGGTGACACAGGTCTGATGGAGATAAATTGCAGTTCCAAGGTAGGCTGTATTTGGATGCCCACCAGTTCGTGCAGACCTGCAGAACTGCTCTGGTTGACTTCATGATTATCTCTTCAAGTCGTCATATGTCAGAGGAAAACAGTCACAGTTTTCCTTCATTTAAAAGAGTCATCTCCTACAAGTGGGAAGAGAAGCATGAGAACAGCAAAGCTGAACTGATTTGTTCTGGCACCAGTAATCCAATGTGGCAAGATATACCTATGACTGTCACATTCAAATTTAGTAGATAGCAGGCTTGCTTTTTATTTGATTTTTAGCAGGTCTTTCCACAATAAATATGAGAGTAGAATGCATAAACAAAGCACCTGGCACTTACAGTTTATCTTGGTGACAGAAAACTTGATTGATGAGTAATAAGTTCAGAAAGAGGCAACTGTTCAACACAGGGCTAAATAACCTTTTGTCGCTGGCTTTAATTCCCCCCTCCCTCCCCCCCCCCCCCCCCCCCCCCCCCCCCAGTTTCTCTTAGCCTTCACATTGGTTGTCTTGAAGTTGCTTTGTTCTAGTGCTCCATCAGCTGCTGGGAGGAGAAAAAAGCACTGCCCTATACTGCCCTATTTGTTCTTATATATTTTCACTCATGGAATTGCTTAACACCAAGACAGAATTAAAATAGAATTTTTGCATGTCACGTTGCTTCTTGTTTTCTCTTTCACTTTGCTGGGACAGAGCCTGTGAGACAGACATTCCTGCTTGTAAAATGCTAATTTTTAACCTATCACTGTTACCAAAATAGAGAAGGGGTTCACACACACATGAAGAATGAGGTGGCTCAGAGATGTCAATCAAAGTAGGCTACATTCATACAGCAAAAAAGGGAAAAAAATATTTTGCATAAAGGGAAACTGAGGCAGAGAGTCTTAGAGGGATTTTTTTTTTTCCCCAGGAGCTTATAAGAAGAACATGGCAGAAGGGCAAGCACAAGCCAAACCTCATGGCTCCTAATCTTGTACCTTAGCAACAAGACCACCCTGCATCTGTGCGCAGACTCAGAGAGAAGAAGGGGCAACCTTCTAGGACAGAAATCCTTGTTGGATTAAGCACTTTGCTTTCTTTCCCCTTCTCACCTCTTTCCTCCTTCAAAGCATGGAGGATGAGGAGGGGGCCAGATGGTGAAACATTGCCTATCCCACTCACACTCTTCAGCAGGTTCTTGGAGATCCTCAGCATCCCCTGAACACTTGTGCCCTTCAGTCAGGGAGGAGAGCTATGATTTGTAATTGCAATATCTTCATTACCGTCTCTTAGTTCTTTGCACACTAATGTCAAGAGCTTTGTCTTTGTAGTGTTATTGGCATTTTTCATCATATTCATGAAGTGTGGGTCAATTTTCTTCAAAAGGCTCACTTCGCCAACTTGCCACAAAGACAGACAGTAATAAATTCTACTAGTGCACAGCGAAGGCTTCGTAGCTGCAAGCAACAATAAAAAGCAATGAGCTGGGTGTCACTAAGTAACTCCAGTTTACACTGCATTTTCTTCCTTTATTGAAAACTCAGAATATGAATTTATTAATGAATACACAGGCCTACTTTGAAGGGGTGGGGGGGTGGGGGTCCAAGTCAATTTATTTGGTATTCACACAGTGTGTGCCTACATTGTATTGTTTCATCATTTTATGGCCAGGCACAGCTTGTTAGGCTGTGGCCCTCCAGAAAAAAGCAGGCTCATATAGCAACACCTTGACGTAGATGTACAGCTGCTTTCACTGTGGCTGTCTCACCTTTAGCCCCGTCTGTCTACTGCCGGCTTTCATTTTCCGCATTCATACATCAATAAGCTTTGCATGCTGACACCTAATTTTGCAGGCTACTTTGGTTATGGAGGCCATGTTTTGCATATCACTACCCACCCCCTTCTGACATCTACTGCCTTTAAAGAGGGAGAGAATAGAGAGAGCACGAAAGAGAAATTCTTTTCTTCTCAGCCTAATCAGAGATTTCTTTATATTTGTCAAAAGCAGATCTGCCAAATCAACTTTAATTGATTCTTCCACAGTTCTCATGTATGATTTTTGAAGGACTGGGTTTGTGTTCCAAGGCACAGTGTTGCGTTTCAAACAAATATGAGGTTTCTGCAGCAAATCAAATTTGGATGCCAATTAGTTAGCATTTTCCATTCCAATTAAATTTGAGACCTTTCTGATTTTGAAAGACTCGGGTGCCTCTTGCCTGTGTGTATATTCACGTAAGCGCGTGTGTGCACTTGTCTCTATTTATTTTATGGAGACATAAAGATACACACATATAAAATATTTAACGTACCCTCGCTGGTCTAATAAGCAGGGAGAGGTTGGAGCCACCCACTTCAATATGCATTTTGGAGGATTTTTCTTTTTTACCTTGTTTGTTTCACAAGGGCTTACCAGCCTGTTCTAACCTGTTATGTGACACCACAAAGGTTTTTACTTCTCAGTCAGGTGGCTAGTGTCATTATATTGTTGACAACTCATAAAATGTTATAATCTAATAGGGCTTTCCCTCCCCACACACTCACATAGTGGAAGCTTAAAGTACAAAGAAGGGATTAGAAGCAAAACGCAAGATTAACGGTTGAGTCAAGATAGAATACTGTACCTTAAAAACAAATACAATTTGTATATTAAAATATCTCTTGATCTTACAAAGTTTACACTAAATAAATCCATTATACAGTATAGAGCACTTCTGACTGGATATAGCATATTTCAGCATATTTATTTTGAATCAGCTTTGAAATAAACTCTTACTTTTACAACTAAAAATCAGTTGTTAGGTAGACATGTAACACAGAGACTAAGACTGAACCAAACACTAAAATCTTGGCATCTATCATGTGCAATCACAGTCAATCACAAAACTACCTTAGACAATACCTGCACTGCAGGGAAGAAATCTTGGCATCTGTGGGGCTTCTGGCACACAAGTTGCAAACTATCCACCAGTAACAAAAGTTCACAAAAGGACCTCAGGAGAGAGAAAACTCTCAGGAGAAGACAGAACTGTTTCCACTCACTTCCAAGGACTCAAAACCACGACGGTGAGGAATTCACCCTCAGCAAAAGTCAGGTGGGAACAAGCACACTCCTGCGTTTCTTTGGGAAAGAGATGAATTAGTAAAATGTAAAAAAAAAAAATAAGCATGATCTCAAAAAGTTAAAAAACTCCAGATACACTTTGCCATCAGGGAAAATCAATAATCTTAGGGTAGTTTGGTTCTAGTACTCCATTTCTTTTATATTCTCTCTTAATCCATGTGACTACTAGCCTTCATGACCAAAAGGAGTAAAAAGAGGAGTTATGATAGCTATCAAACACCATTCACATACTCACAGTGTTACATCTGATGTCAATTAGCATGCACCTTGACATAATTTTATACAAGGAGAAAATCTACAGTGTTCAACAGCCCTTGGATTCACAATTCTGGATGGGCTTTATTTTCTGGAGTGCTAAGCATACATAAAATAAAACCCATGGAAAACTGTCTGGCACAAGATCTTTGACAAATCAGTGCTGGAAGGGTTTTTATATGTGGTCAAAATGTGTGGTTTAAACTCATACCAGTTTCTCTTTATAGCTGGGTAAAAACAAGCCTTTTGGGTGAAAAATCTGCTGATATCTTAGATTTGGATTTGATGAGGTGGACAGGTTAAGAAGGAAGATTTCAGGTAGGTATGCAAACATTTTGCAACTCTCAAACCAAAAAACAAAAATAAATCTCAAGCGTTTTGTATGAAATCTCTTGGACTTTGATATTTTTTAGCTGTTAGTTACCAAAAACCCAAAAGGGTTCAGCATTGAAATGAAACTGTGAAACAATGTTGAATGTCAAACTGGCCTTTTAAAGGTGTGTGGGCTTACCCTTCTTTTTTTTTTTAAATCAGAAAAGGTCTAAAGTTTTATTTTTGGTACAGATGATGATCAATTTTTCTTCAACACTTCAGGATCTGCAATAACCCACCAAATCATCTACTTATCTCCCCTTGTGCTGACTTCTGTAAAAACTGCAGCCCTTCAAGCTGCAAAATGATAGAGGAAAAATCAGAGAACACACAATAAAGTCAATGAAATTATAAACAGTATAGGGAAAGCAAACAGAAAGAATTAGTCCTTATTTCTCCCAGCATGATAACTAGGGTGCACCAAATTATGAGGCAGTGGGTTTAAAATAATCCATAAGAAACTCTTTTACAAAGAGTAACTAAATTATGCAACTTAGTGCACAGCTTGTTGCAGAGGCCAGGAGTATAAATGGATTTGAAACATGATTAAATAAATTTGCAGCAGAGGTCCACAGAAGACTGCCAAGCACCATGACCTAGTGCAGCCTCTCATTTGGGAAATTCCTAACATATTATTTAGCCAGGGCTGGGGAGGGGAGAGGTCCCTCTCCCTGCACATCCATCCTGACAACACTGTGGTGATGCTGGGCTTCTAATATCAACTTTGCAAAGGGAAGATGTCCATGACACAATGTCACAGATAGTTGTGTGTTTCTCATGGGGTCTTCTTCCCTGGCTGGGTCTGGTTGGAGATGCTAAGCGAAGTGGTCAAGGAGCGCTCCTGGTCAGAACAGTACCTCCAAACCCATAAGGGAATCACTCCACTGCCAAGTGCATGCTGTGCCCTTGATCCAGACCACACATGCAGCAAAAACAATAGCACTGATTAGTGACTATGTTTCTTTGTGAAGTATTCATATCAGTGCACTTGTGTATCTGGCATGCAACAGTGCTATACATTGAGGTCTTTATGTATTTTTCACTTTATGAATGTTTCATTATAGGATAAGTAGAATAAAAGCAAATTAAAAGAGGGCCACTGGATGGTTTGACAATGGTGCCAGGAAGTGCCCTATTCAGCAGGAGTGGGAAATCAAGATAGGCACATAAATTTGGATGAGGTGAGATGTCTTTAACTGCTGGCAAGGACCAGAGCAGAAGTTTTCAACCATTTCTTTATTTATAAGCCCTACACTTCCAATGGAGAGGTGATCGCCTGTAATAGTGAAATAAAGTCTTCTGACAATAGGCTTTTTTCAGTCGCCTTTCATACATCCTTTACAAAGGTGGCTCAGAGACCCTCTGGGACGTGTTGCCCAGCTGGAAACCTACTGGCACAGGAATGAGCAAAGGGTCAGGGATAGGAAATATCTGAATTTGGGGTTCAGCTTTACTATCTTGTCTTTCAATTTCCTAACTGTGGTAAAAGAATAATTTTTTAAAGTCTTCACTTTCTGTCTTAGTTTTAAGGCTAAAAACAATTATTAGTTCATCCATTCTGACCTTTTACGTCTAGAGGCCATTGCACTTCCTCAGTTTAGAAGTACCTCCATAAAATAACAGTCCATATTAATTTCAGTCACTGCTGAAGGAAATAAACCTCTCCAGTCAAAAAGGGATTTTTCTGAGGTTCACCGTTTGCCACTGCTCACACTCTCATTGTTCACATCCTTTCTGATCACAATACTATTTTCCCTCTGCATATCCACATTGTTAAAGTGCTGGCAATAGGAGATTAAATTACAGTGGCATCCCATTGTGGTCATATTTTACATAGTAAAAAGTATCCTCACTGGGAAGACTTGGATGGTCTTACCAGACAGGCAAAAAGCCCCTCACACAAAAAGGGAGAAATCACTGTTTTCTCTAGCTCACACATAAATCTAAGGAGATTAAACAATTGGTCAAAAGTCACCCCAAAGTTGGTGGCAGAGATGGAGCTGAAACTTAGTTTCTCAAGTGAAATCTGGAGTTTTAATCACCAGAACACCCTTCCTCCCCCTTCATTGCTTCCATTTATCATTTCAGACTAGGCAGGCTACATCAAAATGATGGCTTTGTGAAGCATAGAAACACAGTTTTACGGGCAATAAACAATAAATATGAACCTGAGAGACATCTCCAAGAAACCTCCTTACCAAAAAAGAGTCCTTTTTCCTTTTTTTCCCTCCAGATGGCAAAAACATTCCTCCTCCCCTCCTGCCCACACCGCTTTGCCGGGCTTAGCATGCTGCCAGCCACACCGCCCCGGCTGTGCCAGCTCCCCTGCATGGCACATTGGCTGCAGGATGGCAGCAAGAACTCCTTCTCCCTGCCAAAATGACAAAGTCCTGGCTGGCTCAGCCACTGCCTCTGCCAGTGTACCAGAGAATCAGTTGTGCAATTTCATTTAACCGCTGCTAACTAATTATTAACCGTAGGCTCGGCATTCATGGTGCGGACAATGGGATCAGCCAGGCACCACTCCATGGTTTGGGGGGGCACTGCAGTCAGCATGGGTTTCTTTTTAATTATTGTGCAGTGGAATCAGTCTGGGAGAATTATACTGAAAAGTACACAAAATCACAATTAATAACCATAACAGTGCTTTTTTAAGTGTTTCTGTGAGTGCCCACCCCCAGGACCCCAAATGGCCTTTTAGCTGTAGCAATAAAAACCTGCACATACTTTAAAAAATGAAATAAATTATTTTGGTTTACAGGTCTCCTGAACAAATTATGCAGAGTTGAGCCCAAATCCCATCTCTATGTGTTTTGTTTGCAGGCCCAGATACAAACTTTGAGGATTATAGATGGTCCTGTTATATGGCATCTCCAGGCAAAACAAACCTCTCCACAGTCTGGAAGAGCTTTATTTTCGACTGATGTACAGACTTCAAAGTTTCAGGCCATTGCTAGGTATTATGCTCTGCTTCATGGCAAAACATGCTTCATGTAGGTTGAACTCCTACACTATCTGTGTTTACTTCTCTGTTGAGGGATTTGTGCAGGAAAGGGTTGAGTTTGTCTCCTCTGGCATTGGCATATCACTGGCTCTGTTAGTTTGGAACTGCAGAACTACACCCTGGATCAGGTTCCCTATGAACATTGTTCCACACTCATTCAGAAATTTGGTGCATCTTAGCAACACTTTGAATTATTTTCCAAGATGTTTCCTCATTTCTCGCAGCCTATTGATTAAGATATTTGCATCTCAAAGAGGCATCAAGCAACAATATTTTTCAACACAGGAGGAAATGTTTTCAAAAGGGTCTTTGGAAAACAGTGCTTCATCCTGGAAAATATTTGTTCCGCATGAGAGAATTCATAAGCATGATCTCTGATCCCTCCTATCAGAAGATTCACCTTAGTAAGGAGCTGGAGCCTCTCTTCTAGATTTTCCAGCAGTGGAAACACATAATTTGTATTAGGGAAAGGGGACAGTGTCCCGTTGGGCCCACTTGAGTGGTTCAGTGTTAAGGGGGCAGCAGCCCCACCAAGGGCTGACCAGCACCTCAGACAGCAGCTACTCCCTAATGAGGAGCATGTAAGCAAGGGATAAGAACCGTGTTTTAGCAGGCCTCAGAGCAAGGATTAGAGAAAATGGGCTGCCACATCTCATAGAGCAAGTGCTTGTAAAGGTCTGAAAGTGAACACATGCCTTTGGTGTAGGAGCCTGGTGCTGAATACAGAATTCAGAATTAACCAGATTGGAAAAGACCTTTGAGACCATTGAGTCAAACCTATCACCCAACACCATCTAATTAACTAAATCATGGCACTAAGTGCCTCAACCACTCTCTCTTTAAACACCTCCAGTGATGGTGACACCACCACCTCCCTGGGCAGTCCATCTCAATGGTAAGTCACTCTTTCTGTGAAGAATTTCTTCCTAACATCCAGCCTAAACCTCCCCTGGCACAGCTTGAGACTGTGTCCTCTCATTCTGTCACTGGTTGCCTGGGAGAAGGGACCAACCTCCACCTGGCTACAACCTCCCTTCAGGCAGTTGTAGATGGCAACAAGGTCTCCCTTGAGCCTCCTCTTCTCCAGGCTATGCAACCCCAGCTCCTTCAGCCTCTCCTCATAGGGCTTGTGCTCCAAACTCTTCACCAGCTTTGTTGCCCTCCTTTGGACACGTTCCAGCAACTCAACATCTTTCCTAAACTGAGGGGCCCTAAACTGGATACAGGACTCAAGGTGTGGCCAAACCAGTGCTGAGTACAGAGGCAGAATGACCTCCCTGCCCCTGCTGGCCGCACTGTTCCTGATGAAGGCCAGGATGCCATTTGCCTTCTTGGCCACCTGGGCAAACTGCTGGCTCATGTTCAGCCTACTAGCAACCTGTATCCCCCTGGTCCCTCTCTGCCTGGCCGCTCTCCAGCCACTTTGACCCCAGCTTGTAGCACTGCATGGGGCTATTGTCACCAATGTGTAGAACCCGGCACTTAGATGTTTTAAATCGCATGCCATTGGACAGTGTCCATCTGTCCAGCCTGTCAAGGTCCCTCTGCAGAGCCCTCCTACCCTCTAACAGATCAAGACCTGCCTCCAGCTTGGTGTCATCTGCAAATTTACTGGTGATGGACTCAATGCCTTCATCCAGATCATCAATAAAGATATTGAACAGGATAGGGCCCGATACTGATGCGTAGGGGACACCACTAGTGACTGGCTGCCAGCTGGATGTGGCACAATTCACCACCACCCTCTGGGCTCGGCCCTCCAGCCAGTTCCTAACCCAGTGCAGAGTGCTGCTGTCGAAGCAATGGGCTGACAGATTCACCAGGAGTTTGCTGTGGGGGACGGTGTCAAAGGCCTTGCTGAAGTCCAGGTAGACTACATCCACAGCCTTCCCCACATCCACCAGGAGGGTCACCTGATCATAGAAGGAGATCAGGTTGGTCAGGCAGGATCTGCCCCTCCTAAATCCATGCTGGCTGGGCCTGATCCCTTGGCCATCCTTTAAGTGCTGTGTGATTGCACTCAAGATGACCTGTTCTATAATCTTGCCTGACACTGAGGTCAGGCTGACAGGTCTATAATTGCCTGGCTCCTCCTTCTGGCCCTTCTTGTGGCTGGACATCATGTTGGCCAGCTTCCAGTCATCTGGGACCTCTCCAGTGAGCTAGGACTGGTGAAAAATGATGGAGAGCAGCTTGACAAGCTCATCTGCCAGCTTTCTCTTTTTCATCTTTAGTTACAATATTCCCCTCCATGTCCATGAAGGAGTGGAGGTTGTCCTTGCCCCTCCTTTTGCCATTAATATTTTTGTAGAAGTATTTTTTCTTGTCCTTCACAGCAGTGGCCAGTCTAAGCTCTAAATGTGCTTTTGCCTCTCTATTTTTTTTCCTACATGACCTAACAATCCTTAGACATTCCATGGCTTACCTCTCCTTTCTTCCAAAGATGATACACCCTCTTTTTTTCTCTTATTTCATTCAGAAGGTCATTGCCCATCCAGGCTGGCCATCTACCCTGTTGGCTCATCTTCCAGCACATTGGGACAGCCTGTTCCTGTGCCTTCAAGATTTCTTTCCTGAAGTAGGTCCAGCCCTCCTGGACCCCTTTGTTGCTGTACCTGCAACAAAACCTTTCCTGTAAATGAAAACATCAGAAGAAGATGACATTCTCTATGGGCTGGCAAAATGTTACATGTATCACAGGCAATTCCACTCAGGAAACATCTCCCTCAAGTCTAAGTGGAATTCTATACCAAAGACATACATTTTAAAATTAAGACCTCTTTTTCTTTAGACTTTCAGTGCCTTAGTAGTGCTTTTTCACTAAGCAGTTATTAAAAAGAAGATACAGTAGTGCACATGTGTAATATTCCTTCTCCAATATTACTCAATTGAGCCATGCAATAGTCCCTCCTCTTCTTCAAGCCTTCCCATTTCAAGTCTTGACACATCTTGATCCTGTTCCCAGTGCTGCTAAACACTCCATTTCACTCCAGCTCAGATCCTCATGCAGCAGGACCCCCAGTTCACCAGACTCCCTTCCCATGTTGCTCCAGAGGCTGCAGTGGGAGCAGTTGGGAGTAGTAAGTCTTCTCAAACAATGGTAGGAAGTGCAGATTCCTTTTCAGGTGGTACCAGGTTCTTACAGTTGCAGTTTCTCACATCCATCTGTGGCAAGGCATGGTGGGATATTGTGTTTGACTCCCAACAAACTGTGTTGCCAGGACGACGTTTATTATGATACATAATGTGAATAAAGGATGAAACTGTACACAGTGCACTGACTTGCTATAACTGTCATCTGTGATGATAGTCTCTAGTTTATACCTGAAATGAATTTTGCATGGATGGTACCGATGCTACCAAATGCTGCAGAAGTGTATTTTACAAAGCTCCCCGGGCCAGGCATGAAGATCATGCCACTTTAAATAGCGAATCTGTTATTGTGATGTTTGTGAGAGAAGAACAAGTGGGAAAGTCACTTTCAAGTGCAGCTCAGTGCTCTTTTAATGAGGAATGGGGTCTTCTTCAGAGTCAGCCAACTACTGAGGAGGAGCTGACACCCTTAGTAGTCAACATCCTCAAAACAGCCGACAGCTCCAGATAAATCAGTTTGTGTACTTCCTCCCCTTCTCATATCACCTGTGGTGACAGGAAAGCACTGATTTCCTTTGAGAGGGAGAGAAATGGATGCACACGTGCATCCCAGGCATGTTGATCCTTCAGTGTAAAATTAACAAAAACAGAGGCAGAGGAGAACTGGGAATAGGCACAGCACTTTGTCAAGAGGAAGAGTTTGCTGTGATACAGCCCTGTATTCATCATATGGTAATTTACAAATATGCATACAGCAGAATCACATTTCATTAGCCCCTGGAAGAAGAAACTATGACAAACACAGTGTTTGGTGAACTGACTGCCTAGTTCACAGCTATAATTCTCCCCCACGCAGCACAGGACTTCACACCAAGGGGGCTGGCACACAGAACATGCCATTAGCCATGTGCACAACTAGTGCTTGGGCGTACTGCTGCTTGTGCCTACACTTGGATGCTGCCCAGCCCTGGGTGTCCAGCCACCCAGGAGATTTTTCCCTGCCGCCGTTGTCTTTGAACTGGACTGCCCCTGTGGAAGCAAAAGGTGGAAGAAAAAGCAATTTCTAGGCACTGAAAGGCTGCGCTTGCAGATTATAGTCCCAATCCCACCCTTGAGCAATCACATGGCTAGGACCTGCAGCACCTTTTTGAGTTGGTCTGGAGGCAGACATTTTTTATCAGCTGTTTGCTGCAATCAATAGGGAGTTAAGTACTGCCTGTACCCTCTTGCACAGACAATCCTCACCACACACTTCCTGAATTCATTATTCTGGTGCTGTCACATGGCTAAATGATGTTGTAAAAATTAGATACTGTAGGCTGCTAAAAGCATGGCACACTCATTGAAAAGAAATCTACCAAAAAAAACCACCAACAACAAAAAAACAACCACCCAACCAAAAAAAAACCCCACCACACCAATCACAACCAAACCTCCAGATAAAACCGTCGAGAAATTTCTGCCCAAGAGTCAATGCAGCTCACAGAAACCATCCTGGTTAGAAACCTCAGGCAGCAGTTTCAACAGAGCTGGCTGCCATTTGTTTTGTGTCATTACTTCTGAGAGTCAACTCACCTTCCTCACTGAACTGCCACGTTTCCAGAGACAGGCACTGACACAAGGTGAGCTGAAACAAGGCAGAAACGAAAGAAAGAGACCCAACCTGTTTAAACAGGCAAGTGAACTGTTCACTGTGACCCTGTTTCAGGGAGGATCTTCACCAAAAAACAGACACTCGCTGTTCAGGGCTGAAGGGAGCCTGTCTCCACTGCCTGTGTTTTATGTGTGCTGTATTTCAACTGCATTTAAGAGCCCCCTTCCTGCACAAAGACTTTTTTAATGAAAATTTTAAAACTGAGGGAAAAAACCTATAAACAACCCACCCCCCTCCCACCCCCCCCACCCCCCTAAAACATACAGACAAGAATCTGAATCTTTCAGATCTCTCAGCTTCTCCTGACAGTAACTGCAGTGTTGTCATGATGCATCAGGTCATGTTAGTTAGATCACTGATGATATCATTTATATAATGGAATACTATTGCCATGATCAGGTGAGACAAGCCATAGCAATGACATGTCACAGCAAAAATGTCTACAAGGAGCTACTGCCTGACAACCATTTAAAAACAATTACTAATTTACATTTAAAAGTAAATATGTATAACTAGATCTACTAACATGGAACAATAAATATATCTATACGCTTGCCTGCGTGCACACATATGTATAATCACATACACATGCTCCTGTGGTTTTCCAGCTAAAGTACAGCCATGTGTTGTACGTTATCTCAGGGCACCATGCAAAAAGGATGAAAGCCACCTCTGGGGGCAGGAGATTTTGAATCAGGTCCTTCCTGGACCAAAAATTCAGAAAGCTACTCCACACACAGGTACCTGTGTCCATGGTGAGCCCTAGCATGGCACAACCACAGGAAAGCTCAGTGGTACAGAGCCCCACAAGATGAGCAGGTCAGGACCACAGGGTTGGGGGAAGCAGGTCACAGTATCACAGTATAACCAAGGTTGGAAGAGACCCCAAGGATCATCAAGTCCAACCTGTCCCAACAGACCTCACAACTAGACCATGGCACCAAGTGCCATGTCCAATCTCCCCTTGAACACCTCCAGGGACGGCGACTCCACCACCTCCCCGGGCAGCACATTCCAATGTGAACAACTCGCTCAGTGAAGAACTTTTTCCTCACCTCGAGTCTAAATCTCCCCTGGCACAGCTTGAGACTGTGTCCCCTTGTTCTGGTGCTGGTTGCCTGGGAGAAGAGACCAACCCCTTCCTGGCTACAGCCACCTTTCAGGTAGTTGTAGAGGGCAATGAGGTCACCCCTGATCCTTCTCTTCTCCAGGCTAAACAATCCCAGCTCCCTCAGCCTCTCCTCATAGGGCTTGTGCTCAAGGCCTCTCCCCAGCCTTGTTGCCCTTCTCTGGACACGTTCAAGTGTCTCGATGTCCTTCTTAAACTAAGGGGCCCAGAACTGGACACAGTACTCAAGGTGTGGCCTAACCAATGCAGAGTACAGGGGCACAATGACCTCCCTGCTCCTGCTGGCCACACTATTCCTAATACAGGCCAGGATGCCATTGGCCCTCTTGGCCACCTGGGCACACTGCTGGCTCATGTTTAGGGGGTGTCAGGATCAGAGATCCTGGGAACATGCACCCTTTCAAAACTCCCAAGGATATACAGCCCATGTGAGATACTGCGCTGTGTACCCACGTTGCTCTGCAAGTGGAAATACCTGCTTGGGCGATGCAGAGTTACACATCTCCAAGCAGAAGCACTCACCTTCATTCCAGTTTCATATTAGGCTGGGTTGTTTCTTCCTTGCACTGTTGAGTATTTCAGTGAAAAAGCTCTTTTGTGTGTAAATAACTGTTAGGTGGTTGGGGTTTTTTAAAGCAAAGAAAATTCATAAAGTAAAGCAGACAGAATTCATTTATATGAAAAATAGAGGGATTAAACACAGCCAATAAATTACAATAAACTGTCCACAGTGAACAATGCCACCAGATGACCATAATGGAGATCCACTGCTCTTGTGCTTTTATTAAAAGAACAAAGCACTGCAATTAAATGTAAAATCCGGTAATATGTCATCGTACCTTAAGCATCCTTTTCTCATTCATTGAACACTGTCCTCTGATTTAATTGAAGCCTCTGGTCCCTTTGAGACAGCAATAGTCCTTACTCTAGGCCAAGTTTAGCATTTCATTATTTAGTAATCTGAGATGGAGTCATGCTATTGACTCTCAAGCAATCCTCTTTGCTTCTTATAACAAAAAGGATGCCCACAGAAATAATTGATACCACATTCTACCCTCTAGTAAATCGTCCCTTAGTGGATTGTGAAAAGAGGTTTTTGATTTAGACTTAAGAATAACAAAAGTTGGGTATATTTTTCACTGATGACCCCCATATGACATGTCCATAACCTCTTTCACAGCAGGAATGTTGGCCTAAAGGCATTTTAGCAGCTAAAATGAGTGACTAGAGGCTTTCCAGGTTTTGTTATATATATATTCAGTATATAAGTGATGCCTTCATACAGGAAGGTCATTATTTTCTATAGAACAACTCACTGTAGACCTGATCTGGCCAAGAACTGGCATTCTCCTCCCTGCTATATCAAGTAGCCATCAATGCATATCCCCTCATAAAGGCGACCAGCAACTTGCATATACATTACAGCTTTGCAAGTTTGAAATGGGCTGAAGACCATTTGTTACATGGGGTTGAGGGCTGAGGCTCTGAGTTTGGGAGTGGCATTAACCAGTTTTCCAGCTCTAAAACACCCTTGTCTTGGGGAAGCCTCTGTTATGCCCCAGCCTTTGGGGTTTCCATCCCTCCCTGCTGTAAGTAGAGATTTGCTCTCCACAGATTGCCCATGAATGGGCTGCACTGTAGCTGCAGCCCCAAGCTCCGTGGCTGGCTGCCCAAGGTTCACTGAAAATGCCCATGAAGAAACTCTCCTAATGGCAGTGATGCTGTGTATGTGGCAATGCTTTACCACCTCTCCAACAGCACGGAAATATTCTTGCAGCCACCAGTCCAGGCTGTAATAGAGCCATAACCAGATTCACAGAAACATCTGACACATCCTTCCCATTACCCACTGTGACCGTTTGAGGCCCACCACACCCTTCATGCAGAGCACCATATGGGGATGTCCTAAGTCACCATTTCTCCTAGAAGGCTCTCAACAGGCTGAGGAGCACCAGAGGGCTGAGCCTACTTATCTTTTCCACTGGGATCATCACAAAGCACTTACAGAACTGCACAGAGTGATAGTCACCTCATCCTGCTTATTTTGACCGTTTACAGGAGCATCAGCGCATCCCTCCCTTCCCTCACTAACTCCTAATTCCCTCCAGCACTTTGTGGTCCTAGAATGACTTAGTGCATAGAACCCACTGACCAATGTCCTTTTTACCATTAGCCAAACATACTCCTTAGCTTTCACAAAGCTAGTAACACTAGTATATCTGTGCAGGTCTTACTGTACCCACAGAAGGTTCCTGTCCATCTGTCCTGAAGTTGACAGCATCATGTTCAGTGCAAGTGTACTGAAGGCAGCTTGCACTGCAGGGTAGTGGGTACCACCAAGTGTACAACCAATGTACTAAATCTGTGGAATTAGCTAAATGGTTCAATTATTTCAGGAGGGGGGAGTTTGATAGGTGGATGCCACATGTCACTTTGTGGGATGGCTTCAACATCCACAAGGGTGGGCTCTGCTAATTCCTCTCACCAAATATGAAAGAGTGAACTGGGCCCAGTTTACAAGAGATGATTTGTTACAGGCTCATTGCCATGCATGTTGAATGGCCAGTGCTAATAATGAATGCAGGAGTAGGAAGTCAGTGACTGTGGACACTGATGGGAAGCCTGCCCTGTCCTGTCTATAAGGCCTGGGGGAAATTTAATGTTGTTTAGCACAGAGAGGAGCTTAATAGATGTGTGTTCAGGATTAGGACCTTAGCCTTCCCACAAGCCAATCCCACACATGACAAAAGTCAGACAGAAAGGATTATCCTGGTGCTGCTTTGCTTTCAGGCTCTGGCATTTCTTGCTCCCTAAAGAATAAAAAAAAAAAAAAAAAAAGTGAATTTTCACTAACTTTGGAAGACCAGTTCCTGATGGTTAAAAATGGCTGTTCCTCTGGAAATATGAACCATCATTCTCAGGCAATTCAAGCACAAAGTTAAGACCAAGTTTCACCCAATAAATTCACTCAGTTGGGAATTACACAGGTGTATCATGAAATAACCCCCTCAAAGGGCTGCAAATCTCACAGTCCTGACCTATACCCATAAGCCTGCACTCAAGCTCATCCATATATAATTCTGTAATCTCTTCAGTGTGTTAAGTATTTCAAATTAAAAAGTGTCAGGGTCAGAGCCAAAACAATGCATTATATGGGGTAAGATTTTAATTCAGCTGGTCTTGGGAGAGACATGGGGAAGGAGGAGGAATCCATGGCAATTATTTTGCATTTTGGGAGAGGCATTTGACTATTGGACCAGCTTGTACCAGGGCACTTTGCAGTGAGTTTTATTTTGTTTGTTTGCTTCTCTTCTCCTGGTACTCAAATTATCTCCAGGTCCTTAGATCCATTACACTAATTAATACTAAGAACATATGCATATGCAAATTAGTCTGCAGCATCCATATATTTCACTTTACATGACAGCTTGAAGTGTAGTTGTGTGAGTCAATCAAATGCCATAAATTTGTTATGCACAAGAGATCATTAATATTAATTGGGGCATGGGCACTGTGCAGTAGCCCATGCCACCATTAGAAATGGACCCCTCACTTTAATTGTTCAGCAAATTCTTGGGGTGTTTTTTTTTTTCAATCAGTGCCTATGGCCTGATTAAAATACGTATTTTCTTTTTTTCCCCAGGTAGTCTTCAGAACAGCATCAGAATTGTATTAAAAAAAATACAGAGCAGACCTTTTCTAAGACAGATGGCACACAATGAGGTTAAAAAAAGTATCTTGAGATCCAACCAGCAAGAACAAAAAAAAAAATTGCTTGCATTGTTGTTTTCATTATCTTGCTTCTGTCATTTCATGAGCTTTGTATCTTGGAAGGAAAGAAAGAAAGGAGAAAAACTGTGAAATTAATCTTTTGTGCATGGCCTGATAAAGAAGAGACATGCTCAGACAAAAGATAGACTGAGAGAAGGTACCGTGATTGATGACTAAAGTAAAGGTGTCAGAAGAGTATTATGTAAATTACTGGAGGCACAGACCATTTCAGAGAGAATGAGAAGGAGAGGGGAAGCCAGGGAGAGAGAGAAAAAAAGGACTGCAGAGTCGATGTCACCAAGACACTGGTCCCCAAGCGCCAATTTCTTGCCATCTTTCATCTGCTCAGACAGGCTCACCTCACTTTCTATTTGCTTTGCACAATGTAACAAAGGAGGAAAAAACTGTCAACATTAGCATGAATGCAGCCCAAAAGCAGAGTTCGAGCATGCAGCATCTGAAGTGAATCAGCAAGATGGGAACTTTAAGGCAGCCTTCGTGCTTGTACGTGCGCCTGTGCAAGGCAACAGCTCAGAGCTGATTTGCTCTTTATTTTGTGCCAGAATCAGGATTCATACAGGCAGGACCAAGGTCTTTCTCTGCCTTTGACATCCAGTTGATACCACTCTGCCTTTGCACACACCTTCAGCTGCTCATGTGTGTCTAGCACACATCACAATCCAGGTGCCTTGGACCTGCCGGCTGCCACCCCTCGGGCAGCCCGGACCTGCCCCTGTTGCTCTTTTGCCAATTTCTTATCAAATTCATAGCTATGCCCACACACCATACAGAAAATAAGGGATAGTCAGAGCTTACATATGCCCTCTTCTTGCCACTAACACAGCCACATTAACAAGCCCTGGCCACAAATTCACACCAAGCCCACCAGTACATTCTGTCTCTGCAGCTCCTGTCTCCTCAAGCATGGCTGAACAGAGCTTATGCAGTGCCTGTGACAAATTTCCAGAAGGATTCCATGAAAGCTCAATCCAAATAAATTTATACCAAGTGAAAATGCATTTGGTCTTCCATTCCTTGTTCTTCCAGTACAGAAGGTTTTCACATCCCAAGAGAACAACATAGTTAACAGCATGGAAAGTAAAAAACATTTTTGTATTTTTACCTTTCTGGGGGAAAAAAAAAAAAAAAAAGAAGAAAAAAAAGAACTCCAAAGGAAAAAGCAACAGGCTTTCAGGATTTTTTTCCTTTGTTCCTGACTATATGATTAATCTGGCTCCTGCTTTAAAACCAATTATTATGTATTGTCTTTTGAATTTCACCTCTCCCGTATCTTTGCCCCGATTTAATTTGATCACTGGCTTTTATTCAAAAACTTCACTTTCCAAGGAAAAAAACCCCAAACTACAAATGGTCACCTATCACTTCCATGGTAACAAGTGAAAGAAGCATTCAAAGGGAAGAAAATACTAAATTGACGTTTGATGAAATGTACTATTTCCCTCCACATGCACTCCTGATACATGAGGCTTAAGGCGCATCATGCCCTCTGTACATTAACTAATTACCCTATGGAGGGAATCCCTATTTTTAAGATGAGAAAGAAGAAGGAAGCATAAGCTGAGAACACAGTATACTAACCTCCTGTCTTTTTCCTCTGTCAGATCCATAAGGGCATCCCTTTTTCACATCTTGCCTGTGGGCCAAATACTGTGTCTGGACACAGTGATCTCCAGTTCAGCTACCTCGAATTCCCTCTGTATTTGTCCTGCTGCAACAGAGAGTGTGTTTTGGCGTGCAGATCCTATCCTCTTAGCAGAATACAAAATTGCATGTGTCCACCAAGCCTTAATTTTCAACTGGTACACGCACCCACAGCAAGAGGAGCTGTCTGCTCCACACCCCTTGGCTGCTCTTTCTGCTGTCCTGCCCAACACTGGGAAGCAAAAGGACAGGGTAGATTTGGGGCAAAGTTGGCAAAGCTGGTTCCTGGCAGGAATCCCTTCACTGTGGAGCATGAGTGTACAAATAAAGCTGCTTTCCAACTGCCTTCCTGCAGATCGAGTCAGCTATCACATGGCTTTCATTTTGAGTGTTGAAAGACATTATAATGAGATTTAATAACAAATTGTTTCAATTTCACATTCCCTGTATGTTCTGTTGGCCAGGCAGGGTAGTCTATAGAAAGAAAAATCAACCAACCAACCAACCAAACAAAACCCACACCATAATTTCTTCTCATAGAATTCTTCATTTTTCCACTCTCTTCTGCACCATGAGTGCAACGGTTGGGGAAAAAAAAATTAAAATCCAAAGATGCAGCTATTTTTATAGCATCAATTTGCCCCTGAGTGAGTAAAATGATAAAATGAGGGGAAAAAAATGTCTTGGGCACCAGCCTCTGCGCAAATCAGCTTTTAAAGTATCTGTGAATTCACATTTTAAAGACTACTTTAGTTTGCAAGATTGAAATTCTTTTTAAGAAGAAACTCTCAAAGGAAGTTGTCATTTTAGGCTGCACAAACCAAAAACCTTCCAAAATCAGGTGCTTAGGAAAAAAAAAGAAAAAAAAGAAAGAAAGAAAGAAAGCAGCACTTTAATAATTTAAATTGCTCCCTTTTGCACATGCCCAGAACCCAAATCCCTTTTCCAACTGAAGTGCTTATATAAAAATTTGACAGCTCTTATAATTTTAAATTGCTCTACACTGAGTATGCCCAGAACCTCGATCACTTCCAAATTCAAGGGCTTATAAAAATTTGAAGCACTCCAATAATTTTAAATTGCAATGCACAGTGCAGAGTGATTTAAAATTATTGGACTGCTTAAATTTTTTTAAAAGGTCTTCAATTTGGAAGTGAGTCAAGCAGCATTCTAATACAGTAGTTTAAGACATACTGTACTGATCTAAAATTTAACATCTAAAAATAATGAAAATTAAACCAAGTACACTACTTAAAAAGGGAGAACAATTTTCCCAAACATTCCTGGAAAACCCTAAAAGCCACAAGATATGACTTCTTGGTCCTTCTTTGGAAAAGAGTCATAGAATCATAGAATCATCCAGGCTGGAAAGGACCTCCAAGATCGTGAAGTCCAGCCATTTTGCCCACTACACCAAGTCTGTGATTACAACATCAAGAGCAAAAAAAGGAGGAAATACCCAAGATGAAACCATAGAGCTAAGGTCAGCCGTAATCTGTGGGCTGGACACCATAAAAGTACTTCCAGAAGCACCAGAGAAAGGTGGGTTGGAGCAAAGCAGGTCGGGTAGGTACTCACACTGCAGGGACTCTAGTGATGCCAATCTGCCACAAAAAGATATGACCCATAAGCACCCCTGCACCCAGTGGGTAACATTTGCCCCTCCAAACCATTCCCTTCTGAGTTGAAATGTTCAGAGGAGTCATCTCTACAGGGTTGCAGCTTGTTCTGACATCTTGGTAGGGGGAGAGGCATCGCAAAGACTAGACAAGGTCCTTCAGTTCCCTCATCATAGAATTAAAGATTCATAGAATGGTTTGGGTTGGAAGGGACCTTGAAGATCATCTAGTTCAAATTCCCTTGCTATGGGCAAGGATACCTCCTACTAGACCAGGATACTCAAGGCTTCATCTAGCCCATCTTTGAACCCTGTGGAGGGTTCGAGCCCAGTCATTTGTGGAAAGAATTAAATGCATAGGCTCAAGGAGAGGGACTAATTCAAAAGAGTTTGCCAGTCTACAACTGGCAAAGCATAATAAATGAGTATATATCTGTCAGCTGCAGATGCTGAAGACAAACGACAAAGTGAAACTTTGATAATGAATTTGTTATTATCTGCTGTTACTCAAGCATCATTCCGTCAACCTCATGGATTATGAAGTTAAATTGTTTACCCTCCTTTCCCACTTTTCTTTGCATCACAGCAAGGAGAATTAGTTTGCAATACTGTGCATGAGTTACAGCTATCTAAACAAAGCCATTTGATTTTAAAGTTTCTGTATTAGACTTCTGGGGTGATCTTGTATTAAGTCTGTAAGAAATTTGGTGTCTTGTAAGTTTAAGTTTTCCCAGGCAGCCAGCACCAGAACAAGAGGATACAGTCTCAAGCTGTGCCAGGGGAGGTTTAGGCTCGAGGTGAGGAGAAAGTTCTTCACAGAGAGAGTTGTTAGCCATTGGAATGGGCTGCTCAGGAAGGTGGTGGAGTCACCGTCCCTGGAGGTGTTCAAGAGGGAATTGGATGTGGCACTTGGTGCCATGGTTTAGTAATCGTGAGGTGTTGGGTGACAGGTTGGACTTGATGATCTTTGAGGTCTTTTCCAACCTTATTGATGCTGTGATATGTCTATGATATTTCTCTGCAAGTTCTCCACAAGAGCAACCTGTTTCATGGTGAAGAATTTCTTCCTAATGCCTAATCAAAATCTTCTTTCAACTTAAGCCATTACCCTTCATCCTATCACTACCTGCCTTTGTAAAATGTCCCTCTCCAGCTACCTAGTATCTTGAAATACTACCCCATACCCTTCAAATACCTGAAGGCTGATACATGTCCCATAAGCCTGCTCTTCTCAACCCCAAACAACTGCAACTCTCCCAGCCTGTCTTCACAGGAGAGATACTCCTACCCTCAGATCATCTTTGTAGCCCTCCTCTGGATCTGCTCTAACAGTTCCATGACCTTCTTGTGTTGGGGGCTCTTGCAGTGAAAGTGAGGGATGGGTTTAGACTGTTTGCAGATCTGTTGGTTATAGAGCAGTGCTTTTCTCCATGTTGTTTCTGTTTCCTCTCAAACCATATGCTTTCTAGTGGAGACTCACAGCAAGTGTCCCATTCATGGTTCAAAGCATTGGCTCCCCACAGCTTTGCTTCATGAAGAGTGGAAATACACAATTTCCACTAGGTTTAGTGTTAGACACTGGCTCTGTGTGTAAGTCGTTTTGGCAGATATTCACTTCTCTTTAAAATCTTTCCCTTTTTTGGAGGTGATTTGTATTAATAAGCTGAATTGGCATGATATGTAAAACTCATGCTTGGTATTTCTGTTGTGTATGCTTAATGTGAATGGTGGGAGGGAAGAAGACAATGCTGTTTAGCTGGCTGGAAGTCTCTTTTTGTTCCAGACATGCAAGACTCTTCTCAGGAGTTAACTGTAACTATTATAGAGTTTCTTCAAAAAAATCAGTTTTGACATCCTGAAGATAGGGAATGAAAAGAGACTTGAAGTCACCACATTTTCCATGCGTTCATGAATGTCTGCACGTAAAATTGTTTCACAACAGGGGCTAGGCTCTATTTCATCTTATAACAAGTTGGAAATCTTGTCTATTTGCAGCTTCTTCAATCTATTTGATACTAGGGACACCATGTCTTCAGCTACAAGCTTCACTTTGAAGTTGGGGTCTTGTGGCCTTCTCTGTGTTCTTTTGTTTCTTGTTAAGCTAAAACTCAAAGGACATGACAGAATGAATCCTTTTGCCTAGCTCCAGGCTAATAAATGAAGCTTGTTAAATTTTGATTATTATCTATTCAAAACGAGCATCCTCGGACAAAGAGAGAGATGGGACCTAGGGCAGCACCGTTTCTAATGTGAATTCCTAGGAGAGATAAACTGTTCAAGTATGGATTGGCTGGAGTGAGTCAAACAAGCACAGGAAATTTGGTCAGGAAAGCCAAGCAGAGATAGGGAGGTCTCTTTTATTACTAGGATCAGCTAAGGAAGAGGGAAAATTACTGTGCAGGAAAGGAGACCTAGGACATAAGACTGGGAGACAAAAGCAGTATGAGAGAACTCCTTAAATAGCTGGGATGCTTACAGGTCCCTGGGGGTTCAGGAGGTCAACACAAGTCCTGAAAGGTGGTGACAGAGAGAGCGCACATTGCTCAGACTGCCAGCAGCCGAAAGCTCATAGACAGGTACTGCAAGATGTATCAGAGAAGGACACGAATGGTCTGGCTGAAGATATCCACATGAACCCTGGTACTCATTTGCCTGTGCTCACAAGCAGCGTGATCTTTTTTATTAAATTGTCACTAAACAAGCATTGCAACTTTTCCTTTCATGTTCCCAAAGCCTTTTAATTTTTTCCCCATCTCTCTGATAAGAATAATTCATCCTACAGGACGGGGCCAGAGCAGAAAGTTCCTATTGCAGTGGATTTCAGATAAATGGTGTCTTGCTGACTGTCCCACAAGATGAACTTGCACTTTTACTCAATAGATTTACAATTTATCATGTAAAAAGTATCTGCTTTGAAAAAAAAAAATGGTGCAAAGAGGTTTTATTCAATAGGCTGTAATGGTGAGCTGTTATGGTCTATCAGGTAGATAATGTGCATCTTAAAATTCTGTGTAAATACGTATTTCTATAATAGCCTGTTACATTTCCAAAGGAGCCATTGCAGCCTGAATTTGAAGTGAGAAGAAACTCACAAGAGATGGGCTCTGGCACTTTTTTCCCTCAGCAGGAGGTAGGCAATGACAATTTTTCCTGAATTAGAGAGACAAAAATATTATTTTCTGATTCAAATGAATAATAAAAAACAATGGAAAGAGCAGCTCAGAGAACTTTGACTTGAAGGAAGGAAGGTAAGTATTAATGTGATGAGAGTGCCGAGAGAGCTTTGCTCTCTCCTACAGTCAACATATTTCCTTGCTCCCCAGCTGAGATGGCAGCATTACATGAATGTTCTCCACATTTTCTTCCCAAGAGCTGATAGAATTATTTGTTGTGAATAACATTCACAGGAGCTTTGATCATGAAAATGCCTATGTATGAGAGCTGCTAGACACCCGAGATTAGGGGTTTTATATAGTGCAAGCATATCCCAAAGTCCTACAGATATACTCATTATTGAAAAGCAATCGTTAATATGATACTAAATTAGTTTTGCTGGCTTGCAAATAACTAGATAAGATGCTTGGCCATTTGTGATCCAAGTCAAACAGAAACTTGTGGTTTCAGATCCTTGACTGGACAGCTGAGAGTTTCAGAGATCTAAAACTGCAACAGCACACAAGAAAAGTGGGCTGGAATTCATAGAATTGGCAAAATTTCTCCCTACTCACTGAACAGAGACATGCCATAGCTACCGTGGTCATGTAAACAAAAGCATGACAGATCAGATGCTTCTAAGCAACAATCTCATTCATGCAACTCTGTTTCTATCACAGAGGACTAAAGGACCCTGCACAGGTTTTCCTGAAGTATTTGCAGTCCTGCAGAGACCAGCATGGGCTGACCTGCAACATCGGCTCTTATTTTTCCCTTCCTCTTTACAAACCACCACACATGACACACCTCTGCTGACAAACTCATCTCTGCACACAGAGACCTTTGAACCAGGAAGAAATGCAAAGCAAGAGCCAAACAACATGCTTTCCTTCCCTGCCTATCTACCCCTATTTTGGTATTTACACTCTGTGCCACCCCTCACACACAAGTATATATATAATCCTTTATTGTAGTGCTGGAAAAGGATTCTCTATTATTTGCAATTATTTCCTAATTTGGCCAATATGAGAGGTTATTGCTGCTGAAAAGAATGAATAAAAGCATATCTGAGGCAAAAAAGTGCTAGTAGTAAAGTTTAAAAAGAGCACAGATTAAAATTAATAACCCCAGAAGTCAGGGCCTGGAGTACTTAAAACAAGTAAAAAGACATTACAGAGCAAGAGAATTGAGCCAGAAGGAACTTTTGTTATGACACCAAATGACACATCCAACTATTCAGGTCACCCAGTACTAAATCTGAGAGCACTTCCAGCACATCTACCCCCATGTCATGGAAACGAGGTTGATTTAGAATCTTTTTTCCCTTGAAAAGCTTCAGGTTTTCTAACTTACCTGAAAATCACAAGGAAATGTAGGGAATATCATCTCCCAAATATTGGAAGTCTGCAAGGGAAACAAAAAAAGGGCTCATCATTTAAGGTGGAAAAAAGCAGTTTGCATGCAGGCTGCATTCATAGACCACAAAGTTGACAGGAGTCTTTCAGCTAGGTTCCCAACACTCCAAGCAGGTGAACAGCAGCTACACCACAAAAACCAAACAAGGACTGTCCATTTGGGCAAGCGTGGAGAGGGGAGGTGACTCATCTGGAAACCAGACGTCTGTGTGCAAGTGCTGATCACTGTAGTAGACAAGTTTTGCCTTGTTTCAGAAAAAATGAGGCAGGATATTCTGCAGGTGGTCAGCAGACATATGCAGAGCTACTGTACCTGCTCATGTGAACGCTAGAAAGGTCGCACGCTTGTTTATCACAGATACACTGCTTGTAAAATGAGTGGGCACAAATATTTGCACCCCTTAGAACAGCTGCCAATACTGCAGAACAAAGCAATTAGGACTCAGAACTCAGTTAATAAAAGCAATGGAGAGATGATTAAAAGTACTTTGCTAAGGAGAAAACAGTTATAGTCACATGCATACTGAGATGTCACCATTTAATAAAATGACAAAAACTATCTATCACATATGCATGAACACAGAACAATATAAAGAGGTTAACAGAAATTGATAGCATCCCAGCTTTAATTTTACACTGAATCAGAATCTTTGGTGATTGAAATAGACAAAGATGTATAGGGTTATCTTGTTGAAGAGGCTTTGCTAATTACTGGCACTTGTCATTTCTCCATAGCTTTATCTAAGTCAGGAAGGCTAACTAGCTCTTTTTCCCCAGTGTGCATTGTTTGTTCAGTAGGCTTTGTGCTGAGAAAGCCTTTTTCATAACTACACCTCATTATTAACAGGTTCATAAATAAATGAGTCCTAATATTTTCCTAGGTTAGCATTTATGATAGGGACATTTGGGCTACAAAAGATTACACTTGTCTTTAATAAAAATAGGCACTTGCACGTGAAACCTATTAGGGTCCTTTTTATGCTGAAGAGGAGGAGGAGGCAGAAAAAGGGAGGAGCAGGATTATAAAAACACACTTTATAGCACTATCGTATTTTTCATGTGATTTTAGTAGCTATTTATTATCTTACATTAGCTAATTATGGCTCCAAACTGAAACAGATTTCTGGATTACATGCCTTATACTGTGATTTTCAACACTGCATGCTCTTAAATCAAACTAACACTGTAAACTAGTCAGATACTTTCAGACCTGAAACTTCTGGAAAGATAAGCGAGGCAAGAGACAAAGCTGAGTGCTGTTGTATGGCTGATGATCAGGTGTTATATGTTTTCTCCCAGATTTGACAGACTGTTTCTGGGAATGTGGCCCAACTCACTACAGAGATCAGAAACTACCAAAGCTGGAAATCATCTTCAAGGGTGAGGAGGGTCACATCAGGTCAAAACAGCTGTAAAGTTGCACAAGATAACAGAGCAATCTTAAGGAGCATGAGACCTCAGCTATCCTCTCTCCTGTCCAAGAGGCTCATCCCAAAACACCAGGTCCCCTACACCACATCAAGTGACAAGAGGGAAGAATCTTACTCTCCCCACTCAACATTTTTGCACACTGGCACAACACCAGCACTAGACTCAAATCTCTCACAGCCCAGACCTGTGTATTAGCCATAATATAGAATCACAGAATCATTTCAGTTGGAGAAGACATAATCTTTTCTTTGTGCTTTCAGCCTCAGGTGCCTCCTGCACAGCCTACCGGTGCCTGATGCAAGCTGGTGCTGCACAACACAACACACATGGATGAAGCCAGAAGAGTAAACAAATATTTGCTAAGAGACTGTCAGAAGTGGCATAGGCTTTGTAACACCTCGTGGCCAAATCTGACTCTTCCAACACAAACACCAAAATGTTGCCATTTCCCCACACTTTTCCAAAGGTCTCTGCTAGAATCAGGCCCACTGTTAAGCTTCAGAGTTTAGTAGTGGTACAAAGAATCCCTTAAAATAATTACATTGGCTCTTTTCAGGAGATTTCCACAATGCTTACAGACAGGTTTAGAGTGTTTCAGAACTGAAATGATGCTCTCTCTTTTACAGTTACAGTAATGCACCAATTGACAGCTATTTATAAGGCACTCTGTTTTCTTCTCTAAACTTCATGTTTTCAAAAATAACTTCTGACTAAACAAGCTGCAATGGATAATTGAAGACATCAGAAATGCATCTGCCTGTGACCACAAAACTTTTTGTCTTTCTCTTTGGAAGCAATAATCTGAAAGCAAATACAGCAGAAAGCCTGTGCCACAGTATACGAAAGAGTGAGCTAATTTGGCTCAGTAAGACAAATTTTAAGACCCAAAAGCATTTATAATTTGTTTTGTTTTCTAATTAGATGTGGCTCTCTTGTTTTCTCTTTTTTTGTTTGTTTGTTTGTTGCACTCAATGGTGATGCCATTTAAATCAAGAAATCATTTGAGCATATCTGGCAAAGGGTGTTTTTTTGTGAATCAAAGTGAAATACACAAAACCAATTTAATCACAAAAGTGCCACTTCCTTCAGGATGTCAGTAATTCTCAAAATTGCTGTAGATATTTGCTGGATATCAGAAATGGGTAATGCAGCATTTTAAGTGGCAGAAATGCATTAGTACTATGTAAGTACATGATCCTTAATGTACTAATCTCAGCAATATATGTAATGAGAACTTTCAGTAACACTTTAAGTGTCCTCTGAGAAATGCTAATTTACAATGGAACACCTATGGAATTACATGTGACATCTACATGAATACCAAGTGAATTCATTTTGATCAATGCTATTACAATGGGTATAGTATGACTTCATAATGATAGAGTGTTTAAGGAATTACCACATTTTCCTTTAATATTACATATGTTTTGAAGATTAGTGTGCGTTCCATACCATGTTTCACGTTCACTAAGAGGCACGTATGTTGACATGTGCAAGAGATATACCATAAGACTTTTTAAAGCATGTTTTCATCATTTAAAAGAAATTAAAATTGATAAATAATACTTGTTCATAGTGGCACAGGTTCTCACTTCAGTCCCAGCAATGAGGTCTGCTGAGTCCAATGAATTCCCTGACTTGCGTTTGAGGACAATGCATAGAACAATGGGTTGGACTTTGTACCCACTGCTCACCTGGGCATATGATTATTGCACCCACAAAAAGCAATAGTACAATCTAGTGCAAAGTATCTTCATACTCAAGAATAATATGGCTAGTACATTAAGGAAAATTAACTGATGAGCTCTTCTAAAGTCTGACCATTAGTGTCATGAAAGGTACCACTGGGATTTGTTGACTTTGTAAAGGTGACTGTTAGCTCAAGTCCCAGAACAGGGGGTTTCAAAATCTGAGCCCTGTTGGGGTCCCCTCTAACTAAGAAGCCTTGCAGCAACCCCCACATGTAGACAAAATGCTTTGAAAGCCCTTGACAAGCTAACTGGAGGAGAAAAAGTATGTGGTCCAAAGCTACCAGCAAAGTAAAACAGTTGATTGAATCTCTGTAGGCTTGCTGTCACCTTTCTGAAACCTGTGAGTGCTGATTGTCCCAGTAGCCAGGGCATTTAAGAGTATGTGCTGGTGACAGTTCAGAAATGTTACCCTTATGGGTCATAGCTCTCCCAGGCAGGTGGGGAAAGTGGTCCAAGCCCAGAAAGTGCTGCATGTCAATCTGCAAACCCTCTCCTTTCTCTAACAGCCAGTTACAGGTCCATTAAAATGGTTAGTATCTGAGGAATGAATAATTGGAAGAGAAACAGATAGGAAGGCAATTAGAGAGCTGGTCCAAGTTGCAATAGAGCTTTACATTCCTTGGAAACAGTAACAAGAAATGATGGCCCAGATCTCAGCAACAAATACTGATAAAAAACAACGACCCTGGTGCATTAGCTCTAGTTTTGAGTCATGTGAAAACTTTTACATTACCTTTTTATATGCATCTTATATGTATATATATATGTGTGTGTGTGTGTCACAGGTGTCCTTCTTGAAATGTGACTGTGTTTACTAAAAGGTCAATAGAACCCCAATGCCACCACTTTCCTTAAAACATTAGACATTTTCTATCACTGTATACAAGTCTTGGCTGAGTTTCTTTGGGGTTGCTTCCTTTTACATTTAGCAGGAGCCATGTGTAGTGGGTGATGCCAATAAGCAATTGCACTAATCAAGGTGTGACACCTGTCAGAGCAAAGGCTGAACCAGCAGTATGTGTTGGCTGAGCACTGAAAGATCACGCTAATTGCCAGCGTCTGGCCTTTGGCAGGACTATCAGGCGTCAGGAGCTTTCGGCAGCAATTCACAAGGCTTGGAAAGGATACAAGAATCCTCTCACAGTGCTGAAGGTCCCTTCTCTTACACGCAGCCAAATATCTCCTGTGAGACACTCCCTGCACTTCCCATCCATATCCCTAGCACCAAGCAGTGCTCCGCACCTCACCAAAGGATCCATTACACAAGCTACAAGGTTCATGCAACCTCAACAACACACAGCAGAAATTGCTACTTGTCATTAAAAAGTCCATGGAAGTGCTTCCAGCTCTACATGTGATCATATTACCAGAATTACTCAAAAAGTTACAAAGGTGTATGTGACTATACAGTCAGTTTTCTACATACTTATGTAAGTATACACATGCACATATAACCATTTATGGATAAAGCAGGCTTGTAAACTTCCCCTGTTTAGGCATCAAAGAAGGGACTGTCAATTTGGCTGAAAATTAGAAGAGAGTTTAATAAAAGCATAAGAGAGATCCTGAACTATGATGTCTGTGATGGTGTGAGCTGAAAAAGTGCTGCAAAACACTTTGCTGACATTTAAAAAAAACAAAACATTAAAATTGTTTGATGTTTACGGTTAATTCATTCTTTCAATTTAGCCAGGAAAACAGAGGCCATGTCTCAGAAGAGTAATAAAAGGAAATATAGCATTTCATTTGTCTGTTGCTGGAATAAGTAACCCAAATAAGAAATGAACCTCAGAACACAAGTTTAAATTATGATTTAGAATAATAAGAACACTATTAGCATTATTTCTCACTCTATGTTTGCTCATCTGGGCCACATGGCTTTTGGTATGAAGTTGGTGCTACAAGATATATTTAAAAATTCACACTTTGCTTAATCATTAGAAGCCTGGAATCCAGATACTAGGGGGTGGGGGGGGGTTGGGGGGGGGGAAGGGGGGGGGAGGTGGAGAGAGAAGAGAAAAATTGTAAAATTTTCTCAGAAAATTGCCTCAGAATGAAATTCTGCCCTTTTCTTCTACTCCAACAAGTCATTACCATCTGACAGCTGTTTAGTGGCATATGTGTGTTGGTGGTACCAGTCCAATTCCTAGTGGGCAGGTGTCTGCATCACAAAAGCCACCAGCACAATTGGCACTAATTGGCACCCTTGCTGGCAGCCTCCATAAAGAAAAGAAGGATTAGATGGCACAAAGATCAAATTATCCTGTCACCATAAAGGTGATCCCCCCACCCTCTTTTGGTCAGGAAGGCCTGTTGGCAGGACAGTTTGGGAGAAGTTTGCACTTCCTGGGCTGGTGTCTCATGGGAGAGACATGAAATGTCGAATGTCTGATGCTGGCCATAAGGCATGTTCTGCAGGCACTTTCACTTTGTGTTTTTAGCTGGTTTTTCAGAAGGAAGGCAGGGAGGCAGGGAGGCAGGCAGGGAGGAAGGGAAGAAGGAAAAACTAACCCCAAAAAACCACCGAAACTGGAAACTCAAAACTCCAACAACAAACCAGAAAATTGCCTCTTAATTTGGACAGTTTCTGATTAATGCAAACTTGCTATTTTATGCAGATAGTCTCCACACTGCTCTGCTGGGGTAGCAGTGGTTTTGATGCCTTTCTTTGTATGGGGCTTTTTGCACACACACACCCCCTTTTTTTTCCCCCCCTCTTGGAATGGCATGCAAATTCTATGATTTTTCTAAGTATAGGGTGCAAAACACCCGGGAAAGCTGGGGGGAGGGGAAATGTCTTACAGCTCAGCAAGCTTTATGAGTGTATTCTCTTAGTTATTGAGATGAGTTGAATAATTCTCCATTAATTTATACACCAGTGAAACTGGCCTGTTGGCAAGTCCACAATTAATGTGAATGCCAAGTGGGATTGCAGCTTTGTTTCATCTAGGAAAACACTTAGCTGAACAGCAGCTTTCCCAGCTGAAAATGTGTGTCTGTCTTTAAACTTGCAACAGAAGCTGGCATTTCTTCATTTCCATTCACTCTATCATTATGATGCATTATACAATGTAATGATGTAATACACTGGAAAGCTGAAATGCAAGCTCTTTGCCAAAAATAATAACACAAAAAGTGTATAATTATTTTCATCTACGAAAGCCACTATCACTACCATCTCCAGCTCCTCAGTCAAAGAGAAATCTTTCCTAATAGCAGATCATCTCTTTCTGTTGGCACATCAGACAGGAATGTGAAAGGAGAGATGCCAGCTCATCCGTGCCGAGGTACAACTTTTAAAAGATGTAAACATATTTGTCACTTCGGCACAGCAGCTCATCACCACCTTACCTGCAGGACATGCCATTTCATTCTGCAAGTGGCTGAATGGAATTACTGGAGGCAAAAAGGGCACCAGGATTTGGACCTTGGTCAACAGATCAAAATGTCAGGGATTTTTCAGGCCTGGTCTTACTGTTGCTTAATCACCAAAATCATGAAAATATCAGGTTTGTGTGTGCACAATGATGCTACTTCAACAGGGATGTTAACCTGCCCCAGACCACCAAAAAATGCGAGGGAACAGAAACAAAATGCAAGTTGCTTTAGATTGAACATCTACTCTACTGCTTTATGTCCCATGGACATACCTGGAGCTCATATAGCCTCAATGCCACAATACACCTCCATAGGCAAAGCTGTGAAACTAGTCCAGTGTGGTCTTGGTGCAAAGGGCATTGGCAAAACTGCATCAACATATGTGCCCTGGACATAGATGTTTAGAGAAACAGTAGCTCCTACCTATAAACTCCATGATGAACAGTGAGATGGGCGGATGATGCAGGTGAAGCAACAAACATGCTTTATAACAAACTCAGCCACCAAAGTGGTTTGCAGTTCAGTCACCAGACTAGAAGCTGCCAGTTTGCCATGTGCAGAAAAAGCTGCTGTCAGTGGTCCAAGGGCAGAGCCATCCCCAAACAGAGCTCCTGTTCACTCTGTTTGAGACCTGGGGTAGTTGTCAGTGTGTAGCTCAGGATGGTCTTTTACAAGGAAAACTAAACATCAGAATAGCATTAAAGGGATGGGGAGTGGTAAAGTACAGAGCGGCAGGGCTGAGGTGAAGGAGGCAGGCGCCATGCATCAACCAGGCACAAGCTTGCCATGCAGAGAATATCCTACAGTGATATACAATTGAACAGTACATGTATCTTAACAATACGATAAAGTGTTAGCTCTGATTAGAAAAGAAAGATGAATTCTTCTGCTAAACCAGGGTAACCCTAAAAGCATGTTAACATGAAATACTAAATAAAATGCTACTCATCTATAATAAATCTTATTACACATTTTGGCAATTTTACTACTAACATACTGAAGGTTTCAAGCAATGTTTGAAAATAGAAATCTTAAATTGAATCATTGTTGCATGAATATATGCAAAATATTCATTTCTAGCACTGTGAGGGTTGAGTGCTTTTAAATTGGAGAAATCACTCATGACTTCACCTTTTCATGCAAGATAAAGTTGTATGTGGTAACATCATTACAATGTCATGAAAGGAGTGGAAATCATACAACAGTTCTGCCTAAAGCTAATATACAAAAAAGTACTTCTATATTTTTCAATATCATTCAATATTTAAAGGTGCAGTGTGAGGCTTTAAATATATTAAAAAAAAATCATTGGACTTCAGATGTCAGCATAGCCTTCACTGAGTACTGAGACTAATAAAATCATTGATGAGATCTCTTTAATATTTAACAGAATTCATGTCTTAGGTACTAGCCTATTTTCAACTCCAGTCTCTGTGGAAGGAACTAAACATAGAAATGGGGGAAAAAAAAAAAATGGAAAAAAAAAAGGCAAATTATTTACATGGTGGTCATTATAGATTTTTTTTAACTAGGGCATTGAAATTAAACTATTTACTCAATAATACTATCATAATAACTGAGAAAGCACTTTGACATTTAAATAGTCTTTCCTATAAATCCTTCAGCAGATTACTTCAAAGGTACATAACACTCTTACACACATTAACAATCAGTAAATTCAATCAGTGAAAATGAACAAGCATATTTTGCAATGAGTTACAGCACCATGAATTGCCAACATAGAATTTAGAAGACTTCTGTAGTCTTGAAGGTGCATTACAATGAGTGTGCAAGGAATAATTTGAGCTTATATACTTATTTCCTTTTTCTTCCCTCTGACTAACAAATAAAAAATACATGGGAAAGTTCAACCTCATAAATAGAAGCTACATCGCAACAGCCCACCCTGTGTTTTAACTAGATTCTTTTTTATAGTGTATATGTGAGGGGATGGGGAGGAAAGAACCAAACAAAAAAAAAAAAGAGAGAAAAAACAGGGTAAAGCAATTGCACAATGTCAGGCTCAACTTTAAACGCTAGTACGCATGAAATGTATAGCTCCCATCTCATCAAGCAGCCATCGCTCCAGTGCTTGGAGTCATGACCATGCAAAGCAAAAGTCTCCAGCTTTGAATTTCAACCCTGCCATCAAAATAGTCTCATTTTTTTAAATAAAAATGCAAATTTCTAAATTATTGCCTTACTTTTATATTAAAAAATATATAAAGTTCTGCCTGCCGTGGCCAAGCCGTTGCTAGGTGACAATGCCGTGGCACGGACCGTCACCAGTGATGAATGGTGTGTCAAACCTGGCGGGCGACAGTCCCTACGCTGGTGTCATGGCCACCCCACACAGTCCTCGTGCCCTCTAATGGGTTTGTCATGAAACAGTACAAAGGCCAGAGTGCAATTTCAGCAATGAGAAGGTTGGTCTGCCCCACATTGGCCTGGGTAGGAGGATGCTGGCATGGCACCAGCAGAGTACACTGTGCTTTCGTGATTCGGCGGCGATGATAAAACTTTACCAAGGAGCAAATTGACTGTATCCAGAAAGCTATTGGCAGTAGCACTGAGGTTCAGGTGAACCCGCCGATGGCACAAAGCTGGTACTTGTGTACCATCTCCCTAGTCAGCTGCAGCCATCAGACCACAGCCAGCACTGGGGTCTCTTGCCATCACCAAGCTTGTCCTTATCTTAGATGCCCACAAATCAGAGTGGGGGCTCTCCTTGAGTGGATGCCACAGGTGCTGTACCTGTCTCCTAATCCCTCTGCCACCCACCTCTTCACCTTCACATACTCCAGAGCCTTTTTACCAAAAACCATCATATTTGACTGATGGCTAAGGATGAGTCCTTGTGCAGGTTGGCTGGCAATAAAAATCCCAAACAGAAGAGAAGGATCTAGCCCCTAGATAACAATGACAAGCTGTTCTGGCCTACAGGCAAGAAGCCCTGCCCCTCACAGTGTTCATTTCTCCCATCTTGACCATAAACAGAAACCAGCAATACCCAAACTGTAACCATCACAAGATCCCCAGCAGCTGGGTATAAATAAGAAGTGCTCTGATTCCCTGCTCACAGCAGTATAAATCCAGTCTTCATCAGACCTCACCTCACTGGGGTTTCCACATGCTCCCTTCCTTAAAAAATCTACAGTGAGGATATGCCAAAGAAACAAATAATTTGGTGATGTTAATCCATAGATTATTAACAAGATGAATGAGATTCCTTGGGTCTAATGCTCTCTGCTATTCAGGGGCTAGCTAAGCTCTCTTTTTTCAGATATGTGGATTCTGAAATGATGGATCATAATAACAGAGCTAGTGCCTGTGAATGGGGATTGCAAACACTTAATATTTCAATAGAAGTGTGTGCAACATGATCCAATCACTCTGAAAAATGTACAAAATGGAAATATGTAAAGAAAGCAGCTGGCATAAAAGAGGATAAACAAAGAAATATTGGTAAAACTCTGTATGAATTAGGCAAAATATATTCAAGCTGCTCTTGAATAATCTCATATATATTTATGTTTGTGTACTTTTTTCTTTTTTTTCCAAATACAGAAAGATTTCTTACCTCATCATTTCCTTGCTTTGAAGGACAGAATTAGCACCCCCTCTGCAAATCACAGGGCTGTGCTTGTGCATGAGAACTCAGCTCCCCAGATGCTGCTCGTGCCTTGAGAGCATGCTCATGGAGGTGGTGGGAAGGGTCATTTCACAAGGAGCTCATCACCCTTGCCCCAATTCAAGGAGAACTCATGTTTTGTGCTAAACTCATAAAGAATCCCTTGAAATATCTATCTGGTCATTCATCAGGCTAAATTTTTTTGCATGTTTTCATATAGCACACCCCAGTAATTCCAGGATCAGGCCAGGAGAAATCATTTGCATCACACTTACAATTGTTACTTCACTACATCTCTGCAGTAAAACTGATCTGACCACAGAGAGTTGAGGTTATATAAGAATGGAGCTAATTTTAAGGCTGCAAATGCACATCCAGCTCCCTGACCCACAGCACACCCCTTCAGCCAAGCCAGGATAGCTGCTACAGGCCGTGCATACTGACAGGACTTGTGCCTAGGGCAAGATATCACAAGCTGATCTAAGCCTCATAGAAAAAAAAAAAAATTAAGCCATTTTACTTTACAACTATTGCAGGCTAAGAGGATGTACAAGACTGGTGAGTACAGCTCAGCTGATGGGTGGGAGCTTTTTATGCTGCAGTAACTTCCTATTGAATCCGTGCCCCAAGCTATTCTGCAGTTTGAGGAAGAAAGTGGTGGTAACAACCTTCTCTCATTCTTCATTATTTTCTGCTTGCTTGCTTTCCCTGCACTTCTACCACCAGATCATTACCAATTTTCACAAGGCCACCTTGAGCAATGAGGGAAACTAGAGCACCATCCCTCAGTTCTCAACTATCAGTCAGTACCAATTTAACATACTGGAGTTGTGTTGTGGGGTTTCCCCCTTTTTAATCAAAGCTGCCTAAACCCCACCTTCCTTCTCTCCACCACAGCTGGGTTATTTTTGCCACATGATTAGTCCATGCACTTCAGTGATTATCTCCACCAGCTGTGCCTATTAGCTGACTGGTCACTGCTTTCCCTGGTTTCACTGAAGTATCAGCTACTGCCAGGGAAGGGGGGGAGTTGGCAGGGGTGATAGAAACAAAGCGAGAACCTTTTAGGTAACTGAGTCTCTGTGACTGCGTGAAGTGCCTAGGAATAACTGTCAACTCAGCAGATTAAGAGGTAACACATGACAACCTAAACAGCTTCTGGGCACCCAGTACATTTAGCTGGCTCTGGAGAGCAAATCCAGTGTCTTGGCACACAATCACCAATTGGTGTTAACCAGCATGGCTTCATCAAGGGCAAATTATGCCTGATGAACTTAGTGGCTATGATGGAGTTACAGCATCAGTGGAAAAGGGAAGAGCAACTGATGTCATCCACCTGGACTTGTGTAAAGCATTTGATACTGTCCCACATGACATCCTGATCACCAAATTGGAAAAGTATGGACTTGAGAGGTGGACCACTCACTGAATAATTACTTGGCTGGATGTCCACACTCAGAGAGTTGTGATCAACAGCACTATATCCAAGCGGAGACCAGTGACAAGTGGTATCCCTCAGGGGTTGTACTGGAACCAGTGCTGTTTAACATTTTTGTCAGTAATATGGACAGGGGGATTGAGTGCACCCTCAACAAGTTTGTGGATGACACCAAGCTGTGTGATCCTATTGACATACTGGAGGGAAGGGATGCCATCCAATGGCACTTGGACAGGTATGAGTTGTGGGCCCAAGCCAACATCATGAAGTTTAACAGGGACAAGTGCAAGGTCCTACACATGGCTCAGGGGAATCACAAGCACAAATATAGGCTGGGCAGGAAGTGGCTCAAGAGCATTCTCAAGAAGAAGGACATGGGGAGGTCAGCTGATGAAAAACTGGGCTGCATCAAAAAGAGCAGGATGAGGGATGTGATTCTGCCCCTCTAACTCTATTCTGGTGAGACCCCATCTGGAGTCCAGCTCTAGTGCCCCTAGCATAAGAGAGACATGCAGCTGCACAAAGATGATCAGAGAGATGGAGGACCTCCCCTATGGGGACAGGCTGGGGGATTTGGGGCTATACAGCCTGGAGAAAAGAAGGCTCTGGGGAAACCTTGTGGTGGACTTCTAGTATCTGAAGGGAGCCTACAAGAAAGCCAGGAAGGGACTTTTTACAAGGGTTCATTGTGATGAGAGAAAATGGCTTTAAACTTGAGGAGGGTAGATTTAGGAAGAAATTCTTTACAGGGAGGCTGGTGAGACACTGGAACAGGTTGCTGAGGGAGGTTGTGGATGCCCCTTCCCCAGAGGTGTTCAAAACCAGGTTGGATGAGGCCTCAAGCAACCAGGTCTAGTGAAAGGTGTCCCTGCCCACGGCAGAGGAGTTGGAACTAGATGAGCCTTAATGTCCCTTCTGACCTAAACCATTCTATGAATCTATGTACAACACAGGTTTACCTGCGCTACAGAGCACTGGCTCTCTAGCACTGACTTCTGTGAGCATTAGTTTGAACTAGCTTCAATGGGTTTACTATTAGGTCAGCAGCTCTGTTTGCACATCCCATTAGCAGAATTTCAGCTGTTTGGTCGTTCTGCAGATGAGCTGGCCTGGAAGCAATGTCCCTATCATAACATTTAAACCTGGGAGGATGGAGGAAATCTGGGCATGATCCAGACATGTGCTACAATGCCCAGCTGAGCCCTCTGAGAGATAGTCAGGAGGTTTTGGACCAGGTGCAAATTTCCAAGGACATCATAGACGAGGAGAGGACATCTGAAAACTAACTCTGTTACAAACAAAAACTTTTATTCTGGCTTTTTACATGCCTGGATTGCTCTTCTTTTACTTTACCAGCCTATATCTCATCACAGTTACAAATTGCACTCTGCAGGCTGTATTTCCCCCACATTTACATGCCACTATGATAAAAATCTGTTGCTTAATACCAGGCTTCTGTAATGAGCCAGAGATATTCTATCGCGTGCTGAATTTCTGACTCACATGATATGAAGCAACACAATGAGACAGACACACACACACATACATACCAGAGCAGAGGTTTGAAACAGCAGCAGCTTTTCTCTTGGCACAGGGCAGAGGCACTTTGGTTTCCTGAACAGGTGGGCTACCTGACAAGCAGCAGGTAGCCTTGCTTTTGACTACTACATTTTAAATCAGGGCTGTTTGGCAATTCATTAGTGTCTGCTAACTGTTAAACACAGGAAAGTTCAAAACCATGCATATGTTTCCCTCCCTGCCTCCCAGGTGGTATCTGTTTCAAGCAGCAACCTTTTCACTTTGTGCATCAAGACTTGTAAACTTCCCGTGGCTACACCAGCAGTTCCTAACCAGGTGCCTGTGCCCGAGCTGCAGTCTCTGAAGAGCAGCAAACTCCATATGCTGGTCTCCAGCTATGTGGTTGCCATTCGTTTCTCCTTGAAAGTTTATTGTCAGAATTACTGAAATGCACACAAATGTCTGTATTTGAAGGTGAAATTTGGTGGAAAAATAAAGATATAATAGGATCCTTTCTTATGTAATTTCCTGGTGTGATGTCTGTCTGAAAAATGAAGGGAAATTACATGATGTCAAAAAATCATGTTTCAAAATGATTGACAACATGTGAGTGTTTTGCATTGTGAAATGAGGTGGAAATTTTTAATTGCATGATAGAAGGACATAATATTTATTACAACCTTGTAACCACACTGGATTTCAATGAAGAGGACACAAATTTAAATTTTATATTAATACTTGAGGCTAAATCTTAAATGAACACACAGAAGCACAATTCCATCTCAGAATCTGTGAAGACGGTTTTAAACTGTAATAGAAAAATAACATCTATAGAGTTGCTACATCACCATCGTGACAAAGATTTCCTTGTACATGCCCTGCTCTTCTGATCTGTACAATACAGAGTGTCGGCTCCCAGGTCATTGAAGAAATAGCTGCTCTCTACCAGACAAGTGAGTAGGCTGAAGTTTTTTGAAAAATCAAAATGAGCCAATATTTTCTAAGTCCTCTTCTGTCCTTCCCGATGACAACAAAAACCAGGCTCAGGTTCACACACTAATGCAAACACAAACCTGGGTCCTTGCAAAGAGAATTCCCAGAACTGAAGTCATATCAGAGAAAATCCCAACAGCAAGTTCAGGAAGAGTCCTTGATGGCTGCATAGTAGTTTTATTGTCAGGTTTGGCAAGTATGGCACCAAATTATAGCATTTTTCAAAGTGATCCGAGAAGGAAAAAAGTGAGGTAACATTAAAAGAGGGAGATATATGCACACGGAGGTAACTCAAAGTAATCAATCCTAGCTTTAAGACATGCCCTAAATAAGTCCATGTCAGTAAGGAATCTGGATGAGGCAATCTATTTAAAGTTCAGCAATACTTGTTAAATTTCCTCTAGCTTCATCTTTCCAGGAATGAAAGGAGCCTGAGGCCCTGGGAGATGGCAAGAAAAGCTACCCCTTCTCCTTTCTGAGCCTGTTAACAACACCACAGGCTGAAAAGGAATGCAAAGAAAAGAGGGAATTCTGATTCAGAGCAAAGATTTTGTGAAGCAACAGCCTGTGACCAGCCCAGAGAGGTATATAAGTACAGCTGCTTCGCCACTAGTGTCTTGAGCAACTGGCTGAATTTCACAAGGAGATTTTTTTCAGCAAAATCTTTTCACAAGAGCTTTCCTGTCCAGAAAATGACCAGCACACAAATGAACTCCTGTTGTTTTTACACATCCCCTCCCATTCATTTGTGCAGTGTCAGGTCTCTCTTTAGAGATGTGGGTTCAATTTAATGATCTAAGACTGAGCAGTCAAACTCCATACTCAACTGGAGGTGGAGTCCACTCTCTCCAGCCTGGCCAGGGCCATGAACCACTCATGGTAAGGAAAATGCAGGAAACTCAAGTACCAAAGTACAAAGGCAAGAAAAATGATTCTCTGTCAATATCTGAGTCCTATCCTGTATGTGTAAGACATGGGGAATTGTATTATAATCAACTACACAGAGGTGAGGAGAATGGCTAAATTAAGTCTATTGAGCCTAAATGAATCACCAAAAATGGAGAAGTATGGAAAGCTGCATGAGGAAGCAAAAAAACCAGTTTCAAATCGTGCCAGAGACTCGGCATACCAGTAATTCACAGGAATTTGGGCTAGGACATAAATCACAGTATTGGAATCCTTAAGGGTCATTGAATGAGCATGCAGCTAGTGAAGCAGAAGAGGTCAGAAATTAAAATGCTTAGCAGTAAGTAATAAGAAACTTTAGATCCTTAAAGAATTGTTTGAAATGGATATTTATGCTCCTTGCTGAAGAAGGAAGAGATTTTTCTCTTCTCCATCAAATTAGCTTTGAGTATCAGGAACAAAATATGCTCCTCAATAGTCTCATCATCTTCAAATGGGGCTTTCTTTTATCTGTGCACCTCCACTGAGCAAATCCTCCTGCAGAAAAGGTTTGCTCAAAAACTGCATGTGCTCCCAGAGAGAGGTTTCACACAACTTTGCATGAGAAGCACTTGTATCTTCCTCTGGACTAGGGAAGAAAAGAGTAAGAATTTATCCCACTGACTGCACCAAATAATGTATTTCACAGAACTTCAGTCCTGGGAAGCTTTGTAAAACCTCATGAATGATCCATTACAGAACAATCTGATCTACCTGACAATGTGCAGAAGGTCCTGTCCCACCCTCAGCAGCCCAACCCCCAACCTCTAACACTTGAGTTGCACTCTTACCCTGATGTGCTACCTTAAGACCAGACTGTCAGCCAACCTGGGAAATCTAATCAATGGAGTGTGGAAAAAAGACTCTTTAAAATGTATTAGATATTTCTGAATAACAAATAAATCTGAGGAAATCACAATCTACTTACAGCTATTCCATGAGGAGGAGAAAGAAAGCCAGATCAATCATTCATTCAAGTTAGTCAGCACTCTATCAGACTCCTTTGTAAGTCAAAAATGTGACAGGATAAACATTGCTTTGAAACAAATTTCTGTCCTACCCTCAAACAAGGAGCAATTATGGATATACCTAGGAAGCCCCACACTCAGGAAAGTCTCCACAATGCACACCCAGCACTTCGCACTGCTCAAAACTGCTCTCTTGCATCTTCCAAGGGCTGGACATCCCTAAATTTGCAGATTTCTTCCATCCCTTCCACATATATACTTTCTTTTTTTGTTTGTTTGTTTGTTTTTTTCCCAGCCTAGCATAATTATTATAATAATAAAGTATAATCCCACCATTAATTCAAACAGAGACTTTCTTGGAAGGAATCTGGACAAGTTATGGACCAATCTGGCAGTAAAGACTCTGCTTTCTGAAGATTACTACTCCCCAAATCGCTCTTTGCTCCAGTCATTATAGAATGTTTATAAACGTTTGCATCCCATATCTGAGTATTAATGAAAACTATTGCAATTTCACTACATAAAACACCTGTGTCACTGCATGCACAAGCAAAAATTATTGCAATAGTGTGACATAAAATGTTAGGGTCCCTTGAACCTTAAACCACCGAAGACCAATCTGCTTTCTTCCACCTGTTTGTATTGTTCAATTTTTCTGTTCAGAAAATAAATATTCATCTCTGAACAAGCAGCTATAGAGTACATAAGAGCATCACAAAGTAATTATGAGTTTATGACATCATCTTAGTATTACAAGGGAGAGACTGAAAGACCCAGGAGAAACTCCAGATTTCCCTTTTGGGAAAATGTTAATGGATGCTTACAATCTGTTTTCTTTTGTTTGGATGTTACGACGAATAATACACTTTTATATCTATAAATAAAGACTAAAGTTGAATAAATCCAACAAGCTCCTGAGCCTGCGGCTCTGAAACTTGATTCACATTCACAGTAAAGATTTATGAGTCACTTGCAGAGAATAAGTTGAAGCTGCAAGATTTGGGGTGAAATTATTCAAAAGGGTGATTATTTTGGGAATTATTATGCATGCACATCTGATCAGGGTGTCACCTGGGCCCCCTTGTCCTACATGATAAAATGTGGCAATTTTTCTCCATTTTTCTTGGCTTGCACAAAAGAAGAGTATGTAAGAGCAATCAAACTCATTATTTTTACAGATCTCAATCATCTTGTGGATATATTTTCCATTTTGCTTAGCTCACAGGACATATTCTTTAAACTATTTACATGAATACACTAAATTTACTGAGGACTGCAAAGTGAAGGAATAAAACTGGTTGCTGCTCTTCACATGTGGATGTGTCTATATATTTTTTGCTACATATATAGGCACAAAATGTGTCTCTATATACACAGACATGTATGTGTATATGCATGTACATACATGCGAACCAAAATAATTCTGCATTTGAGATGCAAAGCAAAGTGCTCCAACTTTGGCAGAAGTGGGAAGCAGTAGCCATGCATGCTGTGTGCACTGGGGAAAGAGGGATTTCCCTCATTCTTCCTTTCACTTTCTTGTTCTTTTGCTTCTTTCCTCTTTTTTGTAACCATTTGGCTTTCACCTTCACCCAACAGGTTTGCAACCATCCACTGTGGAGTATCACCAGATGAAGCCATGGGCTCTGAGGAAGATAGAAGGCATCCGTTTCTAAGGCCTTTGGTTTGAATCTCTACTGATGTATGTTTTGACATTAACTCAGATTAAATTATTCTGTCCGATTTAAATAAGATTTGTGAAGTATAAATGAGAAAACAAGTTGGAAAAAATACCATTGTTTATAATGTTTCTCTGCTGGGAGAATGAGATTACTCTACAGCCATCTGAAAGGCTTTCAGTAGCCTCCTTTCATAAAATTGTTGTGGCAAAGTCTCAGAAACCTCATTCTTAGTCACTTCATTCTCTCCATGATCTTCCTGATAAGCTGTTTTTATCCTGTGTAGCCTATGTTTCTCCCTTTTTAGTTCTAAAATGGTTTTGCTTTGTTCTGGCAATTCCAAACTGATATAAATGTTCTCCTTGATCTCACACTGATTTGGCCTCCAAAGTGCAAGCAGAGTCAGGTCAAGCTCCAGATTTGGTACTGGGTGCTTTTGTCTGCAACTGGCTGAGCACACATGCAGAAAGCCTAGCTCTTCTCAGCACAGACTCCCATAATAAGAGACATCTCTCTTACCATCTCTTGTCTCCTTCCCAGAGAGTCTCTGTGCCAGACCAAATTTAGAAACATTATGTCTGCACCCTAGTGATGAGGGAGCCAGTCAGGTAATCACATTTTTCCAGATATCTGCTGCTTCAAAAAGGGAGGGTATGAACTGTAGGTATGTGAGCAGGCCCAATAAGCAGCTTTGGAAGCTCAGCCCACTCATTCTCCCACTTTTTGACTTAAAATCTCACCCATTTCTTCACTATTACTGGTCTAGGACGAACTTATTCTTGTTAGAAATAAAGCAGATACAGGAATGAATCCAAATCTTGTCTCATACCTGCCTCTGATGTAGAGTTTGACTGAGATAAGAACACAACTTCCAGGTGTAAATTTTTCAGAAGACACATCTATTACTCTTCTGGATCTGTCATGGCCAAATCCTCTCAACTCAACAGTGACAACACAGCTCCAAGCCAAAAGCACTGGAACATCTACCTACTACCTGTTACGCACAGATGCTTGCAGCTGAGCATACCTTAAAGACATTATTCTTTCTTTTAACAACAACAACAAAAAAGTAACTCTGAAAACAGCTTTAAAAACATTCCACAAAATGTTTCCTGAACACTTTCAAAAAGCAGTGGTTTAATTTTTCATTTTGAAATAAACTTTTGTTCTTTGGAATTTGCCAATATTAGGTAATACATGATGATTTTGAAATGAAAACAAAACTTTTAATTCAGCTAAATAAAAATCTCTGTCATCCTTCTGCATCACTGAGAAAACAGGCTTTGTTGTGAGTTTCCTCATGATCACAGAATCAAAGAATAGTAGGGGTAGGAAGTTACCTCCAGAGATCATCGAGTACAACACCCCTGCCAAAGCAGAATCATCTAGGGCGAATCACATAGGAATTCATCCAGACAGGTCTTGAAATTCTCCAGAGGAGGAGAGTCCACAACCTCTCTGGGTATCATGTTCCAGTATGCCGTCACCCTCACAGTAAAGAAGATTTTCCTCATGTTGAGGTGGAACTTCCTGTGTTCCAGTTTATATGATAATTATTCTAAGTCTCATTGATTTATTTTTTTTCACCCCAGTTTGGCTAGTAAACCAAATTCACCAGTTATTTGCCCTTTGCAGGCAACAATGTCATTTCCCTTTTCTATGAAAGCACCTCCAGAAAGAGGAAAAGTTCTTATTGGTCTTTCTTCACGCTATCACTTCTTCTCCCAGCACCTTCGTTAATTTAGCGCCAAGTCCTCCTTACAGGAAATTAAAACCCAGTACAAAAATGGAACCAAAAATCTTCTCTCTTTGTCCCTGCATTTCCTCTGTACTCCTACATCCTGCCTCTAATTCATCCTTGAGCACTTCTTGTGGCCTTGAGACCTCTTTGCTTCTGCATGGCATGTCTTGACATGCAGAGGAAAGCAGACTGCTTGTGTCCTCTCTTCTTTATGGTGCACAAATGCATGGCCAGTTATAATTTAGCCCTAGGGTGGCATCATGCAGTAAACCACACTACAGTAATTATTAGCTTCTGCCGTGTTATTTAGGGGACTACCATCCTGGGGTTGTTTTATAACGTTGTTACAGATTAATGCTGCTGCCTTCAGTGTGCAGAGTTTGCTGTGGGTTAAGACCCATGGCAATCTGTACCAGTCGAGAAACTCATGCCATAAAAATAAAAGAATAATTTCTAGTAAGTTCTGACTCTGATTAAAAAACAATCTTTATGAAATAGATGCTAATAAAATTGCTTTCCTAATTACCCAGAGCTAGTTCATTTCCCAGCAAATATAATAAAACGTAGTTACTTGGCTCTGATTCACAAAATCTGAACCCAAGCTCATTATTAAAGCATTTAGCAGTGAAAAAGCATGTGTGCATAAGATGCTGTCCTGTCAAGCAGAATGCAAGAAATCTTTTGAAGTTAGACCTTTGAAGTCTCAAGTTATTGCTGCATTTTTTTTAACACAGGTATTTCAACAGGAGAAAATCTCTCTCTGTTATTTACACAGATGGAACAGGGCACCCTATTATACCATCATATTCAGCAGAGAGTTCAGTTAGAATCAGAAAGTCTTAATTTAAAGAAATATTTAGAGCAGGTACATAGCACTTCTTAATCTGTGAAGCCATTACAAGGCTGTGAGACTTCTACATAATAGAATAGACCAGCCAATGTCCCAAGGCTATTATTGCTATGACTTGTAACACACTGAAATTGCTTTCATCTGCCTAACCTGGGATTTTGATGATTGTAAATGCATGAATATGTTTCAGTTTAGGGGGTTATGTTTATATTTTATTTATTTTTGTTTATATTTCTGCTCTCTTCAAAACTTCCTCCAATTTCTAGGTGCACAAATGTTGTACTGAGCTTTCCAGTTTTCCCTTTGCCAAAAGTCCCCTTGACATCCAGTGACTACATAGTCACTAGTGACTACAGGTTGTAGGTCCCTGTTCTTAAGGATCAAACGCCTTGGGACATGACACCAGCTTCCTCACTACATCAGACACGTGGAAGAGAGACCTCTGACACAAATAAGCCACGTGAGTGATAGTGCAGACACAGGATGAGAGTTCCTAGATCACACAGAAGCTGGCAACTATGAAGCCATTATCCCATCATCTCACGCTCCAAGGCAATGGTGTCTTTATTCAAATTTGCCTTTTTAACCCACTCAAAATGGCCTGTTTTCTTTTCTTTGTGAAATATGTATGATGCATTTGTTGAGACAGGTATACTCCAGGTCAAAACCTAGAGAAAATATAATTCTAGTGAAGCCATTTTCATAGAATCCCAGGTAGGAAGGGACTTCCAGACTATCTTGGGAAAAGCACAGTCTAGACAAGCTGGCCCAGCAACCTATCCAGCCATATCTTAAAAGTATCCAATGCTCGAGACTCCACCACTTCCCTGGGAAGATTACTCCAATGGCGGATTTTCTTATTGTGAAAAAACATCAGAATATGAAGAGGTCTTAGGGAGTCACCATCTGCTTCTCTGCATTGTGTCAGAAAGTGAGACACCAAAACCCTTCCCAGTAGCTCTTTCACAAAGACACCTCTGTATTTCCCAAGTTGTAGAAAGCATTTTGAGATAGTTGAATAAAGTGGCCCATTCAGTTAAGGGATGTCCAACAGCCCACAATTTTGTGCCATCTGATCCCTCCATACCTTGTTTTCCTTATAACAACCTGGAAATAACATTTCCCTCCTGTGCAAGCCATCTGGGAGACTCAAAAAGTGAGCATATGTAACTCTGATAAGCAGCGTTCCTCTGGAATGAAAAAATGGTTGGGGGAGATCTTCCACAAGTAAGTGACAGGACCACAGGGATATCAGTAAGAACAGAGCTAACCCAACATGAAGGTTAGCTGCAGATGTCCCTTCACACAATGCACTGTGTGTTGCTACGCTGGAGACAGGGATGACTCATCTTCATCTCCTCCTCCACTTGGAGGCTGACTTTGACCCTCCTAGACTGTAACAGCATAACTCAGAGACATGTGCCACAGCAACCCCATGCAGAGCTACAGGCTGGGGTCAGAGTGGCTGGAGAGCAGTCAGGCTGAGAGGGACCTGGGGGTGCTGGTCGACGGTAGACTGAACATGAGCCTGCAGTGTGCCAAGGCAGCTAAGAGGGCCAATGGCATCCTGGCCTGCATCAGGAACAGTGTGGCCAGCAGGAGCAGGGAGGTCATTCTGCCCCTGTACACTGCACTGGTTAGGCCGCACCTCGAGTACTGTGTCCAGTTCTGGGCCCCTCAGTTTAGGAAGGATGCTGACTTGCTGGAACGAGTCCAGAGAAGAGCAACAAAGTTGGTGAGGGGTTTGGAACATAAGCCCTACGAGGAGAGGCTGAGGGAGCTGGGGTTGCTTAGCCTGGAGAAGAGGAGACTCAGGGGTGACCTTATTACTCTCTACAACTACCTGAAGGGAGGTTGTAGACAGACGGATGTTGGTCTCTTCTCCCAGGCAAGCAGTACCAGAACAAGAGGACACAGTCTCAGGCTGCGCCAGGGGAGATTCAGGCTGGATGTTAGAAAAAAGTTCTATACAGAAAGAGTGATTGCACATTGGAATGGGCTGCCTGGGGAGGTGGTGGAGTCGCCATCACTGGAGGTTTTTAGGAGGAGACTTGACGGGGTACTTGGTGCTGTGGGTTAGTTGCTTGGGCGGTGTTGGATTGGTTGATGGGTTGGACGTGATGATCTTGAAGGTCTCTTCCAACCTGGTTTATTCTATGTATTCTATGTATATGTATAAAGGGACTACCCAGTATTTGGGAATTTCACAAGTGGCAGAACACTCACTCCCACCCCAGCAGGTGCCCCAAGGATAAGCCTTGATGACATCCTCACGCTTTATCTACCTAGCGAAGAGATACATGTGCTGCAGACCAACCATCCAGGCTGGCAGGTGGACACAGGTAGAGAAAAAATATTTTCTGTAGACCTGATCTTCAGTATGGTCACTGCCCAGATCACTTCCAGTCTACAACTTGTGTGTCAACAGAATACACATAATCTTGAACCAATCCAGCGCTAACCTGCATAAAATTAGCCATTATAAAGACACTTGTATGCCATAAAAGTATCAAATTGGCATGTATTCTTCCTTCTTTAAGATTTTCACAATATTAAGCTTAAAAAAAGCTCTCAACCTACCCACCACAGATAGGAAGTCCCAGTGCTGAACTGTACAACTTCTCCTTGAAATCAAGGCTTCTCTGCATGCTTGGAAGTGACTGAAAGACCAGAGCTTTTATTAGCTAGGCTCTTGTTGGTGCATGAGCCGCAAAATAATCCATTTCCCTCTCTGCGGGTGCTCCACTCAGTTAGCTGAGGCGGGGCCGGGTAGGAAGTACTAAAACTTTCTTTAATTCAGTAGATTGAGCAGCTACAAGTCAGAATTCACATTAGAGATGATCTGTGAAGTGAGAAGATGCCATTTTTACCTTGTCTCTTTCTGAACCTTAACCACCTCTCTGCAGCTTCCACACACCTTCTGTCCCTTCTTACCACTTCTGGTGGCAACTGCAGTACTTTGACTCAGAAGGATGCACTAAGGATAAAGTTTCTACCTCAGCTTCAGACTGCTTTGTTTTTTGTGGTGGAAAGTTAGATCCTTAACATTATTTACTGCACTTTTTATGATTTAATTTCCCCTTTTGTGGTGCTGTTTTCCTCAATAAGACTCTTAAATTGAAATCAGATTTCCTCTGAATGAGCCAGCCTGATTTTCTTCGAAAGCCCAGTACGACACAGTCATTCCACTGAGACTGACAATTTTTTTATGGTCGTATTTCCTTCTTGCCTACAAAATGTTTGTTTTATAAATAGGCCTTTTTAGTTTAATGTTTTGTTTTGTTGTTTGGTTTGGGTTGGGTTGGTTGTTTTTTTTTTTTGGTTGGTTGGGGGTTTTTTGTACAACAGCAGAAACAGACAAAAAAACCACAACACAGCTACAAAATTTTGGTTTTGTAACACACAACCTAATTTACTTTCCGTTGACTTTGGAGGCAAAACCCACCCTTTACCTAAGGCAAAAGGCATGTAAAATTTCAATCTGAAGGAAAATTCAGGTGCCCTATCATCAAGCTGTATATCACTGAGGATGTAGTCTTGGAACTAAAAACAGAAGCAGGGAGCAACAAACTACAACAAAAAACCCCCACACATTGCACGTTAATGAATGAGACAAGTACAAGCAGCACTGACAATTTTTACACCACTAAGGATTTTACAAGAAGGGGATTTTATCACATGCTCAATTTTAAGCATGTGAAAAGTTCTGTTTGCCTCAGTGGCAAACATTATTTAAGATTGCCTGAGTGCTGAATCATCTCATGAAATTACAGTGTCCCTTTGGACTGTGAAATTAAACTTTTATCCTTTATTTGCTCTGAGAGGGCACAAAGCCTCCTACTGAGAGCTTTGGATCTCCTTATGGATTCATCATCCAGCTCACGTGCAGCATTCCCATGCTCAGACTGACCTCAAACTGGATCCAGGTGCTGGTACCACATGCCCAGATCTCCTTCCATAAACCAGGATGTAAAGGGAGAGGAAGAAACAGAAAGGTTTACACACCGGGTTCAGCTCAAAAAAGCATTGACATGCAGTTGAGTATGCCCTTGATCTTCAGAGCTAAAAGTGTTGGTTAAATCAGGAGCAGCCTTCACCACCCTGCTAGAGCACAGCTCATAATGTCACCTTTTGGGATCTGCAGCACAGACCAGACCTCTGCCAGAACTTCTGCTTCCCCAACAACTCTAGACAATAGAGCAGCATATCTATCCCAACAGCTCTTGAACAGGAAACAACAGTAACAACAAATCTCTTCCTGACACACACATATAGGATACTTATAATATTTTTGTAGTTGTCAACAACTGGTCTGAACTGCTCCTTAATGCTTTAAATTCTAGTAAAAGGTAAAATAGGGTTGCTATAACATCTCAGCATATTAATCAATAACATCTCAGCATATTAATCAGTTTTCAAGACCCCCAAGCAATAAAAGGATAGCCGTTCGAGGTCACATTTTGACTTATATACAATTGGTGTATAACCTGGCAAACTCTGCATTCAGCTACTTCATACAATAGAAAATATATTGTCTTTCAGGTTAACAAAAGACTCTTTTCTTTGCCACCTCACTACAATGGCCCTGCAAATGAACATCGCCTGAATAAAACCCTAACCACATTTTCACTCTCATTAACCACAGTAGGGTATCACACAATTTGCCTGGATCCTACTTAGACCACTGTGCACCATTTTACTAGCAGCAGTTTGATGGGTTTTATGGCAGGTGATATATGGAGTGGGAGTTTCAGGAGTCGTAAACAGAAGCCACAGTGTATCACAATGTGGTTTAGGGATATAATGACTGTGTTGTAAAGCAAAGGATGACAATACTGCACTAGGCTTGAGGTAGTGAACCAATAGACCAAACAGCTCAACATAATTCAAGTGACAAGCAGAGGATCCTAGGTGTATGCTGGCCTTCCTACATTTTTCATTAATTACCCCTGAAGAATTTGAATAAGAACTACTAAGACTGAAATAAATCTGTGACCAAGTGAAAAATTGTAGAGTATCCCCTTGTGTTTCTTGGAAGAAATTCCTCTCCCCCAGTGCATATATACACACCCCATATTGACAGTATTTATCCAGCCTTTTGTATCTCCATCTAGATAGTCCTCTTTGCTGCTGGGGCTATTAAAACACCAGAACAACACTGGCTTGGAAACATTTTCACACATGCAGGGGGGCAGGTGATACTCTCACCTAATGTCTGTGGAACCTAGGTTGAATGCCACTCTGAACAGAAAGACACAACCCCCTAAAATAATTTGTCTGTATTTATTCATACTCTAAAGTCAGACAATGTTCTACTTATTCCATGGAGCACTAGTATTCTTCCAGCCCTATAGATACTCTTCATTCCCATCTGATTTAGATGATTTTTGAGGATGAGCCATTTGCTCCTGGTGGATCCCATTTTGAGGTGTTTGGATTGTGATTTCCACACTGATTCTGTAGTGGTCAATCCCCATAATTCTTAGAAGGCGGTTTTGGTTTTTTTTCTGTTATTGATATTGGCTAATTATGGCATAGAATAAGAAAATTGTCTGCCTGGTTCCCAATGCTCTGTCATTAGCCACACCATGATAGATAGGTGTCAGTGACAGAGCTTTCTCCCAGCATCCAAAACCTGTTCAGCTGCATTCAAACAAAATAATAATACATAGCACATATAGCGCTTTGCATATTCAAAGCACTGTACAAACATCAATTAATTAATCCTCATAACATCCCTGTGAGGTAGGTAACTATTATCTCAGTTTTGCAGATGGGGAAACAGACACAGAGAGGTTAAGTAAAAAGAAAAATTAAGGTGGAGGTGTGCTGGCTAATTTGGAATTGCACTTTGTGCTGCTTGAAAAATTAGAAGATGCTGTACCAGATCTCCATTATTCTGCCAGAGAAAGAGACATTTTGATGTGCTGACTCCCCTGGTAGGAGCCATTGCCTCAGTCAGGCACCTTGAAGCTGAACCTCCATGTTCTTTGGCTGGAGAATGCACACAAAAAATTCCCTTATATATATCCCTATCTTACAGTAAAATACAGGTGTATGCATCTCCTGCTTCCAAACTTATTCTGTAACTATCAGAGAAGATTTTGAGATAAATGGCCTATTTTGATAAAACTACTAAGAAGGAGCTGAGGAACTACCTGCTTGGAGGCCTAGTAACGATTTATGCTGGGAAGGGAAGGGAAGGGAAGGGAAGGGAAGGGAAGGGAAGGGAAGGGAAGGGAAGGGAAGGGAAGGGAAGGGAAGGGAAGGGAAGGGAAGGGAAGGGAAGGGAAGGGAAGGGAAGGGAAGGGAAGGGAAGGGAAGGGAAGGGAAGGGAAGGGAAGGGAAGGGAAGGGAAGGGAAGGGAAGGGAAGGGAAGGGAAGGGAAGGGAAGGGAAGGGAAGGGAAGGGAAGGGAAGGGAAGGGAAGGGAAGGGAAGGGAAGGGAAGGGAAGGGAAGGGAAGGGAAGGGAAGGGAAGGGAAGGGAATTAACCAGGTTGGAAAAGACCTTCAAGATCATTGCATCCAACCTATCATCCAACACTATCTGATCAACTCAACCATGGCACCAAGTGCCCCGTCCAGTCTCAGCCTAAACACCTCCAGTGATGGTGACTCCACCACCTCCCTGGGCAGCCCATTCCAAAGGCAAATAACTCTTTCTATGAAGAATTTCTTCCTAACATCATCCTTAACCTCCCCTGGCACAACTTGAGACTGTGTCCTCTTGTTCTGGTGCTGGTTGCCTGGGAGAAGAGACCAACCTCCACCTGGTTACAACCTCCCTTCAGGGAGAGCAATAAGGTCTCCTCTGAGCCTCCTCTTCTCCAGGCCAAGCAACCCCAGCTGCCTCAGCCTCTCCTTGTAGGGCTTGTGGTCCAAACCCCTCACCAGCTTCTCTGGACTCGTTCCAGCAAGTCAACATCCTTCCTAAACTGAGGAGCCCAGAACTGGACACAGTACTCGAGGTGCGGCCTAACCAGTGCAGTGTACAGGGGCAGAATGACCTCCCTGCTCCTGCTGGCCACACTGTTCCTGATGCAGGCCAGTGTGACCGTTTGAGGCTGTGCCTTTAAGGAAGGGACATTCTGGCTGAATATTTTTGTAAATATTGGCATTCTAAATGAATTTCATTGGTGGGTATGTGGGATTAAGATCTTAAGACCCGGGGCAGCTGGAACTTTGTTCAGTTTCGCTTCCTTTGCTCACCCTTCTAGCTGACTGCTTCTGGGCTTCTGGCCAAATAACAGATAAGAACTAAGCCTCCTAGATTAGGCCTTCTCTGCTCTTGTTAACTCCTCTTTTTCTAACCCTCTTTGGGGAAGAAGGGAGGTAGGGGGTTGACGGTGGTACTGGGGGAAGCCCCTCTGCTAGGGGGGTCCTATTCGTGTTTTTGTTTCTTTGCTGTATATTTCTGTATATAATGTAAATTTTGTGTATTTGTGTACATAAGTTTCCTGCACTCCAAAATTGCTTTGTAAATACAGCATTTTCCCTTTTGCTCCACCGGCTGAGTTGGCTGTGGCTATTTCTTCTTAGTGGGGGAGGGGAACCTGGGCCTTTCCTTTCAACCCACCACAGCCAGGATGCCATTGGCCTTCTTGGCCACCTGGGCACACTGCTGGCTCATGTTCAGCCAGCTGTCAACCAGCACCCCCAGCTCTCTTTCTGCCTGGCTGCTCCACAGCCGCTCTGACCCCAGCCTGTAGCTCTGCATGGGGTTGTTGTGGCCAATGTGTAGAACCTGGCATTTGGATGTGTTAAATCTCATGCTGTTGGACTCTGCCCATCTGTCCAGCCTGTCAAGATCCCTCTGCAGAGCCCTCCAACCCTCTAACAGATCAAGACCTGCCCACAGCTTGGTGTCATCTGCAAATTTACTGATGATGGACTCAATCCCTTCATCCACATCATCAATAATGTTATTAAAGAGCATGAGGCCCAGCACTGATGCCTGGGGGACATGACTAGTGACTAGCTGCCAGCTAGATGTGGCACCATTCACCACCACTCTCTGGGCTCGGCCCTCCAGCCAGTTCCTTACCCAGTGCAGAGTGCTGCTGTCCAAGCCAGGGGCTGACAGCTTGGCCAGGAGTTTGCTGTGGGGGACGGTATCAAAGGCCTTGCTGAAGTCCAGATAGACTACATCCACATCCTTCCTCACATCCACCAGGCAGGTTACCTGATCATAGAAGGAGATCAAGTTGGTCAGGCAGGACCTGCCCTTCCTAAATCCATGCTGGCTGGGCCTGATCCCTTGGCCATCCTGTAAGTGCTGTGTGATTGCACTCAAGATGACCTGTTCCATAATCTTGCCTGGCACTAAGGTCAGGCTGACAGGTCTGTAATTCCCTGGCTCCTCCTTCTGGCCCTTCTTGTGGGTGGGCATCACAGTGGCCAGCTTCCAGTCCTCTGGGATATCTCCAGTGAGCCAGGACTGGTGAAAAATGATGGAGAGTGGCTTGGCCATCCCATCTGCTAGCTCTCTCAGCACCCTAGGATGGGTGCTGGTTCCATGGACCTGTGGGGATCCAGGTGGCTAAGGAGGTCTTTAACTACTTCTTCCTGGATCACAGGGGAACTATACTGCTCCCTGCCTCTATCTGCCAGCTCAGGAGGCCAGTTGTCCAGAAGAAAACCTATCCTGCTATTAAAATTTGATGCAAAGAAGGTGTTAAGTACATCTGCCTTTTCCTCATCTTTTGTTACTACATTGCCCTCCATGTCCACCAAGGAGTGGAGGTTGTCCTTGCCCCTCTTCCTATTAATATATTTATAGAAGGATTTTTTTGTTGTCCTTCAAGAACCATTAATGACAGCAAAGTCCAACATTTTACTACCTAAACTACCTATGCACTGCTGCCTGCTGCTGCATACCTGCCATGTTGCTCTATCCTCGTTATTTCTAATAAAGACCTGTTCTGATCCATTTGATATTCAATACTTCAACTCCTTCAACTTCCTATATACTCTGTATATAGGAAAAATAGTAAATTGACATTAAGTGGATTGAGGGGCTGGGGGGAGGAGATGTAGTAGGTGTTTGCTCCTTCTACCCCAAGTATTAACCTGTCTGAGCAGCAAAAGGGAACAATTCCAGGACAGCAGTTCCACAGAAAAGAAACCAGAGGACCGAGGGCTGTGGATCACAGGCTGAATGTACATTGACAATAGTATGCAGCTGAGAAAAAGGCAAACACCACACTGCGATGTTTAAACAGAAGTAGAGTCTGCAAGACTCATAAAGCAACACTTGCACTTTGCTGAGTGCCAGGGAAGCCTCACCTGGGGCATTGTGTTCTCCTGCAGGCATCAGCTTCATGAAAGGCATGGTCAAATGGGAGAGAGTTTAGAGGAAGGGGAGGAGAACAATCAGAGGTCTAAAAACCATGACTTGTGAGGGAAGATTGAACACAGTGGGGTTGTTTGCTCTTAAGAGAAGACTGAGAGGAGACATGATATCAGTCTTCCAGTGTATTAAATGCTGCAGCAAAAAGGAAGGGAAAAATCTGTTTTCCATTCCCATGACTAAAAGGACAAGAACAAGCTGGCAGCAAAGGTGCAAGACACATATCAGGAAAAATCATAGAATCACTAAGGTTGGAAAAGACCTTAGAGATCATCAAGTCCAACCTATCACCCAACGCCTCATGACTAACTAAACCATGGCTTCAAGTGCCACATCCAATCCCTTTTTGAAAACCTCCAGGGATGCTGACTCCACCACCTCCCTCGGCAGCACATTCCAACGGACAAGAACTCTTTCTGTGAAAAACTTTCTCCTCGTCTCGAGCCTAAAAAGTCTTTCCAACAGCAAGAACAGTGAATCTCTGGAAGAGATTGGCAAGAGCCATGTGGCATTTATCTTATTAGAGGTGCAGGAAATGTTGCCTTAGCATGGAAGAATATGCATAATGGCCTTCTTCCACCTTGATGTCCTATGCTAGGTGTTAGAGGAGATGCTCTAAAGATAGTGACTTCTGCTGCCATAGTGCCAGTGAATCTTGTCTACAGTCTATGAATCAGCCAGACAGTGTACAGCCAGGCCACAACTGCCTTCATTATTATTAGAGCAGCTTGGAAAGAGCTATGCTGATGTTTTAACTAGATAGTGCCACTGATGCATAACACTTACATAACCAATCCTGCATCCTTCCTGTTAGCCTGCTCTTGTAATTACAAGAATTTGAGGATCTAAGTAGCCAGCATGAGACCCCAGGCATGTTCAACTTGCAGCCAGTGGTGTGGCTGCCAGGGGACCCCAAAGGCTGGCAAATTAGGTGAGGGGTCATCTTTCCCACCCAAGCAGCTCCAGGCATCTGCTGCCTGTCAGTACCAGTACATCTCTCTTGGTTAAAAATGTTTGCTCTTTTCAATAGCTTCCGCCTTGTGCATTAACTTCTCTCCTCCCTTCAGCTTCCCTCAGTAGCTCCTTTGATGGCATCTTTCCTCTCCTTCAGCCTGTTGGCATCTTTTCATAACCTCTTAAAAAAAAAGGCATGTCCAGTGCACTTTGAGTCAAAGTCAAAAAAATGCAATGCTTAACTGGAAACAAAACAGGAGAAAGGAATCTGTCAACCCTAACAAAAGCAGGATGCTTTATCTGCCTTATGTTTAATATGCTGCTCTGAACATCCCCTCTAGCCTCTTCTGACACAAAATAGTGATTTGTCTGAAATCATTTGGAGGTTGCTGATCTTTTGCTGCCTGCAGAGATCGCTAGCTTTTGGAAGTAGATGTCTTATCCTAAGAGAACCAAAACTGTAAAGGAAATCCCCTCTCTGCTGGCTACGATCTCTTGCAGGGCAGCCACATCACTAGAAAACTTCTAAGATCATCACAGTTGAAGAGCTATCAGTAAAAATAGAGTTCACTTTAAAATATTAAGGCAGGTTTACTCTTTTACAATTTTCAAAAATAAGCACTGCAAATAATGAACCCTTTTTCTGCACAGATGTTGTGTGGTTCTGAACAAAACAACCCATTCCATGCACTACCTGCAAGAAACATTCGGCAGCCTTCTGCTACAGTCCTTCTTTTTACAGGATACGTGGAACCTCTCATTCCCTTTGAACAGTCCTGTAGCTCTTATGTGTTATTAGATTCTACCTTCTTTTTAGGTACTTCTCATTTTAGGAGATTGTAATTGTTCAACACAAAATGTCCTTTACCTCCATCTGAACAAAATTCCAAGTTGCTGGCATCTTGTAACAAGATCCTGCTCCTGCAAACCTGTCATACCTAAGGGCCTGTGGTACCCTTACATGTGTTATCCTGCACAGCACCTCTCAGAAAAAGAGGCACTCACATGTAAAGCCCACATCTTGGGAGGCAAGATTTGCTGCAGGTGATTTTACCCAAAGGCATGCTGAGGTAGTCCTAGAGCTAGGAGTATTACAAGGGTGCCCTTCCTTCCTGGGCCTTATGGAAATCTGACAGCCTGCTCTCTGATTCAGATGAACAACAAAAAAAAATGAGCAGGAGTTAATTAATTTGCTGCAATATTGATATGATACAATGAAAGCAGCATGTGAATGACAAAGGAAAACTCACTGTCATTCACAGGTTAAACAAGGGACTGAGTAGTTAATAAAGGCTTAGACAGTAAACCCTTGTATTTCCCTGATGTTAGAAAACCTTTACAAAGCCAGCTCAAAAGACAAAGACAGCACATGGTAATATTTTCAACAAACCAATTTAGAGGTGATAAAAAGGAGCACTAATGGTGTAGCAAAAAATGAATGCAAAAGTCAAACCCAAAACTTTAGCCAGATTTAGCGACGACGGAGGTGATTATTGGAATCAATACGGCTGACCAATATGATCAGGTACTGATCCTTTATTGTTCCAGTATTGCAGGCCTATGGTGCAGGCCTAAGGTGACAGTAAAGTAAAGCATGGAAGGAGAAGAGATAGGACAGGCAGAAGAAATGCGTAGCAAGGGAACTGCTACAACTTATATAAACTCGGAGTGCCTTGTTGGCATGGACTCATTGGTTCCCTATGGGTGACCACACATCACACTGTTATAGATTATTGGTCCAACTACTGATGACACATGAGGTTTGTTGATGCAGGTGCATGTCCTGTTGTCCCAAGATAACTTGCTGTGTTTATAGCTACCAGCATCTTGTTTTAGCTACATGCTGCAAGACAGCACTGTTTGGTGCACTGATGGCTGGCTCTGCACTTATGCTGAGCATGGCCTACCACCATGGCAGGCTCTAGGCCTGCACTGCCAGATTGCTCACACTGCTCGTCGCTGGCATTGCCACACACAACCTCTCTGAGAACAACTACAGGTAGATACCAGGTACAACTATGATGTCCCACAGGCCAAGTAGACTATTTCTTTGAAACTTCTAGTTTAGAAAGCCTGGATTCAACCAGGCAGTGGAACAGTCTAAACAGACTTTAGCTATTTTGGTTTGTCTATCTCTAATATTAGTCTGGTTCGCTCTGAGATTCTTTCGCTTCTTGTTAATTTTATTTCTAGCACGTATAGGTTGTTCCTATCCATGACTGGCTCTTGATGCAGTCATCACAAAAACCAGTATTATTTGGTAATAGCACCAGGGAAATGCAGTTATTGTAAAATTAACTCACACCCACGAAATGCAAAAAACAGCTTTTAACGGAAGACATGCTGCAATTTTATGTGACTGAAATTATTAGGAAAACAAACAAACCCTGAAATGAAATAAAGTGTTGTCATAGGTTGACCACACCTCGTTTCTGTGGAAGGAAGAGCCGTTTGCCTAGAAAGAGAATGAGAACACAGACTCTCTATTGAGTTTGCTTTTTTCTTGCCAGGTAGAATAGACACAATATTTAATGGTCACAGGAAGAGGTCTAACCAGGACACTGGAGAAAGCAGCTGAAATCCTCTGGGGAGGACAGGTGGTGAGGTCTCCTTGCCCCTGTGAAGGATGGCTTCACCAGTGCTGCACTGACCAAAGAGTTTGGGTGGTATTTGGGTTTTTTTCTGCTGAGAGGAGAAGGGAAGAATAGAAGTGATAGCATTTTTTCAGGGAATCAAATGCAAACCTCACTAAAAACATAAAAGCCAGCAGAGCAGTTTACACCCACATGAAAATAGTGAGTTTTACTGAGAACTTAAAAAAACTCATCAGATGCAATATTGTATCTGTTTTCAAACCTAGTAGGTATGTTTAGCTTGAAACACAAACTCCCACTCATCACACACATCAAGGCAGAAGAGAAGAACTCTCTTTATCCTGTAGTTTTTGGGGACCCATGTTAGACAGGAGCAAAGACAGAATGCTAGTTATGGTTTCTCCAGCTCTGCAACTTAGTGTCTCCTGGGAGCATCAAGTTGAGAAGTACTGGAGAGGTCAAATGCAGCTCATCTGACAATTGACTTGCTGGTTCATATTCATGCCAAGATACTAACTTTTTCCATCACTTCATCAACTTTCATATCATATAGAGCTTCCCCCCCCCCCCTTTTTTTTTTTTTCCTGCAGACATTTTTACTGCTTCCTGGGAAAAGGGCCTTTGCCATCCTTCATGAATAAGAAATTGCCTGGAATCCCACAACTGGATAAACACTGTCAGGAAGGAGAGGAGCCTGTGAGGTAGAAGCACCCTCAGACCAGCAGTAGGGTCCAGGCAATGCACACAGACAAACACTCAGCTCTGCAAAGCACCCAGCCCTGATTTGGCACCTCCTGAAAACAGGGGCAAAATTGCCATCAGCTTGAGAAGGGGTGACATGTCAGCCATCCAAAATCCACTGACTCATTCATAATGTGCTGTGATAATGACCATTGAGAAAAGGACAGCAGTATCTAATAAAAAACCCACAAATGGACTGTTGCATCAGGAATCTCCTGCAGCACTAACTACAGAAGAGATACACAGGAACAGGGCTATGTGAGTATTTTCGCTACAATCACCATCACTATGTGGGAGTGAGTACCCTCTCTGTCTGACGGCCTTCTCTTCACGTTTGGCACCCAACTACTGCTAGCATTAATGATTTCACCTACACTTCATATGAGGAAAACTCTTCTGGGGACATCATCATTTGTTATACTCACTGGGTGGGGGGGGAAGAAAGAAAAAGAAAAGCTTCCCAAGTGGATATCTATGGTATCCAGTTTTAAAATTCCTGCTTCACTCCAAAGAAAATGATGATGCCTTTGCCACTTTTTGACACAGAACTGAACTCAGTATTCTGAACAAGACTATGCAGAGCTGAATTACATTTTCATCTCCTTCAGTAATCCATCTTTTCCATTTCTGTTCATTTGCGGTAGCTGCAAAAGTATTGAGTACTGCAAGATATACTTAGTTTTCCAAACCATGCAAGTCATTATGAATGGCCTTGTGTCCAGGTAAAGGTTAAGGAGGTCCTTTGTTGTTCTAGCTTAACTTGTCCCTGACACTGCAGCCTAATCATTCCACATAATAACAGTCCTGATACACAGGCCTGAGTCAAAGTCACAAGTCAATAAATCCATTCCTTCCTCCCTTTCAGGCAAAGTGTTGAATAGCACTGAGTGTGCAGTGTCACAAAACCCTGCAGTCTATCACATCAAGGTCACCTGGTATACAGCGTGAAAAACTTTCTTTCTTTAAGTGCCTCACACATTCAGAAGGAGATGATATGTTGTACAGACTAACAAGTATGTGCCAGATCTTTCAGAGGAGATTAAAATAGGGGCCTGACATAAGAATAGTTTTAGTTGCACTTTCTTAATCTTCTGCTTGTTATTGCTCTGAATTTGTCAGGCCTTGGGGAGAGAACCTTCGCTGCAGCTTGGAAAAGGCTAAGCCACTTGCTAAGAGCACAGCAGGCCAGGACTACCTTCTCTATCAAGATCCCTCATACATGCAAAGCCAAGCCATAGCTGAAGGCTGGTGGACTTTATTTGCCAAGGTTCACAGTGCATTTGTAGACTCTTCTAATAGTCTAATTCCAATTATGTGAACCTTTTGCCCCTGAGAAATGTAGCACTCCATATTGAGTCGTGAAAAGAAAAGAAAAGAAAAGAAAAGAAAAGAAAAGAAAAGAAAAGAAAAGAAAAGAAAAGAAAAGAAAAGAAAAGAAAAGAAAAGAAAAGAAAAGAAAAGAAAAGAAAAGAAAAGAAAAGAAAAGAAAAGAAAAGAAAAGAAAAGAAACGAAACGAAACGAAAAGAAAAGAAAAGAAAAGAAAAGAAAAGAAAAGAAAAGAAAAGAAAAGAAAAGAAAAGAAAAGAGAAAAGAAAAAACCAAACATGCAAACCCTTAGGTGGTGGGTCTCTGGAAGAACACAACACTGAGCTGTTTACTTTGTTAAGGTACTTCTACCTCTTCCAGGTTCATAAATTCTTGTGAGTGTAAATTAACTAGGATAACTTTCCTATTGTCTAATGCATTTCCCAAACAAAACTTAGTCAGGCTTTTCAACTATCTGGGGTTTTTTCTTATTCTTCCTTAATAAGTGGCTACACTTGGTGGATATCAAGTGTGGGCTTATTAGAAATATCTACATTATGTATTTATCCATGCATCTCTGCCTTCTGCCTCAGCTCCACTCAGAGATAGATTTTCTGTTCCCAGTTCTGGGGGTTTTCTTTACCAAATTGTGCAGTGGTTTTATGCTATTGCCAAATGTCCAGTAAGGATTTGGAAAGAAACTATTAAACCCATTTTCACATTTGCACAAAGGAAGACTTCAAACCCTGGACTGCAGCAGTGAAAGGCTGATGCACTAACTCATAGCTCCATCCTGCTCCACTTTCATTTATCACTTCAACCTGTTTGCAGTGTCAGGGAAAACAGAGGATACCATACCCCAGCCAATTGAGGGAAGCAAGAGGCTGTGAGAAAGCAGTCATAGATACTAGGATTTCCGAACATCGTTGTTCTCAAAAAACAACCGCTCACACAGCATTTCAGGAAGCTGAGGCAACTGAAAGGACACTGAGTGGGAAGACCTTCCTGTCCCAGAGCTGCAGCTCATATGCAGTTATGCTGTTCAGTAAAAGTTATACCAGGCTCCATCCATGACATAACTGAGCTGGCTGAAACCCAGCTAATTCCCATTCCTGTGGGGAGCACCCATTTTTGCAAGAAAATTTTCCTTTTCATATGAACTATTTCAATAACTGTTGACTGGCTGATGTCTAGGACAATGGTCCAGGAACGTGGCATGTGTTCACCCAGTTTTGGCCGTTTGCCCATGCAGGCCAGCAGGAAGGTGCCATGAGCACTCATCAGAACCTTTGCCATGGCAGTTTGAGATGGGATTTACAAGGTATGCTGCAAAATGCCCTTACTCTGCTCTTGGTACAAGATGTGCTTGCCCTGCCCTGGCATCCAGAAAACTTCTGTGCAAGTAAAACTTTCTGAGCAACTATAAAACAATGGAGACTAAAAAGAATCAAATTATGATCTGGTAAATTGAGTCACCGATGCCTTTTTTTAAAGTCTCCAGACTCTGAACTAAGTTGTAATTGTCCTCAGCTTTTATGTATCCTGTAGTCTGCAGCTCCAAATGCAGAACAGAGATGGAGAATTTATATCTGTGCTTATTACAATCTGTAGTAATTATCCCAAAGAAAGCAAGGTAAATCCTTTCCAGCAAACACTAGAGCCGAGCTTTTACATTATTGAATTATTATGGATCTTGTATATTATACCTGAGAGAACACAAGTCTAACACACTTGACTGTCTCTCCTCTCAACAGAGGAGGTTCAACAGAGCAACAAAAAATTGGAGACATTATGGAGTTACCATCCTGCCTCAGAAAGGAAACAGTATAAATGAAGCCTTTGTTGTGCTTGCAAGGCCATTTGTCATACTCTCAGTATATACGGTATATATTGTGTTCTTTTGGATGTGACACTTCTTGCAGTTGCAAAACTCTGAGGATTCAGTCCTCACCTTTTGATTTACACCAGCCTATCCTTGTTTTTACAGATTTCTGACATGGTTGGATGACTGCTGGCTGCATGCTTTGTAACAGGAAGAACATTTGAAACCATTTCCTTAAGAGCTTTGAAACTGTCTACTGTGTGCAGATTGCAAACAAGGTACAGCAGGTACCCTGATATTTTGTTGGTGGGAAGAGGAATGGCAGACTAAACAAGATGTCAGTATGTCCCCTTCTCCTGCTGCCTCAGCATGAAGGCTTGTCTGTGCAAACTTCTAATCACGTGTTTTGTTGCCAGCTTTTGGGAAGGTAGCATACTGAAGATCAAAAAGTAAATATTAAGACCACCTATTCCAATAGCTCTGGGGAGAACATCTGGAAAGAGAAGTTTTATGATGCTGTTGGCTCGTGTCATTTTGAAATGTTTTCAGTGCAAAATTATGTACTTCTCTCACATTTTACTTCCACCGAGACAAGCTGCTCAGTGGCATACTGGGATGCCATGCCACAAATATATTAGTTCTGCTGTCACCCAAATATCACTTCCCAACAGTGCCTACAACTGAATTCAGAAAGTTTGTGGAATTAACTTATAGAACAGGAAATTTTTGCCAAGGTCATCCCTTCTTGCTGCTTCCTACAGCCCTGGTCATTCACTGCTATGTGGTCTGGAGAAAACCTTCCTATTTCTGTACATTTGAGCCCTTAGGGGTGAAGGATCCCACTGAGGTTCAACCACTCTGAAAAGGATTTTTGCTATGGGAACCTGGGTGACATAAAGAGAAATTTTGATAAACAGACCATCATCATTCCTGGCCATGAATTGTCCACAGTGACAGTGGGATGATGATTACTCCTAAAGGTACCTGTTACCTTTATCAAGTACAGGAATGCTGCTCTAGAACCTTAATTATTGCCCTGTTGTCCTTCCAGCATGACCTGTATCCTCATGGTTGCATTACTCATTTACTGAATTAAAGCTCAAACACACTGCATTTATAGCTTCTTGGTTAAGTTATCAACATACAAAAGCATCTCCCAGTTTCCAACCAAATGACAGTACACAAACTACCACCAGTACATGAGGACACCTAGGTTTTGTGAGACTGTATCGAGCCTCTGCAGTAACAGAAAAGGCACTGGCACTTCACATTTTGTTTCAGAGTGGTCATGTAACTTTGAAACAAATTCCCTGATTTTCCTCACTGATGGCACAAGGCAGTTCTGGCATGCATTGCCCAGTGGGCATTAAGCATCTTCCTCTCAGAAAACTGAACCAGAGATTCTGTTCCAGGCACACAACAAGTTGCTTTAACTGCTAGCTCTTGGTGCGGACATTCTGATGATTAAGTCTAGTCTAAAGTGAGTCCTGCCCATCACATACATGCAGCTCTAGCAAAGCAACTTGATGCAATGTAGCTTGCACTCAGCTTTTTCTTAAAAAAGACATCATCCCTAGAGATTTTCATTCAGAATTTCTCTCCACCCACCAAGTAGATAAAGGAGACCATGGTGTCAAGGCCCCTAACACAGGTGGTTCCATTACTTCCCTAAAATTGAATGGGCTCTTAGCCTCACTGAAGTCAAAAGGAGAATCCCACTGACCACAATGCAGTATATGGGGAAAGCAGCGACTCCATTGGCCCAAAAATTGGCTCCAGAGCGATCTCCTCTACATGACAGCATGGAATGAGGATGACCTCAGGGCCATCAGGACAATTCTGAGTTTACCTTGTAAAAATTGTCTCAGTATTTCCTTCAGCAGAATGTTTAATCATGAGTGTAAGTTTGTCAAATATCATCTCTGAGCTCCAAAGCTTTTATTGATTACACCCAAGTCCATTGTGTTGCACTACACTCCCCCAGACTACAAAGGAGGGAAGTCTAGAATAAGCTATAAAGTCCAGTTTTAGGAAGAGATAAGAAATACTGAATTATACTGTACACAGTGCACCAAAAGAGTCTTTGAAAATCTGGAACTCCACACAAAACGGAAGGAGACAACAGTCTTTTCCAAAGGAATACATAAGGTCTGTGGAAACTAGTGGATAGCACTGCAATTGCATTTCAACTGTTTCCCACAGTAAAAAATAATAACAGGGAGATTTAGATAAGATTCTGCTACCAGACCCTATATCCCGCTCTCTCCTAATCACCTGTAACCCATCAAAGAGAGGGGGAAATGGGAACTGTGCAACATGGAAATCTCCTCTCAAGAATTCTGCCACTGAAAGAGTGGAGGTTGTTTAGTTCTTGTCCTAAACACAGCTCATTCATACACAAATCCCTGGGTGCCATAGGGAGCATCAGCAGTATAACAATACACCAAGAAAAAATACAAAACTCATCTGTTTGGTTGAAAGAAGCAAAACATTCTGCTTTTCAGATTGAATGTGGGTGAATCATTTTTGTCTGTTTTTCACCCTCTGGTTCCCAAGGATTTCCAGTAGATGGAATAACCTGGAAAACCTCACACCAACCTGAAGAGGAAGTTTTCTCCTTCTTGTCGGTTGCAACACATCTGCATACTGTGGTGCGAACAAGAAGGCAATAGAGATAGGTGAAAAAAATCAACCGGGACTTCAAACATCAGAAAACATCATTATGTAGTTGGGATTGGGAGACTGGAGCTGAGAAGATGGCAGGCATTTCTTGTGAGGATCCTAATGGTGAGCAGAAGCCTGAACTTTTTCCCTCCTTCCTCATTGAATGGAGAAGGTAACTGTTTATTTTTTTCTGAAAGCTCTTGTGACAGACATCAAACAAGAAAAGTCTAAAAACTCATTCTCCAAGGCCTGTCTCTGCAGCTGGAGTTACAAGAACTTGAGAGTTTTTATCTAAATTCTAGTGAGACTGAGACATGGTACCCCCTCTCCATTGTCAGGCTGTGAGACATACCTTTCCAAGAGGAAAACTGGTAACACCAGCAAAGCCTCACAAATTTGCGTTGGGATATTATCAGTGGGAGAACAGCTGGTAGAGGCCGAAGTCCAGCTTTTATTTCCTTGCTTATTGTAGACCAGCAGCAGCATTAAGACAGCACATTTGGGCAGGTTAGTGTTTGGGAGAAGAGCTGACTTAGACCTCACCTAGGATACGGCATCTAGCTCTGGAGCACAAGAAGGACATTAACCTATTGGAGTAGCTGCAGAGGAGGGCCACAAAAATGATGCGAGGGTTGAAACACCTTCCCTGTGAGGACAGGCTGAGTGAGTTGAGGCTGTTCAGTCTGGAGAAGGCTGTGAGAAGACCTTATTTCAGGCTTTCAGTACTTCAAGTGAACTGATAAGAAAGATTAGGACAATCTTTTTAGCAGGGCCTATTGCAACAGGAATGATGGCTTTAAATGAAAGAGGAAATATTTACAGTAGATACAAAGAAGAAATGTTTTACAATGACAGTGGGGAAACATTGGAACAGGTTGCCCAGAGAGCTGGTAGAAGGTCCCATCTCTGGAAGCATTCCAGGTCAGGTTGGATGAGACTCTGAGCAACCTAATTTAGTTAAAGATGTCCTTGCTCACTGCAAGGGGGTTGGATGAGATGGCCTTTAATAGTCCCTTCCAACCTAAAGCATCGTATGATTCTAAATGCCCCTGAAACAATGAGGTTATTGCAGAACTGTCTGGCTGAGATCAAGGTTCCACTCTTCTGGTTATTAGCCAAGGAATAAGTAGTGAAAGCAAGGCTAGCTCTGCTTTACAGGGGAAGTAGCTGTGGCACAGGCTGCAATAAATGAATCTCTCAAGGTCACCACAGCACAAGGCTGTGCCAAAAGCTGAAGAGAATCCACAGTCCTGGTGTGTCGCTGCAGCAGAGCCCTCAGCTGAGGCAGCTGCACCACAGTTCCTAACAAAGAGGTTATCTTGTGCTCCACCTCCGCTACCCTCTCCTTCCCCAGCCCACATGCTGCACCCTGAACTTTTTAAATGTGACACTGATTTAGCAAAGACCTGGGCATTTTTTTCCCCTCTCTTACTTAAAAAAAAAAAAAAAAAAAAAGGCACCCAAAAACCCCATGGTTCTTGTTAAAAGGAATGGAAGCAATACAGCTGTGGCTGTGATTAACGTAGTTCAGGGCTGAACTGAATATTGCTTCTTCCCTGCAGTATTTTTAATTACACTCCTGATTTTATATTTGGAGACTGTCATAGACCTGTTCTGGTAAATTGTCAAGCAACCACAAGTCAAATATGTGTTAAATATGAGAATACACTGCCATTTTTATCTGATTTGTGGTTCATTCACACTATGTTATCTACTTTTAATTAAATACCATAAAATACACATGGTCAGCAGTTTGACTTTTCATTTCCTTACAATGTCAGTAATTCAGCTTGATTGTTGCCACCTACCATAGAATTGCATTTTAAAGATGTTACCCCTGCACGGAGCAGATTCAATATCAGAAAAATTTAAACTAGTTGCTAAAAATAACTGCCACCTACTTAGTAGCAGCTCTGCCTTTAACAGGCACCTGCAGATTCATGACTCTTTGCCTGCCTGATGAGGACAGGCAGCCTTGGGAGGCATCACAGCAGCCTTGATTTTGGGGAGGGGGAATGTCACTTTTTGTTTTTGTATGAAATGCTTGTGTCATCTCCGTGTTGATTGATAGCCTACCTTGTTCATTAACGATATGGCTCAGATTTTGCTAGATTACCCCAGGCATTGGAAATAAGAACTTTCCTACTGAAAGCATGTTATGCGTGGACTTAAAGCTCACCCCTTCATTAATAACGCTCCTCAGCTGGACATTTTACATGCCGCTCTGATATATGACTGTTTAGGTGCAATTTTTAACCCTCCTACTACTCCTTTAAAGGGGACTGAGTCTTTCTGTCTTCTAGGTTATACTACTGCAGTCCCCCAGATTGCCGGATTTCATTATACTGGATGGATTTCTTTGGGAGTAACCAGAAAATTTACTCTGACCACTGAAAACAATCCATTAAACTAGCCAGAGCCACAATGGCTGAATACCTGTAAGAATAACAAAGTGAACATAACAGCAGCAGCATTCTATCAGACCAAAGGCAAATCCAGTGGCTTGTCATCAACAGTCACAAACATCAGATACCCAGGGAAGAGCAGAACAGACCAGCTCATACAACAATGCTTCTCTCAGCACCCTCCCAGCCTCTAGCAATTTGCAGTATGTAGATTTTCCAAGCCAAAGACAGTGTCTTTGCATACAACAGCCTTTGATAATATTTTTCTCCCATAAATCTGAGCAGCCACTTTTTAAACATCTGAACACTTTCAGCATCCAGAACATCCTGCAGAAAGGAGTTCCTTGTGCATGCCATGTGTGCCATGAAGCAGCAACACTTTTTGTTTGCTCTGAAGCCTTACTCGACAGCTTTATTTGATGTTCCTTTACTCTGCATTAGAACAAACAATCAACCATCATTCCTTGTTCTTCATCTCAATGCTAGTAGTTATCATTTTACAACCCCTTGTCATATCCCTGCATCTCTTTTCCAGGCTAAAGAAAATGTAGACTACTTAATGATTCTTCGTACAAAACCATTCTCTGACTCTAATCACTCATTTTCCATGTCTTTTCCACTCTGGCTCTGTCTGAAGGGTTGGAACTGAAGCAGATCTTCAAGATGTGGGCAAAACATAGATGTCTAAAGTGCTAAAGAGTGTCTCCTCTTTCGTCTTGTATTGCTTTACTAATAGCTCCTAACACTAAGTCTACTTCCCCCACCCCACCCCCCCCCACCCCAACAAACATTACGGACAGAGGTGATCCCTTCAAGGTACAGTGTTACAACTGCATCTTTTTTTCACAAGGGATACTATTCAATTTTATGCTCATCATCATTAGTGCAATGCTGGGACCTTCACCCCACCTCTCTTCCTCTTTATATCCACACTGAATTCCATCTCCCACTCTGTTGCTCAGGGACAAGGGATGAAAAGGCACTTCCTCAATTCTTTGCAGTCAGCCCTTTCCTTTATTCTCATGAGTAAGTTGGCATTACCTCCAAACTTGTCATCTTATTGCCCACGGTTTTGGGTTTTTAGAATGTTTATGAAAATACTAAAAAAATATAGGCTGCAGCACAGAGTTCTACAAGACTATATGCTGGAAATGATGTCTCTATTCCTCTCTGTTGTTTCCCATCTTTTAAACAATTATTTACCCATGTTAGGAACTTATGGAGGTTATTTCCTGTAAGACCCTTGGGAGAAGCACTATTTCAAATGCCTTTGTGAATTCCCTGAAGACCATATCACCCAGATCTCTTTGTTCATTTGCCTGGGGACTCCTTCAAAGGGCTCCTAAAGATTTGTGAGCCTTGTCCTCCCTTTTCTTTCTTGAATGCACAGCTTCAACATTTTGAAGGATGCCTTCTTGCTTCTAATAATCTCTTCTGCCCTATGATTTGTCAAGTCATCTCCCTTTTGGTCTTTCCGAAGTTATTTGAAGAAAAACAGGTGATGAACATTCCCTCAGAACTGCTTAAGGGATAGCACTAAGATATTTACAAGCTATCAGCAGCTAAGTTACAGAAAATATACTGGGGGTTGGAGGGTGGTGGTGGTGTTAGTATTTTATGCTCCACCAGTGAAAGATCTAATCACCAGACTAAATCCCAGATGTCAGAAGCCCCACACTGTCTCCCTTGGCCAACATTATATAGTAGATGGCTGTTTCCCACACACAGGCAGACTTTGGCTTCTGGAATAAGTTTATGATTGATTGCTTCTGGCATAATTTAGAGAAGACTTAATCTGAAGCAGCAGCTATGAGAAGATCAAGAAGAAAAGCCACCTATGCTGTTCTGGTGGTCTACAGAACACTGGTTGGACAGATCATGTCCAAGACCTCTGGCCCTTTATGTGGCTGCTCCCCAGCACCAGGACCTCTCTCTACAGTCAGTAATGGTGGATGTCTGTATTCACTTTTGGGTTCTAGGTGTCAAAGATGGATATCCAACACCGAGAACTTACATAAGGAAATATTAACTATGTGGGAGACTTGAACAAACAGGGTTGTTGGTCCTTGAGAAGAAAAACTGAGGCAGGTAGGAACGGTCTTCAAGTGCACAGAAGACTCCTTCCAAAAAGAAAGGAACAGTTTTGTTTTCTCTGGTCATAGTAGAAAGGACAAGAAATAATGGATGGAAATGTAAAATCAATTGCGTGCTAGGAAATTCTTATAAAAACAAACACAGTGACTAGAGATTTTTAAGAGTAGATTAGAGAAGCATCTATTAGAAACTAAGTAGATACATCAGGTCTTGTTTGGATCAGCTATGTCTTGACATCCCTTCCAGTCCTCTCTTCCATGATTTGTAATCCAAATTCAATTGACTTATATAACCTTTGACTCAAAAACAGTTACTGCCAGCACATACAAATAAAAACAAATGAGAAAACAAAACAAAACAAAAAAGATAGTCTTGATTTAGTATATCTCACTGAAGATACAAAGACTTTCCAGTGCCAGGAGAGTGACCTATGGAGCTAGAATTGTGTTACAGAAAAGGAAGAAGTTTAAAGCAAGTTCATAATCCCTGAAGAAGCATCTTTCTTAGTCCAAATAGTCATATGGTCTGAACGGGAGGCTTTTTTAGCTTAGAGAAGACAGTCAATATAGACAAAAACTCTCAATACATAAAAGAGGCAAAGTATAATTTTGGGTTGATTGTAGATGATTATGGAATACATACAAACCCCTGTGATGCACTATCTAAGCCATTGTTCCACAAAGGGAAAACAAAAAAAACCCTTCACATTAGCTAACTCTATAGTTTCACAAGCTTGGAAGGCCTCATCTCTAGTACCTTGAGGTGACATTTTCCAGGCACTCATTTATAATTATGAATCATTTTCTCTCAGGGTGGAAAAATTAAGATTGTTTAAAAAGAGGGGGGGGGGGGGGGGGGGGGGGGGGGGGATGGGGGGGGAGGAAGGGCTATTCTAAAAGATTGTGACAAGCCAGTCTAGCTTGTCTGGTATGTAATTCTACACAGCATCTTTTATCTAAATAATTGAAGCCAGACCTCTCTAAATAAGAACTTACCACTGAAAACCAGGGAGTAACATCTTAAAAAATGCACTTGGTATCTATCACAATAGATTTTGGTGGGAGGTAATACTAGAAGATACAATGTAGTAGTTTTGGTATTGGTGTGGAGAATCTCAGGGTTGCATGACACTGGCATTACAGCACAAGAAGGGGAAGTTTTATGCCCCACAGCGTACCTGCAAAAGCAGTAGAGACAACTATTATCATTATCTCCCTCCTTTTACAGCTCATATCTCATCTCAGCTGGGGTGAAACATCTAGATAAATGTAAAGTGCTGAAAATATCACTGCAGCTGATTCCTTTCCCAGTCCCTATCCTTGCATTTTAAAGGTGTTCCCAAAGAAAATTTTTGCCTGAGCAGAACCAGGTGGAGGTAAGCACTTTCTTTGCTCAAGATCACCTCTCTGAACAGGTTTGGACATTTTAGACACAATAAAGGGTTTCCTCAGATTCCAGAATGCTCTCTTTTTCCCAGTAGCTGAGGAGCCAGCTTAGGCAGAGTGTGCAATGTTCTCCCTTTGTCAGACTTTGGTAGACAGTCAAGGCAAATGCTTTAGACAATTAAAGCCAAACAATAAGAGAAGACAGACAAAGGAAAGACAATGGAAAGGAGTTGGTGAAGAACAGGAAAATCAGTAAGGAAAACATCTGGATAATACCTGTGTCAAAGCAGAGGTCTTGGAAATACAGCAGAGGTGTAGAAGGCAGGACAGTTGAGCTATATTTTTCAATCTTCCAGTGATTTTGACAAAATTTTCTGACCCACCTCAGTTTTGTTTCTAATCTGGGGATAACATTTTTTTGCAGTTTTATTAATCAGTGTGATCAAAATACTTTCCTGAGAGATGCTATGGAAGGTCACATTAATGTTAGGTCATGGCAAATCTTGTATTAGAAAAAGAACCTTCAATATAGGCATTCATATTTTCTGAAAACACCACTAATTGGTTTTCTCATGAGATTAAAAGAAAATACATTTGTAAAAGGATTACAAAGGTGATCATGAGGTAGTCCCAAGATGCTAACTGTGAGTCTGAGATTCAGGACCAAAACAAGCCCTGGAGCAACAGGTGTAACTACACCCAAATAAATAACATTTGCATCAGGACTGAATTTAACCCTGAGACCAGAAAAGTCAAGCCAAATTTAAAAGAAGGTATTTCTGGTAATGGGGACACTTCCTTTCTGGACTACATCACCTAAGATATGACTAACATTAAAGGAAAATGTAATGGGTCTGCTGTAGCAGGGTGCAAAAGATGGAGTTTTGCCTGCTAATTCAAGGCTTCCCAGGATTATTTTAATCTTCAGAATTTTTTAATGCCAGATTATCCCTCCATAGGAGTTACATTTCCAGGTGTCCTCAGCTAGAGTCTCATGGCGCTTTCTGACTAATAAATGTCAGTATTGAAGGCTTGCTCCAAAGATGACTGGAGTTAACAGGAGCTTCTGAAACATGTCTTACAGACAGGTTGAGTGTCATCTCCTCTTGCAAACCCATGGCTTAGCTATGGGTTTAAAACAAGTGTAATGGTGGGGGTATTATAGGGAGAACCATGAACTGTTGCTTTAAAGAGAAGATGAAACAGAGAGAAAAAGATTCTGTGGCTACTGCCCAAAAATATTAAGATAATGATTAAACTAAAAAATGCAAATACACAAGATGTTTTATGCTGCTAGGCAAGACCAGAGCTGATATTAAAATGTCTCATGAACATTATAATATGTTCAGATTAGAGGATAGAAGCGACAGTGGAAAACAGAAGAGAAGCCATATGGTCATAGCCGATGGTCAATGGGAAAAAAAAAAAGAGGTACATAAAAATAAATACAATTTTTAGGGGATAAATTTGTATTATCATACCATTCATGCACTTACACAGGAAATTCTAAGATGATACCCTACTGTGTTCAGAATTGTTGTTTCCACTTGAAGTCAAACCTGAGAAATTTCCTAGGTGTGTTCCTTAAGGAGGATGCAATGGAAAGAAAGGGTATTTTCCTAAGTGAAGGAGTACTGTGTCCAGTTCTGGGCCCCTCAGTTTAAGAAGGACATCGAGACACTTGAACGTGTCCAGAGAAGGGCAACAAGGCTGGGGAGAGGCCTTGAGCACAGCCCTGTGAGGAGAGGCTGAGGGAGCTGGGATTGTTTAGCCTGGAGAAGAGAAGGATCAGGGGTGACCTCATTGCCCTCTACAACTACCTGAAAGGTGGCTGTAGACAGGAAGGGGTTGGTCTCTTCTCCCAGGCAACCAGCACCAGAACAAGAGGACACAGTCTCAAGCTGTGCCAGGGGAGGTTTAAACTCGAGGTGAGGAAAAAGTTCTTCACTGAGCGAGTCATTCATCATTGGAATGGGCTGCCCAGGGAGGTGGTGGAGTCACCGTCCCTGGAGGTGTTCAAGGGGAGATTGGACGTGGCACTTGGTGCCATGGTCTAGTCGTGAGGTCTGTTGGGACAGGTTGGACTTGATGATCCTTGGGATCTCTTCCAACCTTAGTTATACTGTGATACTGTGAAGATCCACAATCCCAAAAGCATCAATAGCTTGGTGACTCATTGATTCACCTGTGCTGCCGGTGCTAACATTTTCCATGGCAGTTGGAACATATCTGATCTGAGCCACCAGGAAAGTACAACTTCCACCTCAGCATATATGCTGAACCTTCTCAGGAGCCACCACCACAAGATGTGGGGAAGATTTAGGATAAGTAGGAAATTACTTGTTCAACAAATAGCCTTGCAAAAGCCAAACGCCAAGAATTATCCCTGTTCCCTCATTTTTTAGGTCTAAAACCTACCTCATGACATCTTAATTTTCTACAGTAATAATCTATATCCCTGATTTGTATAAGGAAGTAGATGGGGGGGGGAAACTAATTTTATGTCAGAGCAAATTAAGACAGTATAAAATTGACTGCAGAAAGGGCAGCAGTCACTTCTGTTCTCAGTTGCAGATTCACATACTCTGTGCATTGTTCTGTCATACAGGAACTATTAGGGGTAGTGGGAACAATCTTATCCTGTGCCTGCCCCAAAAGTATGTTAAGTAATTATATGCCACAAATATGGCTGCACATCATCCTCACTATGGGCCAGTGGGTACCTGAGCAGCATACCGCATGTGTATGCGTGACTGAAGATGCATAGTATGACATTTATTAGCCATGCACATAATTAAAATCCTTTAAAAATGTCCTCAGAACAAAAATAACATATCTTGAATTCCACAGGACAGTCCAGGCTGCCATCCTGAATAAGCTTCGTTACAGAGAGCTACACAGCTAAATCACTGGTATGGAAGCAGCACTCCAGGGACTGGTCTAGTATCAGCCCATCTGCCTAATCAGCAATGAAGCAACACACACCAGAGCTCCACGAGCACATTAAGATAGCACAGGCACTCGTGCAGTAATATGGTGAACATGATGAGGGAATGGATCCAAGCCAAAACCTAACCTACCCATGCCTGGACCCAGGGCATGCCACAGCAGAAATCACCTCAAGCAGAGCAGAAATAGTTGCTGCTGCATCATTGCTAACACCAAAACTTTCCTTGAGAGGACCCACCACTGCTCACACATGAATGATGTGAGAAGAGATTCAGTTTTGCTATCATAAGGTATTTATTTTACCAATAACAGCCTGGGACTGTGCTTGCAAGGCACTTTTTTTTTTTAATCACATTATCCACTGAGCCCTGTTAGCTCAGGGGATACAGCTTTGAGCTCCAACCTGACTTTCCCCCAACATTTATTTTCTGTCTAATGTGCCCCTCCAATCACTTTTATTTGAATTATCATCTTTGTAAAACTTCTATAATTGCTGCAGGAGAGAGACTTTGCTATTGGCCTGTCCACAGAGGACTTTGTACTCCAGCCTGACTCCAGTGGTATATTAATAGAATAACTGAAACTGGGTTAGGGCAATGAGTGATTCCCAATCAGACGGCCCACTAGCTTTGTATGACTAGCAACAACTCCTCCTGCATAGCTCTACTCATCTAAAATTAGAGGAGAAAGAAAAGGCCTAAGGAATAAGCTGATTGCTGTATTACAGGCAAACATCCTGCTTGTATCCATATAAGTACATGAGATTTCAAAGTTGTCTTTTCCTGGGACAGTTATCTATAATATTGTCTGAGAAAGGAGCATTTGTAAAAGACTTATAAATGTCAATCAATCAATACCTCCTCACATATCATCAACTCTCCCAGACATCTTAAATTCAGAGACAATAGTATTTTTGCAACAAACTGGCATCACAGGAAAAGAGCTGGCAGGCACAGAAACAGCCAAAGTAGTGTATGAATTTGTAAGCTGTTTTGAAAGTTCCCCTCTCCCCCAAGTGAAACAGATCTGAAACACATTCATCATGCATGATGAAAACCATCAGTGACCAAGATGTCAGAACTTTCTGAAGAGGAGAAGCAGGTAAGCAGAGTACAGCAAGTAGCTTGCTAAACACTGCCAAAAAGAAAATGGAGATGGGGTGGGACACCCAAATCAGACAAGGATCCAGTGTATTGGAAAGAAGGCCAGAAATTGGAGAATTCAGAACAATGCATGGATGCTCTTCTAACAACAGTTGTTTGACTAATTCGGTGATCAACCAGTCTATACTCAGCCAACAAGGTCCAACTGTAAACATCTGGCAACATCCTCAGCCTTACAGAAGTTTCCCAAAGCCTGAAAGACACCAGCAAGTGCCTAGCCTTGTTGCAAACCTTTAAGAATACTGTGGAGTCTGCTCCTCACCAGCACAGACATGGCCTAATCCCCCTGCACTCCTTCATATCCTTCCTCCATCCTGCCTAGAAATGATACCCAGAGGCAGGAGAGAAATTGGGAGGAGTCAGCCCAGGTATGGGGAAAGCCAGCCCAGTCAGGTGGTTTCTATGGGTACAATGCATGAGACAGAACAAGTTTCATCAGCCTTGTGGACAGATCCCTTCTTCTGCCCGAACACTCCTTCCCAGCAGAACCGCACTGCCAGCTTATCATCACAACCCACCATATGAATATGTAAGAACAGGAGTACAAAATCACTTAACTTTGGCTGGCCTAAAGCACCATCACCATCTTCCCCAAGCAAGACATTCCTGCTGCCAGATACTACACATCTCAGAGCATCTGGTGAGCCAATATCATCCAAATTTATTCCACTGGAACTCCCTCACCCCCAGCACCTACGCACACCCTGGCTAACTCCATTACTTCTGAGGAGCAAAGCTCTTTGCTGTCATGTATCTTTCAAAGTGAGTTAGCAAGGCTCTGTGTTTGCAGTTACCACCTCAACTTGTGTTTCCTCTCCAGCATTCACACACCTCTGGGCCCTGCACTACAGCACTGCCACCAGCTCCAACAAATCTGGAGATGCTGCTGCTGAGCAGATCTGTTTATATCCATAAAAATTAGTGTTGCAGCTCCACCTAACTTAAGTTTTGCTTAGGAAATTACAGCATTGCATTCAACCAGCTGTTTCAAGCAAGGAGGAGTAAGTGGATATTGGCAGCATGGTTTTAATTAAGCAGGTAAAGCCTAGACGAAACTACATCAAATGGATAGTGTTTCTTTAATTCAGTATTGCTGCACTCCTCAGCCAGGGCATAAGGGGTTGGCCTTAAAAGTCTTATAACTAAGAAGCCAGTCTCATGACCAACTACATAATTGATTAAACACAACTGTGGACTCCCATTATCGGGAAGTGCAATTTTCCCGGTGTCGCTTCGAGTCTGAAATACCTCAAGGGTAATTACAGACCAAGATGCAACACAGAAAGCTTTGAAGTAGGGAAAGAAAAGATTAGGGTGGCTGAGACGATCTGCGCCTGTTCATTTGTCCTTCATGGCAGAGACGTTAAGCCGCTGTAAAATGGTGCCCCGCCAGCAGTCACGGGCAGCCCCAGGGGTCACGCCAAAAGCACCACAGAGAAGCAGCCTCTTACTTCTGCAGCTCTAATGAAAGTTTCATGCAGCTGTGCTCCTCTTTGCTTCGGATTTGGCATGCCTCACTGCCCACCGCTGGGCTGACCACTCAAGGCAGAGAGAAGTGCACTTCTCTGACCAGCTAAATTATTTACCCCAGAAACAATTATAAAACGTGGCACTCTAGGCTTAAAAAAGACCCTCTTCAGCATCTGAGGAAAGAGGCACTAAAACTAATTTAGAAATTAAGAGATCCAGTCTTTATTTCTAATTAATAACAGGTTAGAAGTAAAAACTGCTATTAGCGACAGAAAGTAACAAGGAAACCAAATCGGCATTGTTAAGAGGGCTATTTAAAGAAATGTTAATAAATTGAATTTGAAGTTCTTCTTAGTCAAGCAGGAAACAGCTAATGGTTTAAAGGGGAAAAGTGAAGCATTATTAAATACTGCATATTTATTATTCCGGTGACCAGTTTGTCAGAGGCTTTGAGGTGAGAAGGGAAGTTCAAATCCTTTCCACTACATTTACAGCTACAGAAAGGTAAATTCATAGGCTTTCTCACATACCCCACAAAGGCTTAGTAATTTGTTTGGATTAATAGCATATTGTAGAAGCATAACACTCACACTTTAAAAGTAACAAATTCAGCGAGAGCACAGAATTATCATTTAACCATTACCATCTTCATAAAAACAAGTGCTTTAATGCCTTGCAGTACATCTTTAAAGTGCTTTAAAAGCCAACAGCTAATTTATCCTGCCACAACCCACTTCATGGTAGGCAGGAATCACTCAATGCAGTTCAATGAACAACAAGGCTGCAGAGAAAGATGGTTTCAGAGCTGGGTGCAAAATGAGCAAGTTCTTGGGGTCTGCTGCTGCTCTAAGCAAACTTTGGGTAGGTCGTTCATGGTACAGTACTAATTAATAATTTTGTATGTTAGCACACAGGGATTCCACTGCTTTACAGGTGCCCTCCTGTAATCATCTGTGCTGGCTTCTTGTATTCCAGTGCAATGCTTGGCAAACCATCCCCCCACAATGAGAACTTGTGGTAGACAGCAAAGCGTAAGAAGGAATTGTTCCGCTATGCTGCAATATGGCAGTGTAGACCAGCAGCCTCCTTTGGCACTGTCAAACATAAACCCACTATTAAAGTATGTTTAACTGGCATGAATCTGACAATAGTCACCCAAATTTATATAATGAACCTCTGGGCTGTGGCAGATTGAGTGCTGGCACCACAAAGCAGCTTTGAAAAGTGTTGCATGGCAGTCTCTACTCTCTCATCCCAGGTCTGGGATATGCTCCAGACAGACTCCTGTCCACAGAGGTAGTCCTGAAGAGGAACATGTCAGCAGATCCAATTCATAGCTGAACTGAAAAGGTGCTTTGATTTATCCTGTATGCTCAGCAAGTCCCTGTACCCACCCTCCATCACCTTGTCTCGGAGGCACCAAACACAGCTCAGACTCTGAGAAAAAGTCCTAAGAAAGAGAATTGCCCTGCCTTCCTCAGGTGTGTCACCTGACATTTTCAAAGACGTACAAAAAGATGGATGATTCCTGCCCACTTCTCCAACATGTGCAAAAGTTTAGTGAATGCCACGTCCTAGAGGCTGAGGAGAAACTTTGCCCTACCAGCAAACAGCGCACAGCTGAGCTACCTTGACAGTGCAAGCACTGTGGAGTTTAGTATTGAGTTGTGGGTTTAGTACTGAAAAGCTCAAACTCTGTAGCCAGCTCAGATATCTTTATCCAAATGAGAATGAGATACTCAGTGGTATTTCGGCACCATGGATACATCCTGGCAGAATGGATGCACCAGCCAGAGCTCCCACCACACCTTGTACCTACCAGGTTTTCACATTTCTGCACAGAGGTACCCACAGGTCATATCAGCAACATGAATTTTGCATCACTTAGAGGAAACAGACAGTGGAGATTCTTTTCCCTCCAAACCTTTGTAGCTAACAGCATGAAAGAAAAAGCAGATAATTTGTGAATTAGATATCCATGGAGTGTAACTCATTAATAAATATTCCCTGTTCTTGAAATGGTACCTTTTAATCACACCACATTCCTTGTCTGCACTTGACTCCTCAGTAAGACCATTTTACTGCAATCATGCTCTTTTTGCAAACAATAAAAGGAGTCTATATCAGTACATTAAAGCTTCTGTTAACATAATTCAGGAGGTCAGATCTAACTTCCAAATAAACATCTGCTGGATCTTATTTATTTCCACTAGATTTAATATTAAATAAATGTGTGCATATCTTACATTAAATATAACATCCAAAAACCAGCATTATCTCCACACGTCAACTTAAGAAACCATTACACCTGTAGTTCCACTGGAGAAAAAAAAAAGCCTCCACAACCACACAATTTTCCTTGCAGGCAAGGAACAATCAGCTAGAATAAAGCAAATATACTATGTACATAGCATCCCAGTTTTAATCATGCATGTCTCCCAGATAACTTTAAACTAAGGATTTGGATATCTCTTCCTGACACACATAGGTCAGCCCTGTACAAAGAAAGCGATCTTCATGAAAAAGGATACAAATGCTTTAGCTTAATAGCAGCCATACCCAATCATTTGAAATTCTGTATAATTAAAGTGTTAACTTTCTATAGAGACACTGATGTTTGCTCAGAAGAGAGGTAAAGATGTGATGTTTGCAGATATCATTTCAGTTGTATTGCTTCCAGGGAGTATTTTATTTGTACAAACCCAGAATCCTTCTTGACTCCATGTAAAAAATAGATTAGTCCCTTGATAGCCTTGAAAGTCATATCACTCACAAGAAAATTAATAATGCATTACAAAGTATATAAATTTTAAAAATTAGAGGAAGTAGGTTGTAATGGTCTGAAGACCACTGCCCATGCCTGTTCACATCCAGCTTTCACAGAGAGTTTAACATCTTCACCTGAGACAGTGCACAGAGGTATAAGTGCAATTATTTCTGACTTTCTGTTAAGCCCCCAGTGTCCCTGGCCACCCTGTGGATGCAGAAGATCAAAGCTATGAGTTTGAGACAAAAGCTCAAAGTGGCTGAGGGGAGGGGGAAGACAGTGTCCAGGCAGCTGCTTCTTGGTGGCTCTAGTCCCCAGTGTGATCCCTAGAAGATCATAGAATCATAGAATCAATAAGGTTGGAAAAGACCTCAAAGATCATCAAGTCCAACCTATCACCCAAGACCTCACTATTAAACCATAGCTTCAAGTGCCACATCCAATTCCCTTTTGAACACCCCCAGGGACGGTGACTCCACCACCTCCCTGGGCAGCCCATTCCAATGGCTAACAGCTCTCTCTGTGAAGAACTTTCTCTTCAGCTTGAGCCTAAACTTCCCCCGGCACAGCTTGAGACTGTGTCCTCTTGTTCTAGTGCTGGTTGCTGGGAGAAAAGACCAACCCCCTCCTGGCTACAACCTCCCTTCAGGTAATTGTAGAGAGCAATAATGCTCCCAAACACTTCAGCACACTTAAGAGGGCTGTGCTGCAGCCCACTGCACAGTGCCAAATCCAGGGTAACTGGATTGCACACCTAAATCTCCTTAGAGCAGAGGATCCTCGTATCAAGGTGCTGTGGATTTGGAAATTTGCTGCAGCGTTGTGGTAGGTTGAGAGATGGCTTAGCTCTCCCTCCTCCACAGAGTAAGAAACCACAACTAGCCCAGTCGAAAGAGCAAGCTATATATTTACAAGCATATATGGAAAGCAGGTAATATATAACACAATATATACAGGTATTTACAATATATACACAGAAATATACAGCAAAGAGAAATAACACAACAAAAATCCCTCCCCGAGGGAGGGATCCCCTCCTTGGAACCCCCTCTCTCCCCCCTACCTCTAGTCCGAGCAGACTTTGGTACAGAGTTATTTCAATTGCTTCAACTCACATCAATAGTTAAATGGCATTTTAAAAGAAAACAAAGAGGAAAGAGATGACAATGTGCAGGATAAAAACATGATGCACTGAAGAAAAGCAAAGACAACCTGTGAAGGTCAGCCTTGTGGCAAGGTCTCATAAGGCTAATGGCCAAAATAAAGAGGAAAAAAATGTGCTCAATGTTAGCCATAATATAACTGGTGGCTTCAACTGTGTGATTAAAGTATGCAAACGGTCCTTCCAAATTTCTATTAAAAGCCTGCTAATGCAATTGGGAGAGGAGTCAGTGAGGAAGCAGGAAGGAGGGAAAGAGCTCAGATGCTCCGTTAGTTTGGTGAAGTTCCACAGATTTTGGTGGGGATGCACAGAGAGTTGCTGTGATCCCGGTGACACAAGAGGAGTTTCAGGCTGATTCCAGGCTTTCCCTGCCTTTTGGTTAGAGCCATCACTCTGAAGATCACCTGGAAACAAATTTCCACTCTCACACTCTTGTGGGTCCTGGTGGCACTAGCCACAGCAATAAATGCAGCCTTTGTCTGAAGCAGGAAGTGTATGGCAATGTAAAAACTCATGTTTTCTTTTACCTGTGTAAAAGCTGGCTTTGGGGGACAGAGTGAAGGGAAGCAAGCCAACCACCAGCTTCCTTCCTCTGAGAGCAGCAAGCTCAGTTGCTGTGAGGTGCCACCTGAAGATATCAGCATTGCCAGTGGAGGCTCCAGAGATATCAACAGCCTCCTAACCTCATTTCTAAAACACAGAGCAACATGGACATTTCCTCTGCAGCTGCTACAAATACTCTGAAAAATAACAGAGACCAGCTTTTATATGACTGACACACACACACAAAAGAAACCCTCTACACTACATGTAATCACTCCCTCTGAGAAAACAAGTTGCAATGGGTTGTGCTGAGCTTCCTGAACACAGGATAATGAGGGAACAGAATATATGCCATGGGAGTTCAAATCTGAGTTTACCAGCCCAACGCTACTCACAAATTTTGAAATTCTCTGCAAAATACTACCTAGAGTGTTTGTGGTGTCCAGAATAACCATAACAATGCCTTCATAATCTTTCACCAAGAAAATAAAAGTAGCACAGATCAGAAATAAAAGATGTGCAACCTTCCAGTGCATGTCTTATAGCTTTACTCTTTTGCGTTGGATATTGGCTTTTTGCACAACTCCAGCAGGCACATAAAGCTGTGGAAAGGAGCACAATGAAATAAATGCTTGGGGTATGTAACATTTCTGTGGCAGCTGTGTCCAGCAGCCAACCGGTCCCATATCTGTGTGTGGGCAATGCCATACGCAGGAGGTGACAGCCCTGAAGGAAAACAGGTGTTATCCTGAAGTGCCAAGCTCTATCTTTGAAAAGCAGAGCTACATGCATGTAACTAGGAAAATAATATCCCAGAGAGGGAAGAACTGAGGTCATAGCTACTTTATGCTGAGAACTTGCAAAAGTGAGCAAGAGCTGCTCTGGCTCTGGCCCATGTTCAGATGAACAGACTACTCTTGTGCTCAGCCCTCTGCTTAGAGAAAAGGCAGAGGCTACCAAGAATGGCTCTGAAAAACACAGCTTTAAAGCCAGGTTGTGCACATAAAATAGAAATTAATAGGAAATAATCACAGTGTAATAGAAAGTAATCACAGTTAATCAATCTATTGATTATAAGAGACTGATATCTGGACAGGATAATTGTGATTTTAATATATTCCATAAACATGCCTGCTTCTTTGTCCTTATAGGGGTCTTAGGTTTTGTTTGTGTTCCTTCTTGACTCACTGTTCTTTGACTGTGTGACACAATGTTGAAGTTAGAGTTGTCAGGCATCTTGGAGTCACAAGTATTTTCAGACCACTTGTTAACAAACAGACTACTAATCTCAATACATGTTATCAAAATGAGATCTCTTCTCAACAGCTGACAATTACATGTTATACAGTTACATGCAATTGGTGACAACATATTGTTAGATTTTGGTACTCACTTTTAACAGTGTGCTCCCTAATTACATTTTGTATTCAAGTCTGAGTGTATTTTATTCATGGCCCCACTTTATTCTGCAATTTATTTCTCAATAAATGCAAAATAATAAATCCCAAATCTTAGTGTGTAGAGTATTTTTACTGACCCATGTGTTCTGCTAGTAAACACAACTTTGATGGTTTCATGAGGGAAAGTTTATTAGGTTGTGTTAGTTTTAAAATACAATTGCCAAGGGACTGATGTTGAAGCTGTTTCTTACAAGACAAACTCAGTTTTGGATGCTTTCCCAGCACAAGCACCACAACAAAAGCAAAATGGCTATCGTGAGTCATGACATTGTGCATTCATTTTTGCAGTGGCAAATGTTTAAACACTTAGTGCTGTCTGACACTTATACAGGAAGAAAACAAAAAATTGCTTTGAAAGACGTGCTCCCTGTTTGCTATAGGATAGTCCTCATAAATAACCAAATGCCTTTCCTGTAGATCCACCAAACTGGTAGATACCATTCTGTTTGTCACAATAGTATGTAGACAGTGAGTTATCTAATGCCTTAAGCTGCTTCACATTTTTAAAATACTTTATCTTTGTTTGGTTTTGTGGAGCTATCCCCAGACCCCATCGCTAAGAGTGAGAGAATTAGGTTTAAATGGCCCTACCCACTATAAAATTAATGACCCAGCCCAAGGAGAGGCAGGAGCTCAGATCAAGCACCAGAGGTCCAGGGCTATTTTCCAGCATTACTGCCTCAAAAATCAAGGCCTCTCCAAAAACATGACAAGATCAGCTAACCAACATTTCAGATCTGGTAGCACATTTAGGGAAGTGTCACATCCCAGGAGCCCTCTGAGAAGAAATGAGAAGCAGAGATTCAAACCACAGGAATTAACAACAGCACTGTTTGAAATGCTCTCTTCAGACTGGACCCCTGAGCTGCCCAAAAATTATACCACTCTAACCTGACCCACCCCAACTTTTAGAAATAGCACCCAACTTTTTATGCTCTCTAATTTTAAGCAGCCAGGAGAAAACCTTACGTCTCCCCCATATATCATATATCATCAAGGTCACTCATAAGCCCAAGGCTTTAGCTCCCCTCTCAAGCCCACCAACAGGATCAGACCCACTGGCATCAGAGCAGCCCCACAGACCCTTTCATATCTATACCAGTGACAAACTGAGCCAGCATCCCTCGTGTGGAACCACTCCTCCTCTCTCTTACCTTGAAGTGAGTCATGGCTGCTGCAATACCTTTGCTAAAAATCTCCCAGGTGTTCATAAGTCCCCTCAAAATAATGTTTGGGAGACTGTGGAGAGCATTCACTAGGGGTGAACAGGGTAGGGGGGAAGAGCATCACTGAGGGAGGCAGGAGCAAGAGCTGTGCTGTTCCCCTGCCCACACATCATATTCTCTTGCTCCAGCAAAGCTACTCCAGAGGCTTTCTATGATGCCAAACAACATGAGTGAGGTGGAGAAGAAAAAAAATAGCCTTGTGAAAATGTCCTGTCTGTTCATTTTCACAAGCACTAGCGAGACATTCTTTAAAATCATACACATGTAAGAAGATCTAGAGGTTGCTGGTTAGTTTGTCATATATTTTTATAGGCTTTTCTGAATGGTTTTAGATTTGACATAGTAACTGACTGTTACTAGAAATAAACTGTAAGTCAATTCCATGCTTCCATAATTCACTGCCCAGGGTTGTTCAAAAAGATTTAGTGATACTTGTGATAGACAGCAAGCCTCTTGATGTTTTCATTTTCACTTAGTGCCTGTAATTCTTCAAACTTGCTGACCTCTACAGAACAGGATGGAAAAGGGCTCCAAAACTTCTTTGAAGGCACTCACTCTCCAAAACATTTGAAATGCTATCCTCTTGCTTCTTTTCAGGGCACAAATACCAATTTGGAAATAAAGCAATTGTTGTTTTTAAAGCAGTTATTATCTGCATGACCAATTGTGTGGGTGCAATCATTCACAATGGAATAAGTTAACTTCTCTCCCCCCAAAAATATATTTTTGTGACTTCCGATATAAATTCTTATGACAGCTACATATTGATATTTCTCCAATCAAGCACCTTTGTTTTGAAGTTTATCCTTTCTACAGACATTTCTTTCTTCTCTCCAAAAGCTAACTGTTATATTTTAAAAGCTCCAGGTTCAAATATAAAAATATACAGACAAACCTGTGCCTATGAGGCTGCTACCAGAAACGGCGGTTAGCTCAGGCAAACATTTGAAAATCCAAATACTTTTATACATTTGCATTCCTGGCAATTGTGTATGGAACCCATGCAGGCAACAGCACCCACTCCTGCTCAAGGAAACTGATGGCCATGAACTATTTAACTGTAATAGTAGGAAGAGGTAACAAGCAAAACTGCTGTTGCTGCTCCTCTTAATGCAAGGTTCCTGGGACAAAAGCACCTTGATAGTATCAGCAGGGATCTGTCATTACAATTTAATTACCACAACAGGCCACTGACATTTGAAACTGTTTATCAGATTCTGATCCTGAAGGTGGATCAGAGGCCACTTCTCCTTCCCCTAGAGGGTCATTTTTACCTTGGCAGAAAACACTGTATAGTTAGCATCAGGCTGGTGTTGCATGTGGAAAGCTGCCCACTTGTTTTCTTTGCGGAAACAGAGACCTCTCCAATGGTACTGAGCACCGCTAAGGGCTGTGGCCTTACCACCACCATGGAGCAAGTGGGAAGCAGACGGGATCTGTATATAAACAGGGTAATTTGGGGGATAACCAAGTGAAAACAAACATGGCAGCATGGCTCACAAGACAGGGGGTAGCAACAACTAGGGACTGAGCCTTCCTAGGGTATCTTTAAGCACCCAGTTTGGAGACCACCTATGATTTTAACCAATCTGAACGGAACCACCTCAAGCAAAATTTGATCCGGCAGCATTTGCTGTGGAAATCATTCTAAAAACTACAGGTATTCCACAACAGATGGAGCATGATTCAGCTTTATACCATGTACAGTCACCGACATAAATTGCATCCCAAAAGTCTTTGCAGACAAAAAAAGACAAAACATCAACCAAAAACCCCCCCCACACACACATTCTGAAAAATACTTCTAGCAAAACAAGAATAAGATAAATTGCATTAATATAGGTCAGTGCATTTAGACATCAGGTTATTAACCAAGAATTTGGAAACACAGGAAGGGGAAAAAATGCTCAGATTTGGGCTTTCCAAGAACCTCAACATCATGTAGACCATTCACCTCTATTTCTTTTCTTCTGTGCACTAATCATTTAACATTATTTTATTTTTCCTTTTCGTCTAAAAGAGAAAAAGAAACTGCAGGCTTTGCACACCCAGCAGAATGGGCAAAGGTCTTTTAAAATCTGCCTAGCAAGCCAGTGGCTTGCTAAAAATCAATCAGATAAGAGAAGCCAGCACTGCTGACACAAAGCCATTAGCTTTTATTTGGACATTTTCACATATTGTCTAAACTCTGCCCTTTGTCTAGAAGGTTTACACCACACACCACCATTCATTCATTCACTTGCAGAGCAGCCCAGGAGAGGAAGTCAGTTGTGACTCAGAAAAAAGGAGGGAAAAAGTAAAATGCAAAAAGATGCACTGAGAAGCTAATGTGCCTTCTGCACTTTTAGCTGGAGTGCAGGAAAAGCCCCTGCACATGCAGACACAAAACCAGAACGTACATTTTTTATGAATTGAGCCTTTAGTTTAATTGCCTCTTACGGTATAGGCCAATTAAGGATGAGTTGGCAGGATGAGGATCTTCCCAGTTCATTTGAAGCTTAAGAAAAAAGGTAGAGTTTGCTTTGCTGGAGGCTCCCACTCACACATTTGGCCAAAACCAAACCAAACCAAACAAAAGCAGGTGGGTTTCATTAATCTCTCCATCATTTTTCAGCAGTCCTGGCTCACTGGAGACATCCCAGAGGACTGGAAGCTGGCCAACGTGGTGCCCATCCACAAGAAGGGCTGGTTAGATGAGCCAGGGAATTATAGGCCTGTCAACCTGACCTCAGTGCCAGGCAAGATTATGGAACAGGTCATCTTGAGTGCAGTCACACAGCACTTAGAGGATGGCCAAGGGATCAGGCCCAGCCAGCATGGATTTAGGAAGGGCAGGTCCTGCCTGACCAACCTGATCTCCTTCTATGATCAGGTGACCCACCTGGTGGATGTGGGGCAGGCTGTGGATGTAGTCTACCTGGACCTCAGCAAGGCCTTTGACACCGTCCCCCATGGCAAACTCCTGGCCAAGCTGTCAGCCCATGGCTTGGATGGGAGCACACTGCATTGGGTTAGGAACTGGCTGGAGGGCCGAACCCAGAAAGTGGTGGTGAATGGTGCCACATCCAGCTGGCAGCCAGTCAGTAGTGGTGTGCCCTGGGGATCGGTGCTGGGCCCCATGCTCTTTTACATCTTTATTGATGATCTGGATGAAGGGATTGAGTCCATCATCAGTAAATTTGCTGACAACACCAATCTGGGGGCAGGAGTTGATCTGCTGGAGGGTAGAGAGGCTCTGCAGAGGGACCTCAGCAGGCTGGACAGATGGGCAGACTCCAATGGCATGAGATTGAACACATCCAAGTGCCGGGTTCTGCACATTGGCCACAACAACCCCATGCAGAGCTACAGGCTGGGGTCAGAGTGGCTGGAGAGCAGCCAGGCAGAGAGGGACCTGGGGGTGCTGGTCGATGGTAGGCTGAACATGAGCCTGCAGTGTGCCCAGGCAGCCAGGAGGGCCAATGGCATCCTGGCCTGCATCAGGAACAGTGTGACCAGCAGGAGCAGGGAGGTCATTCTGCCCCTGTACACTGCACTGGTTAGGCCACACCTCGAGTACTGTGTCCAGTTCTGGGCCCCTCAGTTTAGGAAGGATGTTGACTTGCTGGAACGAGTCCAGAGAAGGGCAACAAAGTTGGTGAGGGGCTTGGAGCACAAGCCCTATGAGGAGAGACTGAGGGAGCTGGGGTTGCTTAGCCTGGAGAAGAGGACACTCAGAGGTGACCTTATTGCTCTCTACAACTACCTGAAGGGGGGTTGTAGTGAGGCAGAGGTTGGTCTCTTCTTCCAGGCAACCAGTACCAGAACAAGAGGACACAGTCTCAGGCTGTGCCAGGGGAGGTTTAGGCTGGAGGTTAGGAGGAAGTTTTACACAGAGAGAGTGATCTCCCATTGGAATGGGCTGCCCGAGGAGGTAGTGGGGTCACCATCGCTGGGGGTGTTCAGGATGAGGTCGCCATCGCTGGGGGTGTTCAGGATGAGGTTTGACAGGATGCTTGGTTGCATGGTTTAGTTGATTAGGTGGTGTTGGATGATAGGTTGGACACGATGATCTTGAAGGTCTCTTCCAACCTGGTTTATTCTATTCTATTCTGTTCTATTCTATTCTATTCTAATCACCACTAGTGCAAATGGTCATTTTATATGGGTTAAAAAGTAAAAGCAGAGGACCAAAAAGTTCCCCTTTGGCCCCATCTCTGACTTTCAAATAAAATCAATTACAGCAACTCCACTTGTCTGAGCTTTGGAAAGATAAATACCAATAAATACAGATCCTGAATTGTACCTAGAGAGAGTCTTAGGCATGCAAGTCCTTTGAGAACTCCCCTCCTTTTATCTATAATTGATCCTCTTCACCTTCAGAGTGTATCAGGGTCAAAGCTTAGTTAAGAATTCCTTTTAAAATATATTATAGACACTTTTCAGTATATGCTGTACATTTTGCAATGCAGGGATGTTTACAGAATCACAGTCTCAAAGCATATTAATTGTATAAGTAAGCAGCCTAAGTGGTGAGCACATATATCTTACAGATGCTGTATGGGTAAAGGAGCATCTTCCAGACAAAGTTACCTTCTTTTGTTGTAGGTTGTTTTTCCATCTGTACAACCACAATAAGTATTTTCAATCAAACATAATTAGCACTGAGGACTGAAATGGGCTTGCAAATACTGCACTGGAGCCAGACAATGACATTCCTTGTAGCTGAATATAGGGAAACTCAGTACTTGTAGTAGCACTGAAGGATTTTACCACAAGGAGCAAGAATGGGTCTTAGACCTGCCCCACTCATGCTGCCCTGCTCCAGGCAAGGAGGCCCTTTGGACCTTTTGCCCACTCTGTGAATCCACAGTAACAGCAAACCAGCAAACCAGATGGCAGCCAAGACATATAACAGAGAGGGAAGCCTCTCAGTTCACTATTATTAACTGACAGCCAGGCTGGGTCAAGAATGAGTGCAAGCATCAAACCCAGGTCAGCTGTTGAAGAGCACAGCACAACATATTTCAAACAAGTAGGTCATTCCTGATCCTATTTTTAATGGGCTGATAAATACTTTGAGCAGCATCACTGCAGGTTTTCTTAGCAAAAAATCAAGACAAGAGGGTAGGTTAAATTGAATGTTCAAGTCAAATTAGAGCATATCAAGCAAGTGTTCACACTGCATTGGAGGGAATAAAGGGGTCTTACTTGCTGCTGGGTGGGGACTTTTCATCTGAATTTTCTAGAAAAAGGACCTTTACAGTCCCTTCTAGTCTCAAAATCTATGCACCTAAAAGTCTGAAGAACTTACAGCCTGGTTTTCCGAAACATCTACATCTCCCCAGGAAATCAAAGTAAAGAGCGTGGGTGGCATCTCAAAGCAGGCTCCAGGTCTGCTGTGCTGTCTGATCCAGCTCGCCACTCTGCTGCTGAACTCACTTAGGAATGATAAAGAAAATGAAAACTTGGCAAAAATGAACTGTGTAATCTTAAAATTAAAAAAAAAAAAAAAGAAAAAGAAAAAAGAAAAAACCTTACAGCTCATAATAAACATTATAATGAAGCCTCTAATTTTCCTAATGAAAGAGTGAACTATCAAGATAAAAGTAATGATTTATTAGATTTTCAGACATCACAGAAATAAAATAATAAATCAGTCTAGGCAGTGACTATTGCATCTCAACTTGCAATCATTAACTCTTTGCCAACTATAAAGATATGTTAACAACTCCATTTAATTCCATAAGCATGTCTATAATCCAGTACTAAACAATAATTGCTACTGAGTTGTTAAATAGGAGTTGAAAACTTTCCTTCAAAATGCACCTGAAGACATGAGGAAAGGATGAACAAGAACCTGTTTGTAAGGGATAAAATGCACTTAGGAAAAAAAAAAACCAACCAAACACCACCAAAAAAACCCACCCTGAGGATTATAAAACTCTGCAACTTTGAAGAGGGCACCTGGTTACTGCCAGCTCTGCTCCTTGTCTTTAGCACCTCTGCCCTCCACACTCATCCTGCCCTGGCAAACATCAACCTGCATTGTCTACAGTGATTTTAAATCCTGCTGCTCTCCAGAAGCCTCCCTCTTATTAAAGCACAGAATATACTGCTTGTTGCTAGACAAAGTCATTGCCCCCCGCCCTCCTTTCTCTCTCACTAATGGCTCTTTTCATGATCTGCAGCAAGGATCATTTAATCTGTGAAAAATGGAAATTTCAGTGTTTGTATATCATTTTATTTCCTATTTGGGTATTTGGAAGAGAAGGAAAGACTTAATGTCTTTATGTGCTGTGGATCAAATGTTCAAGGATACTGCAGAAAGTAGTTTAGCCTGGTATAATTTTAGATGCTGAAACTGGAAGGTGGTCCAAGACCTTTGGCTGACTGTCCATTCACCACAGGCACAACCACAGCCATCCTGCACATCCCACAGCACCCACTGCCACTTCTCTCCCATCACAGACCCACTGTTTACAGACATATGAGTTATATGCCAACTTCCTGCATTTGTCTGGTCACTGCTGTCTATGTCAACAGTGATGGAGGCACTTCAAAAGGCAAAAGCCAGGCAAAGTCCTATTGCTGTGTCACACAAGCCCCTCCGCCTACCTCTTCATGCCAGGGGAAACCTTTGTGCTCTGATCCAATGGAACAAGGCAAAAGCGATAAAATACAGATGGATACAAAAGGCACAAATAATAATCACCCCCAAAAACAATCTGCATGTGGGAACATTTAAAGCTGGCTATATGTTATGCAAGGAGATGGCAAAGTCCTTTTGACTGGCTTATGAAATCAAGACACAAATAAAACCCAGAAGGCAGAGCAAATGCTACCCTCACAATATTTAAGTCAATGAATGTAAAAAGAGGGATTGCAATACCAAAAATAATTACGTGAAAATAACAGTGTTTATTGTCCCAAGAGCCTGCCCACCTGCAAGTCCTGTTTTTGCCTATGTAATCCTGCATTTCTCTGAGCAAACTGCCTGAGAGGGATAAAGCAGGACTCAGCATGTTTGTACCAGAGTTCACATTCAGCCTGCAAATTTCAGAGTCCTCTGAATTATTATAGGAATTAATCATGGAAAGAGTAGAAATTCAGCCTAAATGTTCATCCTGTGGTGATTTTAAGTTACATGAAATGTTTTACCCATGAAATATTTAAGGATGTTTTTAGGTCATGTAAGAGAAAAATTAGAGAGGCAAAAGCCCAGTTAGAACTTAAGCTGGCCACTTCTGTGAAAGATAATAAAAAGCATTTTTATAAATATATTAATGCTAAAAAGAGAGGCAAGAAGAACCTCCACTCTTTATCGGACCTGGAGGGAAACACTGGAACTAAAGATAAGGATAAGGCAGGAGGACTTCAGGATAACTGACCTCCTGAACAGATTGATGGGGTCAGGGAGCAGTGTAGTGCCCCTGAAATCTATGCGGAATTAATTTGGGACTTGCTGAGCCACTTGGATACTCACAAGTCCATAGGACCAGATGGGATCCATCCTAGGGTGCTGAAAGAGCTGGCAGATGAGCTGGCCAAGCCACTCTCCATCATTTTTCACCAGTCCTGGCTCATTGGAGAGGTCCCAGATGACTGGAAGCTGGCCAATGTGATGGCCATCCACAAGAAGGATGGAGGAAGCTGGAAACTAGAGGCCTCTCAGCCTGACCTCAGTGCCAGGCAAGACCATGGAATAGGTCATCTTGAGTGCAATCACACAGCACCTACAGGATGGTCAAGGGAGGAGGTGTTTAAGAGGAGACTGGATGAGGCACTTGGTGCCATGGTTTAGTTGATAAGACGGTGTTGGGTGATAGGTTGGACTCGATGATCTCAAAGGTCTTTTCCAACCTGATTAATTCTATTCTATTCTACATCTAGTATCATCATCTTGTATCAAGCTTCTGAATTTATTTATTTTTTTTCTCTCTCTTTCATGCCAAGGTCTTAATCTTTACTGCACTGGCAGTGAGAACATTTTAAGGAATCATTTCCCGAGACACATTTAATACGTTTCCAGTAAATTGTACATAAACCTGTCCAGCTGGCTGGGTCATTTAATCAGTGACACACCCACTGAGTGCAGGATGCCACCTGAGATTTACCTTAATGCTTTCAAAAACAAAACGATGATGGGATAAAGCTTCACTAATGTGTGAGTGCGATGGGGAATACAACGATAACTGCCCACTAGGGAGTACAAGGATCTTTTTAAGTATTATTATGGGAAAGATTACAGACCGGATTAGACAAAAGGGGTTTGAAGATCAGCAGTGAAATTACACCGGCTTTAGGAAAAGCAGGATGAAGATGCTGGTTGGCTATTTAAAACCACTTGAGGAACAGACGGTAAAGTTTATCAAGTGTTTCTGAGCTGGATCCTGCACTGCTTTCAAGGACTGCTAAACACACTTGGGAAAGCAAATAGAAGTTTTCATGGGATGAAGGGTCTGAGCAGGTTCTCCTGTGTCGGAAGCAAAATATCAAGTCACTAGTTCAGGTTTGCTGAAATTACATCAATAAAGAAGGTTTAAGATAGGCCTTTTTAATGGCTTCTCTTATGAATACATTTGTATTCCCCATGGGTAGGGGGAGAGGGGTGTGGAAAACCAATGTCTTTTCATTTTTCACAAGATATTTCTGATAAAGAGTGAAGAGGAGACAAGGTGCTGAGGAAAGGCATCCTTCAGTAACCAGCTCCGGTAACAGTGCACCACAGCAGTATGGTTTGCCTCCAAATGAAAAATAAAAACTGACTTCTGCATGGTACAAACAGCAGCATCCTTTTCTGCAGGTAATCTTGTACCTTTACGAGTGACATCAGCACAATTAAGGGTGACTCAGGTGTCTCTCCATGGGGAGCTCCCACATTCTATTAGGAGACTGAGGTTTGGAGCATCACAAGGGTCCCACTCATAGTTGTGGCTGTCCAAAACATTGGTACCTTGTGTCACTGAAGCCCTTAATAAGAAGATGGGTGAAAAGTTATAGCCTGGTCCCCTCTCTTGGTCCCTGCCACCACCTGCTGCTCCTTCCCTGCCTCATGCAGTTCATAGAAGTCAAGCCGCCCTGGCATCCTCATTGCTGTTCATCACTGCTGCTTAAGTGAATTTAATACAATTATTTTTCTAAACTGTTTTAGATGCCATATCTATAATCCATAAAATTTATTGTACCTTTATGTAGAATTATACTGGAGTAGAATATATAAATCAATTTATAAGGTCTAATGACATACAAACGCTTAAAAACTAAAGGAGATGTAGTAAATTCAAATTACCATTACAAATGTAAGCTTTGTAGTCAGTGTGTGACCTGCTAAGGATTATATTTAACTCCCCTGAGAGTGGTTTATCATAAAACTTTATACTTTTATTACAGTGAATTATTAACTCCTCCATGATGTGAGTCATTCCATGCTCTGACTATAGCTTTTTTAATGACACTATAATAGACATCTTGCTAATAGCAGTAGGATTGTTACCTCTGAGGTTGGTAAAAAAAAAAAAAAGAAAAAAAAAAAAAGACTAAAAAGGAAGCAAAGTGAAAAGAAAAGACACACAGGAGAAATATGTTAAAATGCATTTCCCCAGAATCAGAAATAAGCACCTGTAAGAAGATCCAATCGATGCTGAACTACACAGAGGTCATTTCAGCCTTCTGACCACATGAGAAAACAGGCTGGTATCTGAAAATAACCAAAATGCTTTACCATTAGAAGACATAAAAGTCTGGAGGATTATGCTTAGGGGAGGCTTTTTATTTCATATTAAGAAACATATTTTTTGCCTCCATTTAATCAAGTGACTTTAAACCATCTTCATCAAAACAACTTCAATATTATTGAATTATTTTTGATGAAAGACATCTTTAAGATCATCAAATCCAACCATTGTTGGATGCCACCTTCTGAGGAAGCTGCCGCAGACTTTTCCCAATCAACATCTGTATTATCTCCAACAGCCTGTAATTTATTGTCTGTAATTTATTTCCAGACCCTCCCTTGGCTGCTGGGACTGGTCCAAAATCCTGGGAGACTTCTAAGTTTGGAGGAAGGAGATTCCCAGGCCCATGGGAAGTCTGGGGTTGACTTCATTATCAGAAAAAGAAATCCATGGGAGGTGGTTTGCTTCATCACTTTTTTGGGGGGTTTGTTGGAAAATTCCAAGATCTGCCCAGCCAGAAAATGTCAACAGGCTAGATGAATTTCTCTCTCCAAAACCCAAGTTCTGTTCCAATTACACATATTAAAAAAAAAAAAAAAAAAAAAGAGTCTGGTTTCAAGATAAACTTAGCCCACTTCTGACCAGATTTCCACATTTTACAGGCACAAAGAATCTTTCCATATGTTTGCATACAATATTAAAATGGCATGCAGACATTTTTCAATGAGAGAATTGTAGCAAAAAATGACTAACTGCTCTCTGAAGCACACCAAGTCACATGGCATTACACAAAAATGAACCTGTAGATATTTTTCATGATCCTCATGTCAAATAAAAATAGAAAATTCCCTGCTCTTACATCTTTGAAATTTTTTTTAAATGCTTGTTATTACTAAAACACAGTCCAAAATGAAAAATAAAATAAAAATAAAAATCAAGATGACAAGCTTCCTATTTCATCATCATACTTGTCAATCTACTGGTAGAAATCACACAATCACAGAGCTACTGAAAAATCATCAAGAAAATTAAAACCAGCAAAGGGCATCAACATACCTGTACAACCAAAACAATTCATAACAGAATGGGTTGAAACAATGGTAATGTAACAAGTTATCTGGAAATTCAAGAATTGCTCAGACCTTTCTAAATCAGCATTTTCCACTCAGACCCAGTGTTACACCAGCAAAGACAGGCTGCATCTATTGTAAACGTGCACACATCCTGCTTCCTGCATGGATTTTCCCACTGTCACAAGAGAAACTTGCCTAAGTCTGGTGATAATTAAACTAAAAACCACAACAAACCAAACCTCTGCTGAGTGCTACTCCAATGGATGTAGTTTCTGGGCCTGAACAGAAATAAAGCAATAGCATGTGCAAACTCGGCCTGTGGAAAAGCAAAAAGTCTGCTGTTGCAACAGTGTTTCTTTACAGAGGTTTTATGGAACAGTTCAGTGCTGTGCTTCCGTTTGGGTTTTTTACGTCTTCAGTCTTTCTTTGTCACCATTTATTTATTTAACTATAAAGTCTCCATTGAGGCTGAGGTTTATTTACAAGTGGTTCCCAGCCCAGAGAGCAATTAAATACTGGATTTACTAAAGATACATAAAGTTGCAAGGGTCAACCACAGTGTCACCAGAGCAAACCCTCACGGCCACCATGGATATCACCACTACACGTGTTCACCCTTTCAGAGGCATGACCAGGACGTGGCATGGAAAACTGCACTACTTCCTGGAGACATCCCTGCTGAAGGCAGGGTCTGTTTGCTCATCATAAAGCCTGATAACTAACTCAATTCATCCCCTGTAAGTACACTGACCCCGGGTCCAGTCCTGGGTACCTCACCAGACAAACCACTGCTTGCCTTCTAGATGAAAGAGAAACAAATGCAGACACAAAAGAGAGTTATCTTTTTTTTTTTTTTTCTCTTCCTGAGCCAACCAATGCCCTCAAAAAAGGGACACAACAATTTGGGGACAAACTAATGACCCACCTACCATCTGCTGGTTTCAAGGTCATAAAGAAACCTCTTCATGGCATCTGCTCAAGTCCTTAATAGCTCGAAAGTCAGGGAATGTCAAGTCTCCTCTTTCATCCACCCAAGATTTAATCTGAGCTGTAAACGTGTCCAGATATCAACATTCCTCCTCATTGCATAGATGATTAAAAGAAGAACAGGAGCAAATTGTGCAGGGAGGGACTGCACAGACCACTGCCACATTCACCTTTCAGAGGTGAGGCAGAGACTGGTTTGTTGCAGTGTTTAGCAGGGTACCCTGAGGCAACATGCCTCTCATGTAACTTCCAACATTACATACTTTATGATAGTTAAGATGACTCTGTAATTTATATTTCATTATCCTCCATTACAAAAGATCCAGTAAAATCTATGGTGGCAACAAAAGAATCAAAAGCAAGAGTTCATTTTCCGCAGATAGGTGGGTGTCCCAAGAAAAGTGCTGCTGCCTTTTGAGAAGCCTTGGGAAAAATACAGTTTCTTCTAAGAAACCACCAGAAACACTGAGGCGGGGCAAGCCAGCATGCCTGCAAGGTGCTATGAATGCTCCCATCAAATCCAGGGGCTCATGGTTGAGTCCTTCTCCTTCACTAAGTACAGTTAGCATACTCTCCTGTCATCCCCTGTGGACAAGGCTGAAAAGAAACTCAGTCCCTGCTCTGTGCCAAAACAAGCTCAGTCAAGACCACAAGAATTTGGGAGTTTGGTGATAATGCTCCTTCTGACAACCACCTCTTGCCAGCACCCACTTCTGTCTAAGCAGCGTCATTGGGCATCACTGAGCAAATTGTCAGCTTCATGCTTTAACAGACATAGCAACAGCAACTTGATCAGGTTCCTGTGTTTCATAAGCTCTGTAACTCTAAACTCTTTGGTGCATTTGAACACTCTGATGGTGCTCCTTTGTATCTGCTGGGTTTCTTTTTCTTAACATGTCCTTGTTTCTGAGAAGGAGATGGAGATGAAATAAAAAAGTCAAGAAGTTTGGTGAGTGATTTTACATTCAAAGAAAAGAGATGCTGTGCTTCAGGAAGCTATAAGCTCCTACAAACAGGAGTTTATAATGAAAATGCCTTTTCAACTGTAACTACAGCATCACAGTAGTAACGCTCTAATACAATAAGCTATCCTATTAAGTCTAAAGAGTTGGATTTAATAAGGCAAGGGTTGTATATTAAATAAATGCCAAAAGATTATTAAAAATGTCTTTTTACAGAGGTTTAACAACTCAGTCTTGTACTTGCTGCCTTATTATATTCCAATAAAATACATGCAAAAGAGTGTGTTTTTAAACTATTGTATAAAGCACAACCCAAACCAGTTACTAATGGATTGTTAAAATCCGGCCTTTGAAAGGTGCAGCTCACCTTTGGGGTAACAAGAACAAAGTCAGCAGAGTCATTTACTGGATCCAAAATTACCATGTGTGCCCACTAATGATGGCTGCACAGCAGCCACACTTTTCAGAGCAGCACCCAACATCCCCAAATCACAATGACGGGTTAGCCCATGTGAGCTGCTGCTGCTCTGAGCACACCTCCCTACTCATTGGGGCACTCAAGGAATATGCAGTTTTGCAGCTCCTTCGGGGCTGTTGTAGAAAGGCAAATTTGCATACAAGAGACATTTGAAAGATAAGGGCTCTCAAAGGAGGGAAGGAAGGGGACAAAAAATGTGGAGGCATGCAGAAATTTTAACATCTTAGATGCAGCCATTGGGAAGTAAAAACTTGAAGCAACAAAAATTCTATGCTACTACTCTACAAAAACCCTTGAGGCAATTTGAGGATGGGATTTTTGTTTATTTATTTGGTTTTAGATGGGTACATTCAATTTTAATCAAGGTGGCCAAGAAAAGAGATTAACCTTAAACTATTTCTGGCCAAAAAGAGATGGAGGAAATGTTGCAGCAGGCAAGCAAAAATGCGTTGTTGACAAATGACTCCATTTATAGTCCAGATTTCGGACATCTTGTCCTTAGCCACCAGTGACATCTAATTTGTCCCTAAAAAAACTAGCCCTTACATCTTTGTTACTTTAGGCTTTAGGTTAAGCCATGTGGATGTCCCTCATAAATCTGATCTCCTATAGGGCCTGTCTCTTTCCAGTAGCTTCCCAGCTGAGGAAAAACAAAAACAAACAAACAAACAAAAAAACCACTACCCTTTCTTTCCCTTCCTGTTCCAAAGACCTCATCAGGAATAAAGAAATTGTCCTAAATTTAGACATGTTAATCCCACAGCATTTGTGTGAAATAGGTTAGCCAGGCTGTGAACAAAAGGGGGGGAGCAGAATGCTATAAAAAGCAAATGAAGGAGTGAAAAAAAAAAAATATATCTACTGTACTTCACTAGCCAGAATCACTGTGGGTATATACCATACAGGGACATTTGTCAGCACTAATCAATACATGTGGTGTTAGTCATGGATGATAAATTTGAAAGGGATTATAACTGTAAACAGTGATCAATAGAGACTTGCTGGAGGAGACAGAGAGGAAAAAACAACCTTAAAATGTTACACGGTTAATAAAGTAAGGGGTCAGTCTTAAACAAAACTCCAGTGAGACCCACTTATCTCAGAGCTGTTTCTACAAGAAGGGGGAAAAAAAGCCTGACCAATTTTCATAAAGCAATTGTTACTAAAAGGGCACATTATTAATTTATGGCATATTTGCTGATCCCTCTGTTTCAAAGTCACATCCTCCATTAATGTCTGGTTGGAGATGTTTTGCTGGATATAACCTGGCATGCTCAAGACCCTCAGAGAGAAGCCTGCTTTCCTCCACGCTCTACCTCCCTCCTTCCCCCTACCACTGACTTCACCATGGGCACATGAGTGATCAGAGCATTCACAATGGTGACATTCCCCTCTGCAAACAAATTCATCCAGGGCTTCAAGTAAAAAATGCAGAGAGCCTCTGCTGCTCACCCACAGATGAATGGAACTATCCGTCTTGTCACCAGGGGTCGTAGCAAGAGGTTACTGTGAGTATATACCTTGGCTTCTGTGCTGACGTTTGCAAGCAGCTCCCTTGAAAAAGATAAAATAAAATAAAATAAAAAATCCTGCCATATCAAGCACTTATCCAGTCCCTCTAGAACCCTTTTCAGATCATGTCTTTCCACACCTTTGGAGTCACAGCTCCAGGCTTGACATATATATTTTTTTTCTGCTGACCTTTTAGCGTCCTTTCTGCCACAGTGTGTAAACCATAAGCTGATATATGAAGGCAATTTTTAGTGGTGCCACTTGTATCTGAGTGATTGCACACGCTTTACGTTTCTGGCCTGCCACCCTTCCACCTTTTGAAGATCTCTCTATTTCTTTTAAAGGAACTGCAACAGAGGTGAAAGGAAGTTTAACTGCTTCAAGACTTTGATGGCCCAAGAGCACCTGTTTTGGGTTTTCAAGAAGACAGGCTGCAGATTGGCTGACCAGTGCTTATGCGCAAACACTAAATCTTTCTTTTTCTTGTATATAGACTTGCAGGGCTTGAAGGAGGGGAGGGGAAAGGCTGTGTAAAGCGTTTCCCAAAATTTAAACTGGCAGAGATCAGTGATCACAGCAGGGCAGCTTCTCAAATCTGTTACTGATAAGCTCCGAAGATCTGGAGTTAGAGCTGTGGGGACTGCAGTTTATAGGGCATGGACCTCTGAAAATTTTCATCCCTGGAGCAAGGGGATAGTCTCTGTGAAGATTTGCAGCAGACAGCTCTGCAAAGTAATTTTTTGTTGCCTCTCTGCCACTACCTCCCTGGTCCCAGCACTGGTGGTGAATCACTCAGGAGAACACAAACAACAAGATGGCATCAACCATTCCTTACAGAACTGCAGCACACCAAAATGATAAACTCCCACATGGCACGTTAAAATTATGATGTTGCAACAGAACAGCAGGCCAAGGAGGACCACCTCCAGGCCCTCTTCAGAACTGTGGCTACCTCTTCCAAAACAGCAGATGCATCATCTTGCAAATGCAGAATCTCAAAGCCACAAAGCATCCTAAAATGGAGTCACACTCCAAAGCAGAAGGAATCCATATGCTTCGGAGCCTGCAGAGTCCTTGACACCAGCTACAGCTGCATAACTTGACGAGTCACCTGCAGCTACTGAACTCACAAGATCACAAATTAACAACAAAACTAAGGAAAGTCCATTTTTATCCTCATACCTCCTGCTCCAGAAGCGGTTATATAGTGGGAGATGAAACAGGTAGCTGATCTGCCCATGACTATTATTATAAAGAAAGTGTTTGGGAAGTCTAAGAAAAAGTGTAATTCAGCAGAGATGAGGGAGGTCTGGAAAAGGGAAGATGATAGTGCTACCAAAGGGATGATGAGACTTCAGGAGGGAAACAGAAGGGAAGTGGAGTAAAGAAGTGCAAAGAATGAGTTAATAAGAAATGGAGAAGGGTCCATAGAGTAAGAAAAGTTGAAAATTGTCATGAGGGAACACCACCAACAGAGCAAACCCAAGCCAGACCCTTGTCCTAATCTGGACAGGCAGCACCTATAAATCAGGGAGAATTTGGTGCAGAATAAATGCACAAAGTTCATGCCAAAAATCTATTACTTTTTAGCAGCAGAAGCAGAGGACCACATGGCTGCCTCCAAGTTGGAGATGGGAGGTTTCCAACCAAACGAGTTGCTGCATAGTTGCCATGGGCACAATTTGCGCTCAAGCTGTGTGCAGGGGCCAGGATTTGGCTTGGAGCCCCTGGGTTAAAGATTACCTTCACAACACACTGTGTGGGTGACTTTCCTGGACAGGGGAGTAACATGACAAAATTCTGAGGGACTGCCTAATGGGTCACTAGGACAGATGCCCTTGAGTACCTTTGTGGCACACCAAGTATATTACACAATACTATAGTGAGAAAGGGAAGGGAAACTACCAGAAAGAGAACTGACAAAAACCTTTGACTCTGTCCTTCTTGGGTCTGATCCAAAGTATGCTTTCATCACACAGTCATTGATTTAAGAGTCGAACTGAGCCCTTTCTTCCAGTGGGAGCTGGATTCCCAGCTGCCCTTTCTTCAAATGCTGGCCTTGGCATAAAGGGAGCATAAATAATTTTCATCTCAAAGAGGGCTGCAATTGTCCTGTATTTTAATGCCAGGATACCAGAAGTAGCTTCTCCTGTGTGATGCTGTGAAGCATCACCCATATCACCTCCAAGGGCCTTCCCTCCCATTCTGAGTCATCCCCCTAGTATAGGCTGGGTTAGCAAAGGGGCAAAGCCCTGGGGGCCAGGCAGGCATAAAGCCTGGTTTCTGTGCAAGGTTGTAGACTCACACTAGTGGTCTGGTGACCCTGATGATATTGATGACAATTAGTAGACAGAGATTAAAATGGAAATGAGGGAAGGATTCGTCTGTCACTTTATCCATCAGCTGTAGCTTGCCCCAGGCAACAGACACACACTGGGTTTTTTGTTTTGTTCCTGTTCCCTTGTTCAGCTCAGTTGGTTTCAGTAGTTCACTAAATTTTTCTTAAAAATGCTATAAAAAGGAGTTTCTGTCAAATATTCACCACTGACAACTCCCAGATACACCCCTGGATGTGTCTGCTCTTGCTGGTTCCCTGATGCTGAAGGTGTAGAAGTGCTCTGCTTTCTTCCTCCTGTTTCAGTAGCTTTTGTTTCTTTTGTTATTTTAATACTTAGGAAACCAATTGAACTGCTAGGGCCAAAGCCCCACTGTCTCCCCATAACAGATCCAGAAAACATCACAGCAAAGTCAGGGGCAGGACCAAGTCATTATATGGCCATGACATTCAGTCTGGAGGTGAGGAGATAAGGAGGGGGTGAGAAAAAGACAGGGCAGTGTGTCCTGTTGGTAAAACCTGTCCCATCCATCCTTCTTCTTACAAGACTGTAAATTGCCATTTCCTGCAATCAAAGGACACATCCCCTGATTTTTTCCTGGAATGAATTTCCAAATCCAGTGACAAGTCACATGTTTGTCTTGTGGGACACAGGCAGGTTTTGTTTAATCCTAAAATGCCATAATTTGAGGGAGAGTGAATTCTTGTGCAGTTTCTATAAAATTCTGGTTCACAACCACTAAACTGTTATGGTTTAGTAGGCCACACAGAAGGCTAGGGAAAAAATCTTCCATTTGGGTTTGGAGCAGCACTAAAACATGCTCCTGAAGCTCTTACATGGTCTGTAACATGGAACTGCCTTATGACACTTAAACTTCCATCCTGCTTTCTTTTCCTCTCCTGTTGTAGCTCCCAGGCCAGATTATATCTCCCAGGATGCACTTTCCCTACTTTTATTAACTACATCCCACTCCAATGTTGTGTATACCCCATATGTGATAAATAACAAGCAACTATGCAGACAGACAGCAAACCACCCCCTGGAAAAAAAAAAAAAGAAAGAAAAAAAAAAGGCAGACTCACTATTCATAAAGTATTAGAGAACAGGCTCACATCTGCCACGGTCTTTTCATGGCTTCTGCTGTCACCAGCCCTGCTGATTTGCTCCTGGGAAAAGCCTGGGCACAGGCACGGCAGGGTCTGGGAAGCAGAGTTCTGGTCCCCCCCTCCCTGTCACCACTGCCACTGCAGCCCACACACTCCAGGTCCCCAAAGGACAGAGGTAAATAAATAGAAAAGATGCCTCTGCTGCTGTCGGGGCACCAGCACGGAGAGAACCTCTTCCACTTAGCGCAGTCAGCAGTGATTAAGGGCTTGCTCTTTAAGCTTAAGAAAACCATGCTTTGGCCCTGATCCTGCAATGAGATGGCTGAATGGTTATCATTCACACAGTTGCACTGTGGACTTAGAAAAAAAAAAAACTGTTGGAAATCAGTGATTTCCCAATGGGAATGCAATCGCTGTTACAGACTGAAATTTTGCTGGAAAAGATGGACTGGTCTGGGGTAATGCACCACGCAGCAGGTATTCTGATATGCCACAAGAGGAGGAGGAGTGATTTCTACCTCCATTCCCACATTTCCCAGTTGGGACTAAACCTGAACAACCTGATTTATTACACCTGCTTTTCACGTGGTTAGCTGCAAATGTTTCTCAGGTTTCTACGGCTGTTGATGGACTACTGACTAATCAAAAAGTCAGGAGTGCAAATTTGCAGTACTGGCTGCTAGCCAGTTTGCCCATAAAAGGTTTCCAAATGGTCACTGAGCCCTTAACCCTGACAAAAACAGCAACAAAGACACTGCCCCAAGATCCTGCTCCTGCCACAGTCTCCCTCTTGCTTTGCTGCATGCAAACACGATTGGTTTGGGTGGGTTTTTTTTATAGAAAGAGCACAATTCCAGAACTTGCAGTGGAGAGGCCTTATTATTCATTAAAAACTGCGTGTGGGTGTGAATTATTTTATATCCTCCTCAGAAATTATCAGAACACCTCAGCAAATGATTCGTTTTCACATAAGGTGCCAGATCCTCTGGTCCATTTAGGCTGCTTTATGCCACTTTGATGGCTCAGCTCAGCCCTAAATAAAACAGGCTTAATTATCCTTAGGATTTCTCCTGCCTTGGGAAATCTCCAGGTAATGTGGAAATGCCACAGGGACTCCTACACCAACACAGCTATTAGCAGCAGAGTGCTGTGGCAGGGATATCCCCACGCCCCATTGATTTCCTGCTGCTGTGGCTGCGGGCATCTGGCACAGATGAAGGCCACCCTCGGGCTAATACTATTTATGCCAAAGCAAGGTCTGGGAGTGGGATGGCCCCAGGATTGCTGCTTGAAAATAACCTTGTGAGTCTGAGTCTAAATCAAACAAAATACATATGGTTTGTTTGGAATGTCCTACTCCAAAGGTCCCCTGGTAATGGCAGGAAAGGGAATAACTGGTTTGGAAAACTTCTCCCCTTGTTTTCCAAAGTCCTCACTCTTGCAGAAATACAAGAGACACAGAGGTATACACAGCCTCTGAACACTCATCTCTTCTCAGAAAGAGCCTTGCTTGCCATTGCCACCTTGAATAGTCCCACTCTGAAAGCATACCAAACACATCACGGAGTTCTCCTCACCAGAGCACTCACGTGGCCAGGTGAGGTAGCCAGCAGGGGGTCCTCTGCAGACAAAGCAGGCAAATTTGGTCTTTGAAGTGAATTTCAGCTCACCCCAAAGAAGGTGGTAGAGGTGGCCAGGGTAATCACCATCACGTAAAGTGGGTAACCAGTCCACCAGTTTATGTTATAGTCACTGATGTTTCCTCTTATGATACTAGATTGTGAGTATTTGGGGTAGGGTAGGTGGATTTGCAGAACTGTCACCTGCATATGTAGCAAAAGCACAGAAAGGGAGAGGAACAGAAGCACAGAAAGGGAGAGGGGTGCTGAATGCAAGGCACAGGATGGGACCAGACCTCCTTGGCCAAAATCCACAGCCTCTTCCCATCACATATCCCAGGTTGTTCACAAAGTCAAGGCAGTCATTTAGGAGCTCACATTTCAGTTGCCTTTGTCTGTCTGCCTGTCTAAATCTGCAAACACTGCTGCCACGGAGCAGATCTGTGTCAGTCTCAGAAAGTCAGAATTTCTGCATCATGCTTAAAGGAAAGCTGCAATTTTGACAAAACTGATGGGCAAGCTCTCCTCGCACTAGAGAAAGTTTCTCATGCACCATGGGCGAGTGGGCGAGGGAATTTGTTGAGACCTGCCGTAGCACCAACAAGAACTAAAAAATCTTGCAGCAGCTACTGCCATCTGAGCCTGTCAAATTCCACTGCAAACAATATGTCACTCTGCTGGGGAGGCGTCGAACAATCTGAGGGTGAGAAAAAGGGACATCTGAAGTATCCAAAAAACTCATTCCAAAGGTTTTAAAAAAGAAGAGAGCCCCTCCATGCATACGCACGTGGTGCTGCTGGCCAACAAGCATTCACTTGAAAACCAGAACTTCCAAATTTTCATCAGTTGGTTTGTAAAGTATTACCAAACCCCCTTGCCTGCAGCAGAGTAGGACAAAGTCAATTTTGGCACATCTTTCTTAAATTCATGGCCAGAGAGTATAAATGCTGTCAGAGTGTGCAGGCTCCAAAGCTGCCTGCCTTTCTGCCAGTGTTCTGGATAACAGGCATTTAAAGGACTAAAGCTTTTTCTGACCAAACACTGGTTTAACCAGCAGATGTAATGGCTGTACCCTCCATGGGATTTGGAGGGTCTCAAAGCAACTGAGAACAGGAAAGAATGAACATCAAAGTATGGGCCAATGACCCCACGTTCAGGGGCATTTCCCTTTGCTTTCAAACCCTTTCTGTCCTAGAGCCATGCATGTTGTCTTCCACATTTTGCTGCCCCACCATATGCTGTATTCCCAACAAGCTGAGGATCACCAGTAGTAAAACTACTCATTTGGAGGTACCTGGGAGTGATGCCAGGGCTGTGGAGGAGAGCACAGACGTTCCCTTGCACTGGCCTCTCACCAAGAAATTACTAACCAGTACGATTTCCAAAGGGTCTTCCACTCTTTCCAGGCTGAGTGTCAATTGTTTTCCATTAGTTGGGTTTTAATATCCCAGTGCCTTTTACTACCTCATAGCCTTTTGAAAGGTACCACATTGAAGGATATACTTTGGAATATATTCTCAAGAAACACAAAGCTGAGACTTCTCATCTGCATTACGACTTGACCCATCCAGCAAAGGAAAATTCACAGGCAAGGGAAAATTACTTTTTACTTAAGTGCAAAGTTAAAATTTAGAGGAAGGAGAGTGATCTCCCTCCCACACTACCTGTTAATATTGTCTCTAGGAAGGAAGAGGCAAGCAACATAATCATACAACAGTGGTGCCAAAGTGAGTGAAAAATACCCTGGAAAACACACTAAATTAAAAACTGAAACTCTAAGAAGAAAACAGAAAATTAGAAACCTGTGGCTGTTGAAAAACCAAACAGAAAGAAGAGAGATCAACAACTCACAGAGCAAAGCAGCATACAAATTGGAACAATCAATATGAATAACAAGAAAACCAAAGCTATGGATCAAAACCTAAAGCATGCTTGCTAAGTCTAAAATAACCACATTTCTCTCTGCAAGGCAAGGCCAAAGCTGCTTCTTAAGGACAAATCATTGAAGCTAATTACCTGCACAGGTTTGGAGAGTAAAAGCAGAACCTCACGTTCTTTTATAGGAGATGGATAGAGGAAAATTACTTTTTTTTCCTTTGGTGTGCTGAAGCACAGGTTTTTCTCCTTGCCCCTCTCCCAGCAGTGGTTTCATAATCCCAAAGAGCCAAAACACACCCCAAATCCTCAGCAAAATAACTGAGTTGTAGTACCAACTGCTCAGAATAAACTCAGCTTAAAAATTACACATTTGAAAATCACAAGAAACCTCCTGAAAACACACAGCTAATGAAAACAAACCTTTTACTATGAAAACCATCTATCTGAGCAGACTAGATCTTCCAAACCCACAAGAAGATTCCCAGTTTCTCAGACAAGCACAAAACCCTCCTCTGTGTTGCCTTTTTTTAGTCTCAGAAGCACCTCTCCTCCCTTGTCAGGTACCATCTCAGCCCCATGGAGTCTTGTTAACTTCCTACCTTTTGTGCTTCTGGTTGTTCAAAGGTTCCTAAAAGTCTACACAAGAAAGAATTGAAGGGAAACTTGTCAAGGCCAATTGGTCTAAAGCTGGACCTATCAATTGTGATTTGATTTAGGAAAAAACACAAGCAGTAGCCTCTTGCCCCTTTCCTCTGCCAAGAAAGGGGAATCTCAGAAAATTATCTAAACCCCATTTTCCCAGGAGTCGGTTAGCCCAACAACTATGTTGAACCTTCAATTTAATACCCCCCAAGTTACTATATTTGTCTTTGTTTCATATAAATCTGACTTGTCCAAATATATTCCAGGTTTTCACAACCTGACTTTTGTACAGTTTAAAAGAAATATGGATCCACTTCAAAGGGATGGCTGTTTTGACACTGAGATATATTCACACAATCATCACTTCAAAAGAGAAAGCAACATATATGTAAGAGGTGAAGTGTGTACCTGGCTTCACAGCATCTGTGTACAGCACCAGGAGGATAAAACTATGACTGGCTCCTGAGACTTCTTTGTCTGGGGGGGGGGTGCCCTTGGCTGAAGCAGGAACTCACTGAGCCAAAACATTATTGGTCACCCCTATTTCTGCAGACTACGCCTGCAGACATCACTGAAACAAAGATGAAAAAATAGATAGGTAGGGACACACCCAAAAAACCCCAAACAAACAAACAAACAAACAAACAAAAAAAGAGAGAAGCACATACACAGAAAAAAAAAAAATTAAAGCAAAGACACACTTGGAGATTGGCTGTCCCTCAGGGGGCCAGTGGGTACCTCTACTGCTCTACTGAAGGTCAGCAATTTTCATATCACCCTGCCAAGAGCTTACTGGAAAGGCAGACAATGCAGAGAGGAACCCTATTAGAGAATAGGAGGATGCCAAGCAGTTGTCTTTTTCTCTGTTTTTAATATCCCCTTTCTATTATGCTGGCACTTAAAGGAGCCCGTGCATGAGGCCTGCACGTAAAATCCAACTTTTCCATACCTTGTGCAGAGCAATCAGAGTGCCTCAGCCTAGAAAAATGACTTGAAGCCAGATGAGGAGAAAAGCCTCCCTAATGTCTGATCCACACCAGAGTTCACAAGTCAGTTGGAAAAGGAGGTGCTCAGCATTAGAAAGATGCAAGTATGAACTCATCACTGGTATGGAGGGGCCACTAGAGTCTTTGCCAGGCTCTCATTTAACCAGTGGTACCCACACTAGCAGCCCAACAGAGAGTTCAGAGTTCGCTCTTCTAACAAGCACATTAAACAAAGCACAGAGTTATCTTGGCCCTTTGTAATGTATTTGTAACTGGGCTCATTGCTCTTCAGGCTGTTGTGGGCCACATAGCTGTTATCACTTGAGAGCTCTTGGGAAGTCATCTCACCAGGCTCACCAGGCTAAGAGTGTGGTAGGAGAACTGTATTTCAAAGGAACAGACACGAAATAATTTTTTCCACAACATTCAGGAATTAATACTTTTTTTAAGGGCCACTTCAGCTTGACATTGAAAGCTCCATGTCTCCTGCTGCCTCAGGAGCTCTGAATCAGCATTTCAGAGGGTACAGCACAAGCTCCAGCACCTCTAGGTTAAAAATTTTGGTGAGTCATAAGTCTGATACTGATGATTATTTTGTCTCTGGTTTGGGCACAAGAAAGATTTTTTGGGGACTTTCAGAAATGCCAGGTAAGAGACACCTAGGGTTTGGGCTCTTGTGTGATGGGCTTCTGCCTCAAATCCTTGGGTCTTTTTCAGTCAGGTGGACTTGATTTACCCATCACTGTAAGGAGGAGGCCAGCACTTAAACAGCTTCCCTGAAGTTATCCATCAGGTATCAGGCAAACTCCAGAGCAGGCAAAGAGAACCAGCAAATACAGTCACTTCACAGCAAGCTTGCAGAAGGCATCTGAGAACCTTCCATTTTCAGAGGACACCCATGCAGTGCTGGCTGGCAGCGCAAATGTGGCTCTGAGCTGCAGCAAATGGGCTCTATTTTCTCATTTTCTGAAAAGATTTATTCTGAGAGACATGCAAGTGGTAATGAAGCTAAAAGAAACAAAGCTGTGGTTTGGAAGTGCAATCACAGATGTAACAAGAATAAAGTATAGCAGTTTTGAACAATCTTCCTTAGGAAGTGGAGCAACTCCCTGCAGGAAAGAAAATGGCCACACAAGGCAGAAAACTGAGGAAATACTTAACCACTGATTTGGAAGTTTATATGAAGGAGCAAGAGAAGATTGTAAGGATAAAGAGTGAGTGTATCTCTGTCAAGGAAGTGCTAGGGAATATATCTGCACAGATAGCTGGTAAAATTACTCATGAGCAAGTGTATTATATATACAATCTTATAAGGCTTTTCCTGTCCTACAAACAGAGAAAGTCAGAAAATGCTACATATGTAATTGCTGTCCAAGTAAATGGTGTGAGGTGTTTAGTTGTAGTTCAAAACGGTATGGTGAGAACAAAATTACAAAAGCAGCCACTTACACAAAGGGCTGAAATTACTTAGTTGCCTATACATTTCTGCTAGATGTTGGGTAATAAATGAGAGGAATTAGAATTGCTGATTTATGAGCATCATTTTGACTTGGCTGATATTACTGAGGAAAATTCGCATGCTCAGAGTATAAAAATGAATAGTTACACTCCGACTCTGAGAGCTCAAGCAGACAAAAAAAGAAATGGTGTGGTACACTGTCTCAAACGCTCCTGACATCTGCAAACATGTGCAAATCAAAAGTAAGAGATTTTGACTGCCGGTGTGTGTTTTCTTACAAACGAATGAGAAGGCATGGAGTTATTTGGTGCCTGCTACACACCACCAAAGCACTGTAAAAACCCCAGGATGACCAGCTTCTTTCAAGACTTATTTATCATGTGTTGGTGGGGGAAAGGAAAAAAAAAAAAAAGCAAAAAAAAGCTGTGTTAACATATGGGACTTCAATCTGAATGGCATATGCTGGTGTTCTCAGGCTACTAGCACTAAAAAGTCCTCAGAATTAAAAAAGATTACAGACAGCCAATTTCCTAACTCAACTCAGCTTGGGGTAAGCTGCCTAATGACAGATACAGAGGAACTGGTCCCAGATGTAAAAATTCATGATTGCTCAAATGCCAGTGATCACGACTCAATCATCTGTGTTGTCAATACAGAGAATTGAATCCAAAGTATTGTGTGTGTTTTGGGGGGTCCAGGTATGTACATTCACAATGTAACTGCTGTTGGAGAAAAAAAAATCATTTTCACAATGTTGAAATAATTATGAGCAATATCAGCTACAGAGGAACCTTTTCATTGTAATCAGAAACATCTTAAAAATGCATTCCTAAATTTCAAAGGCCACAATTCCAGAGAGAAACTGACAGTATTTAAAAATTACTTTTAGTGCTAAAGCAGACACAGAATGAAAACACATTTATTTCAACACAAAGAACTAATGATATAAAGGAAAACTGATAATAACAATTATAAACCGAAAGCTAATAACTGTAGAAAATTGACAAAGGGAGCCAGAAAGGGAAAAAAAGAGAAATCAATGAGGAAAGGATATCTGGGACTTTTAAAAGAATGTTTGGAACAAAAATGTTGTCATCTGTTACTGGAAGAAAATAGTAAGAATGTAATAATAATGAGGAAAACATATAAGAATTCAGTGAATACCTGTCTTCCATATTTCAGAAACAGACTTTATATACATACTGTCAATCTCAGCAATGAGTCAAAGGAGTTTAAAGCAGCAGCTAGAAAACAGAGATGTTTTGAATTTAGTCAGTTGGAAAATATGCATCAAGAGTTTTCAAGGAATGGAAGCTTCCCACCCCATAGGAATTCAATGTGGTTTAGAGCACTCCGGAAGACCAAAACAAAGTAACATTTCTCCCAATTTTAAAATAAGCTGATAAGATCTTCCAGATACTGCAAGGATTGATACTGAGTAAGTCAATAGGACAGTTAATCAAAAAAACACGTATTAAAATGCAAAAAGAGACAATAACTCTATCAGTGATGGTTTACAGGAAATAAATTTTATTATTTAGGTTTAAAATAGCTGTGATCGGAAGTCTGAAAGTCGAGTAGGAATAGTTTTAACTGGGCTAGCAGCACCAGGCATTAGTCTCATGCTATTTTATATTTCAAATCAATGACTGAAAAATATTTTCTTTTAAAAAATCATTATTAATACAGGCTGCAGGTGATGAAGACTGCAGGAGAGTGGGATCAAGGAGCACACAAAACACTCTGAACCATTTGGCAAACTGTAAACCAAACAATATATACCTCAATAAGACAAGCTGGGGGTAAAGAGTACCTACCACACTGTAAGACCACCACCCCCAGCCTGAGCCATGTCAAAGTGATGGATATTATCAGCTGATCATAAAAGCTCCTGGCAACCAGGTATCCACAAAGTCTAGCACAGATCTCAGATACACAGCAAGGAGTTTCAAGGAAGAGTAGAGAGTTATCCTGCCTGTGCAGGCAATGCTGCTACAGGAATACATGGACAGCCCTGGAGGCAAAAGTTCAGGCAGGAAACTGGCTAATTTTAAAGGATTCAAAGAGGAACAAGAATGGTGAAAGCACTACAAAACATGCCTTTTCATTAACAACTCACAGACCTCTGTGCTTGCAGTTCATCAAAGAAAAGGTGGCTGAGGGTGTCTATCACAGTTTATGATAATGCAGGTCACAAAAAAATAAATATGACACACTTCCCTCCAGGAGACAAAGTTGTCAGAAGGCTTGATGATGGAAGCTGAAGCCAGAGAAAGTGTAACTTTGACAGTTAATTTATCATTGAAACTATTTACTGAAGGGACTGTAGTGCATTTCGCAGCATTCAAAACCTGCAATTGGTTTGCACTTCTAAGAGATGCAAAATACTTGATATGGTATATATACACTCAAAGACTTCATTCCATGGTCCACAATTAATATCTCCTAAGTTTTTTCTGGAGCCTTCCCCATGTTTCACAAACAATATTTAGCTCCACCCTCCCTGTTTTACTTACCACCTTCTTCTCACCTAAAAGCTAAAAAACCACATTTATTTTGTTGCTGCCAATGGTAGATCACCATTTGTTTTACGTTCCAGCAGAACTAATTTTCAGGAAGATTTCACTTATTTCTTTTGTCAGAAGAAATGGTGAGAAATGGCTAATTTGCTCTATCACAATATTTTAGGAGAATAAAAAAAACCCAGCTAGTACTTATTTTGCTTACATGTACTGAAAAAGCCTTTCATAGCTATCTTCCAGAAAATGGAAAATAATCAATTTTCTCCTTTTCCTCACATTCCATTGACGTTTTGTAACAGTCTCAAACTGTCGAAATTTGTCAGCTACCAACTGGAGATGCTACCAGTTTCCAAATCAGGCACTGTGTGGGCCAGCCAGTGGCCTGTGACTTACTGTAAACAGCCCTTAAGCGAGGAACCAATATGGTAACTTGAGGAAGTGACTTAATACATTGGCTTCCACTAGCAGACCCCAGGCAAAGAACACACTTTGAGTGAATTCAGTATGACACCAAAATCGGGATGGTTGAGAGCAGTTTCGGAGAAGGATGATCAGCAGCAGAGAAGTGTCACTTCAAACTTGAACAAGTTTCTACCAGCAGAACTTGTCAGGGCACTGTCAGGCTGGAGCTGACAGCCAGAAGTTGGTATACCTCCAAATGAATGGCCAAGCATGCTTGCTTCACAGGGACAGGGTCTCCCTGTGACAACAGCAATCTAATGCTCCCTTAGTCTAACAACTGCATAATGAAAATAAATCTGAGCAAGTACTCAGGAATGCCCTTTTCCCTCCACATTGTTACACTGAGTTGGAGTAGTGCCAGAGCTGAGGTTTTTTTTGTTGTTGTTCTAAAAAGGTTTTGCTCTGCAACCAATTTTGTTTTGTTAAAACAAACAGAAAGGCACTTGCTATTGATCTCGCTATTAAATAGTCCTGGTAAACATTTTGACTAGCTCTGCAAACTTAATACAGATGTTCATTCTGCACAGATTGCTACCGACAGCTGATATTGGGAGTTAATGTGTGTCCACGGCAGGGGAAGACAGCAGTGCAGACAGAGCTCAAAAGAGAGGGAGCTCCAAAAATAAGCAGCTTTCTGGCAGATAAGAGTTGGCCTGTGCAAATACACCACCAATGTTCTCTGGTGTGTATGTGTGCCTTCATGCTATGCATGTGAGGAAAGGGGGTAGATTTCCACTTCTGTGCATAGCTGCTGCACGGAGGAGCAGCATTAAGCAGAATAAAGCCTCTCAGCATGTGTTTGCCTACAACTGCCCTGATAAAAGGAGTTCTATACAAGGGACTAAATGTGTCAGGTCTCTGTGAAGTAAAAATTCAGTTTCTAGAGGTGCCAGGAGCTGAGAATCTGCTAGATTCCACACTTTGGCAACAAAAGAGGCTAAACCTGATTCATGAGATAAAATAAAATAACATAAAATGTAAAAAAAAAGCCTCTCTGTTTGCTCCTGAAGGCCTCTCACACCTGGTCACAGGGCTGAGCTGCCATGGCAAACCAGCCTCCCTCTGCCTGTAGTGAGGTCAAAGTCATTCACCACCCCAGGCAACATAATCAGAGCTGAAATCACAGAATCACAGAATCACAGAATAATGCCTTGAGTGAAAAATGTATTTGAAAATTCAGTCTGAAAGCATTTTTATTCCTCAGCACTCTGTCTGCAGCAGGTGTTACCTGAGGAAGCCACCTCACCTCACCACCACAGCATCCTCAAGCTTCAGGTGGGAAACGCAGCTCCAACATCCAGACAAGACAGGAACCCTTCCTGTGGAGGGGTTCACTTCTCCCAGAGTCACCCTCTTCCAGACTGGGATGAACAATGTCTCACTCACAAAATTACCAGTGGCCATACCACCTGTGTCCCCCCAGGCATCAGCCATGATGTGAGGAGTTGCTCTGTTCTGGGCGTATTTGACTCCAGCTGGTTCCAGCAGCTGCGTTGCAGGGCACAGCCCAGGCCCTGCCAGAGGCACATCAGGGAAAGAGGATTTAAGGGAGGTAAATGCAGCACCTGTCAGCAAGGTGTGAGGGAAAGCATGAGGAGGAAAAGTACGAAGAGGCAAAAACATGAGGGGGGCAAAAATGTGAGGGGGTGTGAGGGGGTAAAGCACAAGGCGGGAAAAGCATGAGGGGAAGCTCTACAGGACCTGAGAGGAGAGGAGGAGGAAGAGATGGTGATGGTGCTCCAGGCATGGGACAGAGACCACCAGAGAAGGGCAGGGAGAAAGATGTGTACAGGAGGAAAAGCCTGGAGGGAATATTATGGACTGACTGTGAACTGCTCAGGGTGGAGGAGCAGTCAGAATGAAGACGTAAGTTGAGAAAGGAAGAAAGCGGCGTTTTGGAAGAGGGAAGGCATGATTTGATTGGCCTTTTTTTCACACTATCCAAACCTCCTGCAATCAGGAAAAATTCTTTTCCCCCATGTCAAGTCTGTTCTGCCCATGATGCTAATTGGTAAGGAATCTCCCTGTCCAACAAGCTTTTCTGTTTTATTTGTTCCCACCTGTCCTGTTGAGGAGGGAGAGTGAGAGAAAATCTGGGTGGGTCTCTACTCACCAGAGATTAGGAGCAGCAAACTATGGTATCAGTGTAAAGGACAGACAGACAAGATTTTTAAAGACCCACTGCAGCAGCATCCAGAAGATGGATGCTGGAAAAGAACTGAAAATGAAAGCTGAAACACTGAAGGCTCTGTGAGCGCCAGAAACAACATTCCCAGCTCCCACTAAGCTTCGTCTTTGGACAGAGCCAGGAGACCCAGCTCACAGAGGCAAGACAAGACCATTCGGCTTCTCAAGGTCCCCTTGCCCCCAAGAGGATCAGCATCTCTAGGGTCTGGATATTACCTACTGGCACACTTGGATGAGAATTTGGGAAAAGAAAATGCAATCTGCTGTACCTCATAGGCTAGAGCTCAGCACCCTTCCCAAAGAAAGCTCATGTTGGTTTCTTTGAGCTAATGAGACCTACACACACACACCCCTCCAAGAAATACAAATGGGCAGAAATAAATAAGAAGTAATGAAAAGTAAGCATATGAAAAACAACTTTCCAGCTGCATGTTCTTGCTAAGACTTATAAAACTTCCTGAACACACAAATATTTGCACAAATAACCAAAGATTATCTCAAACAACAGAGCTGGTTAAAACAGCCTTGGAAAGAAGGGAAGAGCAAAGCCCTACTCATTCATGAATATATTTATGCATTTGTTTATTACTATGCAGCCAGCTTTAAACTCTACCCAGCAGGGGAGAGACTATATACCTTATGCCTTTGGGCCTTGCAATGCTTCCAGTGGCGATGAAAAAAATTCAAAAAAAGTTTGGCATTCAGAACCAGTTTCTCTGCTTATCTGCTGCTAATCCAAACTCTCCCAACATAGCAAAAACGTTGAACCGGGCAGGAAACCACACGAGAACAGGTTTTCCTACAGGATTTCTGGCATTTCTACATTAGATTCCAGATGGAAACACCCATGAGAACAGCTTCTATCCTGGTATTTTTGGCACATTCAGTTCCAATCCTATCCGGAAACCTGAATTGGGAAAGAAGAAGAAAAAAACTCACAAAACAAAAAAGCATCAACTGTTTTCTCTGGTATTTCAGAACCTCAATAAAGGTTGCTGTCTGAGTGGTGGGTTTATTATTAGGAAGCAGGAGACAATGTTCTCATTTTTATCTTCAGTGGTTCATTTATCCTTACTCAGTGTTGCATGTGTCTCCAAAGAGAAATATCAGAGTGTCTAACTAGTAAAACTAGAAATGACCATCCACCTCAAAATAAGCAGAGATGTTACCTCAACAAAATTTGGGCTCTAATCAAATTACTTTCCTCCTTTCTATACAAAAATGAATAAAGACATTCATTGGAAGTTCAGCAATATAGAATTTCAATGCCTAATCCACAGTTACAATGGGATTCAAGGGTTTTGCCAGTCAGAATGGATTACTCTAAAAGGTGAATCAATTCACCACATTTTCTGCAGTCCATCTTTGTTAATTTACCCACCTTTGCCACTCTCTTTATATTAGCACCTGCTGCCAAAGACAGTAACTTCAGCAGTAACAACCTTAAGCAGAATTTTCCAGAATTATATGCAGCCCTACTGGGTGATTTTTGTTATCAAGGAGGTATTTAACATAAGCCCTTCCCTTATTCTTTATTGTTGCTGAAAGCACTGCATTTTGTTCTTGACACTGTCCAACTCTCTTTCTCTGACCCCCCAGCTCTGCCCCTTGATTTTTTCCACTGTTGCCCACACTGGGAGAAAACAGAAAACACATTCAAGGCTGTGTCATCAGTTACTTCACCAGCAGCTCACTTCAATATCCTAACCTTTCTGTGGCTTCCAGATGAACTCTATGTAAATCTGCAGCAAAGAAACTGAAAAGAAAAAAACCTCTCCTTCTTTGACCCAAATAGCCCATTTCAAGTTCTGTCCAGAAGTCTTAAAATAAAAAAAAATAATATTATCCCAAATCTCTTTTCTTAAAGCCTCATGGATACACGTTCACATTCTGCCAAATCCTGCCACCTTTGTACCTTACTCCATGAGTAATGCTATTGAAGAAGGTGGGACTCTTCAATAAGGAAATAGCACCAGGCCCTCTCTTCTTGCTCCCTGGCCAATGACTTCTGTGAGATGGAAATGATACCTTTGCCCTCCTCTTGAAGTACAATGGATTTGCTTGTGCTTATATTTTTAAACATTTTTTTTTCCCCTGAAGAAATGCTGCTGCATCTACTCACATGTACATCAGTTCCCTCTACTGGCAGCATTAATTAAGCTATTCGGTTTATTCACCAGGTAGATTGTGGGTTTAGAAAAGAAGATGTGCTCTGCTTGGTGGGAATATGTGGAGTCGTTACCTGTAGGGTGTTACGCTCTTTCACATTGCAACAGAAACATTAGTACACTGGTTCCTTCTAGTGTACTAGTTCACCTCTGCAGCTTTCTAAATTTCACTTTCCATACTATAGTCCAGAGCAGATACTTCACATTATCTTAGTACATTTTTGTCCTTAAATGTGGTAGTAAGTGGGGGACTGAAGAACAATGACTCCCGAAGCAGCTCAGGCAGGCACATGCTGCATCATCAACCCTTGAGCTCTGCTTTTTATGGCTGAGGCAAGCATAGAACCTCTGATTAACCAGGGTAGCCCCACCTAAGAGATCTGGATGGTCCATCAGGCTCCTTTTTAGCCACTTCATTTACCCAGAGGCTACTCTAAAGCTGTTTCAAAACATGTTTAAAATCATCTGGCCATTCTACCTTTTTTTTTTTCCCCTCTCTCTAGTTAAAGTAGATTGATTTTGTCCGGGCACAGGTAATGCTTTCCTCCTGTGACATAAAGCTAGAGGGAAAAGTCATTCACTATGTTTGAATGCTTGAGGAAAACCCAGAATGAAAGAGAAGCACTTGTTATTTAACAAACAAACAAACACCAAGCAACAAGGGGTGGGGGGGGGGAAGGAAGGAAAAAAATATTTCTCCTTTGGAGCCAAGCTGTCAGTATTTAGCAAAACCTTTCCATTTTCCAACAGTTGCAATAGCTATGTTTGGGATTTAAAACCAGTGTTTGAAATCTCCAATTAGGATGAAACCAAATAAACCTGCATGGGCATAGTGACCAATAAAACCATTCCTAGAAACTGAGCTGTTCTAACCAAATTAGAATCATGGAATGTTTTGGTTGGAAGAAATTTTTTAAAGTCACCTAGTTCAACCACCTGCAGTGAACAGGGAGACATAGAAATCTTACATACATACATACATAGAATAAATCAGGTTGGAAGAGACCTTCAAGATCATCGCGTCCAACCCATCAACCAATCCAACACCACCTAAACAACTAACCCATGGCACCAAGCACCCCATCAAGCCTTCTCCTGAAAACCTCCAATGATGGCAACTCCACCACCTCCCCAGGCAGCCCATTCCAATGGGCAATCACTCTTTCTGTATAGAACTTTTTCCTAACATCTAGCCTGAACCTCCCCTGGCACAGACCTTCAACTAGATCATGTTGCTCAGAGCCCCATCTAACATAACCTGGAATATTTCCAGGGATGGGTTTTCTACTGCCTCACTTGGCAACCTGTGCCAGAGTTTCACCACCCTCTTTTAATTATAAACCTTTACCCCTTGTCCTGTCACAATAGACCATGCTAAAAATACAGTTCCCATCTTTTACAGAGGCTGCATTTTATTATTGAAAGACCACAATATGATCTCCCAGTGGAAAGACACCATAGAAATTGGAAGAAAAAGTAACAACAGGCTATATACACCTATCTTTCCATATGTAAATGTGGAAGCATCACATTAAAGATCTATTCAGCATCTCTGTTTAAATATGTCTCTCACTTCTAACTGACATGGGTAAGATGTCCTTAATGCACATGGCTTCTTGGAATTTTCAAGGTATGTCCTTACTTGGAATTTTATTTTCTTTTAGTCTCGGTCATATTTCTAAAAGAGATTGTACAAAAATGTTGTATTTGACCCTGGTGTTCTGATTAAATGCATTACAGGACCTGCAGTGCTACTTAAAGGAGAAAAAAACATTCTTGCTCAAGCTGCTGCACAAGTTCCTGTTTGAGGAATAAAATTGTTTGTTTCTGATTCTTCCCAGAGCCTTTACAGAGTGATCAAGTGTCAGGACATGGTAGATGACTCAAAGGTAACATAGATGTTACATCATAATATCTTTAGGACTTGAATCATATCTTGAGATACTTTGAAACTATGGAAGTATAATGAAAATACATTTCTTTCTTTGTATTATCCTTTGTAATGGGAAGTTTTACATTATTTTTTTTCTGGCAACAATGATGTGCATTGTGCTATCAAGGCATTTTTAGGGACCATTTACCTGAACACAATTTGTGTGTAAGTTGTCTGAGAGTCAGCCTGGATTTACGCTTCCTGAATAGATTATTATTTTTTTTAAATCTTCTCAGACATCAAAATAAATGTCAGAAAGTTCTCTGATTCTTCAATAAAGGAGAAAAAAAACTTCCTTTTTTCAAATTAAAATAATGGCTAAGGGCTGTGGTTTTTTGTGGCTGGAAGCTCTCTTAAGCACCCCTATCTCCAGGAACAATGTATGCATGCAAGGACACGTGTGCCCACTTGGTATGTCCCAGCATCATTCCCCTCAATGAGAAGGGATCATTCACTAGTTGGTTTTGGTTGCCCACTGAACTAGTGAAAGTCCTTGAAATGACAGTGGTCTTTGCACTTGGGATCCTGTTGCAAAAGCAGCTTTTTGGGGAAGAACCTTCTTGCCCTTAAAAATAAATAAATAAATAATTGCCCGCATTATACTTTCTTTTTATATTTATTGGACTCTAAAACCCCTAATGCAGCCCAGCTCTTCAGAACTGCTGTGCTGGGATTATTGTGCACACACCTGGGCACATCTGGATTTCCAGACAGGCTCAGGTTGGGCATTGTAATCTACCTGGACTTCAGCAAGGCCTTTGATACCATGCCCCACAGCAAACCCCTGGCCAAGCTGTCAGCCTGTGGCTTGGACAGCAGCACTCTGTGCTGGGTTAACAACTGGCTGGAGGGCCGAGCCCAGAGAGTGGTGGTGAATGGTGCCACATCCAGTTGGCAGCCAGTCATTAGTGGTGTGCCCCAAGGATCAGTGTTGGGCCCCATCCTGTTCAATATCCTTACTGATGATCTGGATGAGGGGATTGAGTCCATCATCAGTAAATTTGCAGATGACACCAAGCTGGGGGCAGGAGTTGATCTGTTAGAGGACAGGAGAGCTCTGCAGAGGGACCATGACAAGCTGGACAGATGGGCACAGTCCAACAGCATGAGATTTAACACATCTAAGTGCCAGGTTCTACACATTGGTGACAACAACCCCATGCAGTGCTACAGGCTGGGGTCAGAGTGGCTGGAGAGGGGCCAGGCAGAAAGGGACCTGGGGGTACTGGTCGATAGTAGGCTGCACATGAGCCAGCAGTGTGCCCAGGTGGCCAGGAAGGCCAATGGCATCCTGGCCTGTATCAGGAATAGTGTGGCCAGCAGGAGCAGGGAAGTCATTCTGCCCCTGTACTCAGCACTGGTTAGGCCATACCTTGAGTACTGTCTCCAGTTCTGGGCCCCTCAGTTTAGGAAGGATGTTGACTTGCTGGAACGAGTCCAGAGAAGGGCAACAAAGTTGGTGAGGGGCTTGGAGCACAAGCCCTATGAGGAGAGACTGAGGGAGCTGGGGTTGCTTAACCTGGAGAGGAGAAGGCTCAGAGGAGACCTTATTGCTCTCTACAATTCCCTGAAGGGAGTTTGTAGCCAGGTGGGGATTGGTGTCTTCTCCCAGGCAACCAGCACCAGAACAAGAGGACACAGTCTCAAGCTGCACCAGGGGAGGGTTAGGCTGGATGTTAGGAAGAAGTTCTTCACAGAGAGAGTGATTGCCCATTGGAATGGGCTGCCCAGGGAGGTGGTGGAGTCACCATCACTGGAGGTGTTTGAGAAGAGACTAGATGGGGTGCTTGGTGCCATGGTTTCATTGATTAGATGGTGCTGGGTGATAGGTTGGACTCGATGATCTCAAAGGTCTTTTCCAACCTGGTCTATTCTATTCTGTAAATAGTCTAAATGAAGCCTATCCATGGCATTATTAAATTAGCCCCTGTATTCATGCACATAGGTAGACACACATGCAAAAAAATTTCTGAAAAAATCTTCTAAGGAAAAAACCAAATATTTTGCAATAACAGACTTCCCAAACTATGATTTCAATTCCTGCCTCCTGCCTTCTTTTGATGGCAAGCAACCGAAGTGATGTCTAACATGTGTCTACCCGAGGCAGTATCTTTTTGATGTCATGCAGTGGAAATGTCAGAATCTGGCTCTTTAGTGACCATGACAGCCCAAAATTGGATGCAGGAATTCACCTCTCTTTCATAGGTTAAATGAATATTCTGTGAGTATTGATTGTCCGGTTCTTCCAGTGGAAGATGAATGTGATTGGCATCGATAATCAGAAAAAATATGATCTACATACCTCTCATATGCAGATGGTGGCTGTTCAATACCAGTCAGCAGTGCAGCTTTCTGGTGTGACAGGAAGATATCTGCAGCAATTGAGGATTAACAGAGGCCAGAGCTGCATCAGTGTTTTGTTTGTAATAGTTTCTATTCTATCAGAAATAACTGGTTGCACTTTTCTGTGCCTGACATTAAAATTCACCATTGAAATTGCACTCAGTAATAATAAAGCCCCTGAAAGTGTCTCTAAAAACACTCTTAGACTCCAAATTAAAGAGCAAGCATATTGTTAGGGTTTGCATGGATCTTTTTTGAATTAGTGCTAGGTGAACAATAAATAAAATTCCAGGAGAAGTTCCCCAAGCTGATATGCATTCAAGGTATTATCTTTGCTCTGTACTGTATGTGCTTCTGGGTGAAAAAATTATAATTGCACTTCCATTCAAAAATCAACCGTGGGAATAAGGAATCATGCTCATTTTATGCACAGCAGCCTGAAGGCCTTATCCTTAAAACAAATTACAGCGCCTCCTATGCAACTCACACTCTGAAGCTAATTCTAACCCTAAAGCAAAACTCCAAAATTAAACTTTAGTCTGTGATCTAAACAATTCTGTGTTTGTGATCGATCTTGGTGGGGTGGATTTTAATACGCGTGTGTGTGCATGTGTGCACAAGGGTATGTGTGTATACATAGACATAAAAAACCCAACATAATTGTTATCAAAGATGAAGACAGAACATTAAATATTCTGCCCAGTAAGACTCAGATGAAATACATACAATAAAGAGAGGGAATAAAGCTGTTAAGCCCACACTCCTATGTGTAACAGAGTCCTGGACTTGCAACCAGCAAAAGCTTAAATTCCACCACATGTATCATATTTACTACATTCTGCTAAAGAAACTGGCAAGCTACCATGCCATTGAAGCAATTACTCTTACCCTTTCAGATACATAGATATTAGATTCTAACCCTTGAAATCATATTCTGGTGAAGCAGAGAACAAGAAAGAGGGAGCATAAGGAGAGGCAGAAAGGCATCAGTTCCTTCCAGAAAAGAAAATCACTGTCTCAGCACAGAAGGTGCTTTGGATCAGCAAGAGTTAAAAGAGTTCGAAGTGTATGGTCTGTCTCTCCCAACTTGGTGCAGTGACTCTGCATCCTGCAGGAACCTGTTCAGATGTTCTGATAAGTCAGACAGAATTCATGGGAGATTACCACACAGCTCCTGCCAAGCTGTGCTGCAGCGCGCGTAATAGATATGCTCCAGTACTAAATCCTAAAAGGCCCTGCTACATCTGTCAAGCATGCCCTGGAAAAGCACCCTCAGTTCAGATGTTATCACTGCTCTGCCTGCATCAGAAGATTTAGTGTCCACCCTGGAGGTTGCTTTTGCCGCACAGTTTTCAGGGGCAAAACAACAAGGAAGAAAGATGAGAGAAAAAAAGGCAAATTATTCTTGCTTAAAGCAAAAGGAATAAAGTGATGTGCTTGCAGGCTAGTTCAGCTTCTCACCCTGCATCCAGAAGGTCCCAAATCCCACATTAAGATGGTACTGATGTTCTAAGCTGATTAGCTCGGACGTGTTCAGCTCCCTGGACTGTGACACCATGAAGATGGTCTTCCGTAGAGCGACTCTTTCCCAAGGAAAGCTGAACAACAAACCCAGCGGGGGGCCACAGGCGATGGATAGAAGATGCCTGCCTTTGATAATTAACTTTAAAACTGGTTCTAGAAAAGCTGCTCTGGCATAAAATGAACTTCACAGAGTGCTGCTTATGAAATAATTGCTGCTCCTCTCATTAACCATGTAAGCAGGGGTTTAGTCAAAAATGGTTCTAATGTTATTTATTATTTTACACCAAACAAAAATTAGGCATACAAATACACTTACATAATATGTATATATGAACACATAACACACAGACACCCTAAAAAAACAACAGCTTAGGGAACAACTTCTTTCTTAATACACTCCAACATAGAGCCATGTGCTTTAACCACCTGTCTCCTTATTCAAATCTGCAGGAAATATCAAAGTACAGCAGCGGCTCCTTTTTCACTGGGTGCACTCTTTGAGTTCAAGGGAGAAAGGCTACAATTTCCTGACTGAGCATATTGCATTTTAAACTTCTGTTTCCTGAAGTCGATTTTAAGGACAGATAAATTCTAGCTATTGGGATGTCAACAAGAAGAGCCCTAGGCTGTCATGTTTATAGCTCCTTACAGTGGTAGAGGCTGGATCAAGACAAGGCAAATGGGTCAGCACAGGGAAAATCCATGTGGGGCATACACAACTCTCTGTTCAGCTCTACATGCAGTGGGGACTGTGGCAGAAACTTAGGGTTAACCTTCACGCAATGTAAGACAACTCCTCCTGTGGGCTTGCAGCTATCCCATACTTAGATGGATTCGATCCCTAAG